>NC_133664.1:91350929-91950929 GCF_037893015.1 Macrotis lagotis | reverse complement strand
AATGTGCATTCTGGTTGCTCTAGAACTTTCTATCTGGGAAGAGCACTATATTTAGAGTCATAGAATCTGGATTCAAATCTTATTTCTGTTACTCAAAGATTTTCTTACTCTGAGGACATGCTTTCATTTCTCTGTGCCTTATTTTTCTCATTTGTAATTTTATTTTATAATTTTTGTGGGATTAATTCTAAATTTTTGACATGATTCTTTCCCTTTTTTTAATTAACCTAAATGTAGGAGGTGAGGTATCTTTAGTATCATTGATTTAGATTTGGAAGGAATTTTAGAGATGTTTCATTTTACAGTGTTTCATTTTACAGATGAGGAAACAGGCTCAGAGAATTAAAGTGACTTGCTTGTGGTCATATAACTAAGAAGTATCAGAAGTAACATTTGAAATTAGGTCTTTGCTGCCTTTTAAATTTCTATCCTTAGCCCTCTTTTTCTCTTTTCCCTTTATGATAATAATAATAATAATAATAATAATGATAATGATAGAACAAATAAAAATGGCTCACATTTTTATAGGTCTTAGGATAGTACCAGGCACTGTCCTAAGAATTTTTACTATTATCTCATTTGGTTCTTTCTCACAACAACACTGGGAAATAGCTGTTATTATTATTATTCCTACTTTTTCATGAGGAAATAAAGGCAAGAAGATTAAGTGACCTGCCCAGGGTCACACAACTAGTAACTGACTGAGGTAAATTTAAGCTCAAATCTTCCTGATTCCAGGTGTGGCACTCTATCCGCCATGTCAGCTAGTCATCTTATTGTACTTGCTTCATGACTCCCAGATTATCACCTCTAGCCTCATCCATTCCAGAGAGCTCTAGTCTTTCATTTTCAGCTGCCTGCTGGATATCTTTGCCTATATATCCTGTTGGGAACTCAAACTTAGTTATGAACATAACTAAATGGTCTCTTATCCACAGTTATAACTAGTTCTTCCTAACTGTGGCACTGTCATTTTTTTTTAAATCCTCCTGCACTGAAAACTTTGAATTTTCCCAATTCCTTATCCTTTCATATCCAATCAGATGTCAAACACTGTTTACTATATTTTTACAATATTGCTCATAATCATCTCCTCTTTTCTATTCTATCATACCATCATAATTCAGACCACTATTATTTTTTTGCCACAGATTTTGTTTTTTTTTTAAATTTTTCTCCCAGGTACATGCAAAAAAAATTTCAAAATTTACTTCCAAAATCTTGAGTTTCAAATTCTCTCTCTTCCTCCCACCCCACTCCCCCTCATTGAGAAAGCAAGTAGCTTTAGTGTAGGGTAAAAATGTGTAGCCATGAAACACATTATTACAATAGTCATGTTGTAAAAGTAAACATAGCCTCCTCCCCCCCAGCCTCAAAGAAAGAGAAACCTTAAGAAAAATAAAGTGAAAAAAGTGTGCTTCAGTCTCTATTCAGACATCATCAATTCTGTCTTGGGCCATAGAATTGCTGAGAAAAAGGTAGGTTATTTACAGCTGATCATCCTACAATATTGTATAAAGTACATTTCCTATTGCACCTGCTCTGTAAGTTTTTTTACTAAAAGCTTCTTGTTCGTCATTTTCCCATGACAGCACAACATTTCATCTCAATCAATGAGTTCAGTCTTTCCTCAACCGCTGGGTATCCCCTCAAACTCTAGTTACCCACCACCAGAAGAAAACTGCTATAGATATCCCTGAATTTCATCTCTTTTGGAATATGGGACTAGCAGTGGCATCTCTAGGTCAAAGGGTAGGCTTGGTTTTGTGGCCCTTTAGGCATAGTTCCAAATTGCTCTACATAATTGTCAAATTATTTTGCAACTCTTTCAACAATGCATCAATGTCTCAATTTCCCTACATTCCTTTCAACATTTGTCATTTCCTCCTTCTGTTCTATGTTTCAGTCCAATAGGTATAAAAAATGTTCTCGGAATTGTTCCAATCCAAATTTCTACTATCAATAGTGAGGAAGGACATTTAAAAAATATTTAAATCTATTGCACTGACAACCACATTATAAAACTGTTCATATCTCTCGATCATTTATCAATTGAGGAATGGCTCTCATTTTTTGTAAATTTGTCTCAGTTTTCATGTTTGAGAAATGATCTCTTTATCAGAGAAATTCTTCTAATGTTTTTCCCACAATTGCTCTTACTACCTATATTTCCTTCTATCCTATCTCCCCAACCCCATTTATTCTATTCTCACTCCTTTCACTGTCCTTCCTCAAAAATGCAGCAGCATCTGACTACCCTCTCCCATAATCTTCCCTCTCTTGTATCACCTACATCCCTCCTCCCTACCCCTTCCCCTTTCTCCCATTCCTTTCTTCTCCTGTTTTCTCTAAGGTAAGATAGATTCTCTACCCTATTGAGTGTGCATGTTATTCCCACTCTGAGCCACTGCCAATGAGAGTAATGTTCACTCACTCCTCCTAACCTCCCCCCTCTTCCACTCAATTGCAAAAGTTTTTTCTTGCCTCTTTTATGTGAAATAACACCCTATTATACTTTTCCTTTTCCTTTCTTCCAGTACATTCCTTTCTCCTACATTAACTCCATCTTTTTGATGTATTATCATTTCAAATTCAACTCCCTCCTGTACTTTGTCTGTCCTTCTAACTGCCCTCATAAATGAAAAAGCTCATATATATTATCAGTATCTTCTCACACAGGAGGAATACAAGCAGTTCAGCATCATTTAGTCCTTCGTGTTCTGCCCTTCCCGTTCACCCTCTCTATGCTTAACCTGAGTCCTGTACTTGAAGATCAAACTTTCTGTTCAGTTCTGGTCATTTCATCAGGAAAGTTTAAAAGTCCTCTATTTCAAGGAATGTCTAGATTTTCCCCCTGGAAAAAAATATGTTCAGGGTTGTTGAATAGTTGATTTTTGGTTGTAATACAAGCTGTTTTGCCTTCTGGGATATATTACAAACCCTATGATCTCTTAATATAAAAGAGATCTTGTGTTATCTAAAATCTATGCTAAATCTTGTGTTATCCTGACTGTAACTCTACAGTATTTGAATTATTTCTTTCTGGTTGCTTGTAATATTTTGTTTTTGACTTAGTAATTTTGAAATTTGGCTATAATATTCCTAACAGTTTTCATTTTGGGATCTCTTTTAGGAGGCAATCGGGGGATTCTTTGAATTTCTATTTTTCCCCTTTGCTTCGAGGCTATTAGGGATAATTTCTTGAACAAAATGAGGTCTGGGGGCAGGTAGGTGGCACAGTGGATAAAGCACCAGCCCTGGAGTAAGGAGTACCTGGGTTCAAATCTGGTCTCAGACACTTAATAATTACCTAGCTGTGTGGTCTTGGGCAAGCCACTTAACCCCATTTGCCTTGCAAAAACCTAAAAAAAAGAAAAAAAGAAAAATGAGGTCTAGGTTCTTTTTTTTTTTGTCTTAACTTTTAGGTAATCTAATAATTTTTAAATTATCTCTCCTAATCTGTTTTCCAGGTTGGTTGTTTTTGCAATAACCTATTTCACATTTTCTTCTAGTTTTTCATTCTTTTAGTTTAGCTTTATTGTTTCTTGATTTCTCACAAAGTTATTAGCTTTTCTTAACTCCATTTTACACTTGAAGAATTAATTTCTTCAGAGAATTTTTGTATCTCCTTTTTCATTTGGCCAATTCTGTTTTTTAAGGCACTCTTCCCATTGACCTTGTGGATTGTTTTTTCCATTTGACCTAAACTGGTTTTAAAGATGCTATTTTCTTTGTTAATTTTTGTATCTTTCACCAAACTGCTGACTCAGTTTTCTTGATTTTCCTGCATTTCTCTCATCTCTCTTCCCAATTTTTTCTCTACCTCCTTTACTTGATTTTTCAAAATCTTTTTTTTTAATTCTTCCATAGTCTGACCAATTCATATTTTTCTTGGCATCTTTGGATATGGAAATTTTGATTTTTGTTATCTTCTTCTGAGTGTGTAATTTGATCCTCCATAGGACCAAAGTAATTGTCTATGGCTGAATTTTTTTTTCTTCTGTTGGTTACTCATTTCCCCAGCCTATGACTTGATTATAACTCTTTGTTAAGATTGGGGCTCTGCTTCTGGGATGGAAGACACACCATCCCAAGATTTTGGGGGGTTTGCAGCTTTTTTTCAGGGATACCTCCTAGGGATTTACAAGTTCTCAATTCCTTCAAGGACTTATCAGAGACTATGACTACTTTCCTGGCCTGTACTCTGGTCTATGGATAACCACAAGCATTCCCCTCTGCCCTGGAACTATGAGGATGGTACCTGTTCCATTGCAGGCAGTAATCTCTGTTGTGCTTCTGTTCTGTTTCCTGAGACTGGGGCCCCAGACTGTCACCTGGACCTTCCATAGTCTGAGTGCTATAGAAGTTATTGCTGAATGGCTCTCTGCCAAGTGATACCCAGTGCTGTCTTTGGTGCCAGGTCTGCACTGAATCCTGTGCTAGACTAGGATACCCTCTCACTCTGGTGTGGCAGTCTGACTTTCCTAATTGTCCTTAGCAATCCCTTGACTGAGAGGTCTGGAAGCCACCATGCTGCTATGGATCAAGGTGCCCCCAGGGACCTGGGCACCCAAAGACTATTCCTGTATGTCTGGGTCCTGTTCACTCCAGCCTGGCCCAGGCTGCACTCTGGGCCCTTTCTAAACCCTGTGCAACAGATCCTTCACACATCTTCCAATTTGTCTTTGGCTGGAAAATTGTTTCACTCAGTCTTTTTGTGGGACTTGCCACTCTAGAATTTGGTTAGTCATTACTTAAAGGTATTTGGAGTGGTTTGGGGGAGAGCACATGGAAGTCCCTCCCTTTACTCTGCTACCTTGGTTCCCCATTACTATTTTTTGACTAGACTCATATGATCAGTCCCTAAGTGATCTTTTTACCACTAGTCTTCCCAATGCAATTTTTTACAGATATCCCCTAGACCAAGGCCATTTGTTCTATTTTTCATTATATTGTTATAATTTTTGTAGGAACAACTAGGTGGCACCATGGATAGAGTAATGAGCTGGAGTCAGGAAGGTCAGAATTCAAATCCAGCCTCAGAAACTTACTATCTGTGTGATCCTGGACAAGTCACTCAATCCTGTTTGCCTCAGTTTCCTTATCTATAAAATGAGTTGGAGAAGGACATGGCTAACCACTCCAATATCTTGTCTCAAACACCCAGATTGTGTCATGAAGATTTGAATATTACTGAACAACAATCACAACACAGACACACAGATGCAGACACACACATACACACACACACACACACACTTACATGCACAGAGTTTTCCTTACATCATTCTGCATTAGTTTCTATGTCTCCCCATGTCTCTCTGAATGCCTTATAACCAGCATTTTGTACAGTACTGTTACACTTATATATTGCTATTTATTTAGTGTTTCTCCAGTTGATGGATAATTCATTTTCAGTAATTTTCAATAACAATAGTGCTTATATAAATATTTGTGGAAATTTCTATCTTTAATTTACTTGGGTTATAAGCCAAAAAATGGAATTTTTGGTTCAAAGAGTATAAACAATTTTGTATCCCTTTAGTAACTCCAAATTCTTTTCAGAATGGTTTGACCAGTTGAGTCCCACACTAATCATCTTGTATTAGCCCTCCAGTACTAATTCTTCTGTCTTGTGTCTTCTTTGTCATTTTTCTGGGTATATGAAAAAATTTCAGAACTTTTTAAATTTTCATTTCTCTTGGATGATTTGGATAATCTTTTATATGGTTGTTGATAAGTTGAAGTTATGTTGCTATTTTTTTCCTATTTTTTGATCATTTAGTGGGGAATGACTCACATATTTGTGTTCATTGTCTATAGATCTTGGCTGTCACATTTTAGGAGTGATATTCTATATTAATATTTTTCCATTTTAGAATTTTCCTTTTTCTAACTACTTCAATTGTGTTCATGGGAAAGTATTGACTTTTATAATCACATCTGTCTTTGGTTTGGACAAAAATTTTCTTGTAGTTATAGTTGTGGAAGGTAACTACCTTTTTTTCCTATTTTTTTCCTGAAGTAAATTTATATGCTTATACGGCTCATTTAGATCTCATTATTGTATATGATGAAAAATGCAGGTGTAAGCTTTTTTGTCAGACTTCTTTCTAGTTCACAGAGGTTATTATAAATAGGATACTCTTCCCTGTATTCAAGTTTACTGAGCATTGGGTTGTTAAATTCAATTGTTGATGATACCTGATTAACTAGGGCCAACAGTACTAGAATTGGCATCTAACCTTGGGGTGGCAGAAGCCAAAACAAGTAGGTTAGAGACTGGAGAGTCAGGACACAAACATAAGTTTAATTAATTTCAGTGAGAAAAAATGATATTTAATGCTGGAAGGAGGGCTTAACATGCTGAACCAAAGGTAAGCTTTATATACATACTGGACTGGACCTTGATACTATTGAATTGCAGTTCCCACTGGCCCTGTAGAATCAGTTTTGACTCAAGTCTTGAGGGGTCATGATTACTCTGTGGGGTACAGAACCAGAGTTATGTTTCAGTAACAGGAGTACAAGGAACAGGAATTGTGAGCATGTCAGAGATGTGATGGATATTATTTCTCAGATCTCTGGGAAATAGGAGAGCTAAAACCCCCAGTGACTACTTGGTGCTGGTTTAAGCAGTACATTTTTGCCAGAGGGTGAGATTTTCCCAGAGCACAGAGGATTATTCTTGTCCAAGCTTAGGACACAGACAGCTTGCTGTGCCTTATCTCTGTGAAACAGAATATCTCCAAAATATTTTGACATGCATCTGTTTCACTTATCTATATTTCTATTTATATTTCTAGTTTTTAACCAACCGCAAGTAGTTTTAATGATTAATGCTTTTAACATAGCATGATATCTAGAAATACTATTTTTCATTCATTTTGATGTTATTTTATTTTTGAGATTCTAGAATTTTTGTTCTAAATGAAATTTGTCATTATTTTGTCTTAATTCTTTTGATCATGTTATATAAAAGCTTTATCAAGCTTTTAGTTTTTTTTTCCTTCAAAGAACAAGGTTTTGGTTTTATTTGTTACTTCTGTAGTCTTCTTGTTTTCCATGAAAGGTAGCATAGATATTTAGGCAGTTTTGGAGTAAGAAAGATTTAAGCTAAAGTTCTATCTATGATGTATATTGGCTTTGTGTCCTTGAACAAGTTATTTATCCTTTCATTCTTTTGACAACTGTAAGTTTCAGAGAAATCATGACCTTCATTTTTAGAGAGAGTGTACTTAACTGGGAATTCTCTATATCAATGAAATTATAGATCTAGTCCCTATTCCTAACCTTTTTTGCTTTCCATTTTTATCTCTCTACTCTAGTTTTCTAGATTTCTTCTTTTGTGTTTCTTTTGGATATGTTGACCTGTAGATTTTATACTTTTAAAAACTTCACTATCAGTTCATTAGTCCCCTTTTAAAATTTTTTTTAATGTTTGTTTTTAGAGAGGCAGCTATTTTTGTGGGTTATCATTATCCCTAAAACTTGAGTATGTTATTTTATTGCTATAATTCACTTTCCTATAATTTATAGGCCTTTCCCCTAATCCCCTTACTATTGATTTCTAAACCCTTTCTGAGATAGGAGGTGTTGTCAGATGAATGGTTGCTGAATAAATGAAATATGCTATAAATGAAAATTTGTATTTATAAGAAAAGTAGGCCGGCACAGGTGGTGGTGGCTCATGGCAGGTGGGCCTGCGCTCTGGTGGCGGCAGGAGTAGCCAGGCCCTGGACGTGTGGCACTCCCGGACCAGCTCTCTGCAGGAAGGTGGCTCGAGCAGCTCCTGGAGGTGGCAGCGAGCCATGGCGGCAGCCCTGGAGGAGCTATGGAAAGACCTGGAAGAAGTGAAGGAGTTGCTGGGAAAGGCCAGTAGGAAAAGAATCCGTGATGTCCTAAAGACCAAGTTAGAGACAGAAATCAAGCACAAGACAAAGCAGAAAGGACATGGGAAAGGAGAAACCATTGATAATGAGAAACCAGCTGCTGTGGTTGCCCCCATTTCAATTGGGTACACAGTGAAAATCAACAATTATGGATGGGATCAATCAGATAAATATGTGAAAATCTACATCACTTTAAATGGTGTTCATCAAGTCCCCACTGAAAATGTACAGGTGCAGTTCAAAGAGAGGTCATTTGAAGTGCTTGTAAAGAATCTCAATGGGAAAAAATTACTCTATGACTGTCAACAACCTTTTGAAGTCCATCTCTGTAGAAGCTAGTTCAAGAAAGATCAAGTATGATACAGTTCTTGTATTATGCAAAAAGAAGCAGGAACAGAAATGGAATTACCTGACCCAGGTGGAGAAAGTATGCAAAGAAAAGGAAAAATCTTCCTTTGATGGGTTGATGAATGTTTTGAAGAAAATTTATGAAGATGGAGATGATGAAATGAAGAGAACTTTTAATAAAGCCTGGGTAGAGTCAAGGGAGAAACAAGCTAAAGGAGAGAATGAATTTTAAGACAAAAATGTCCTTTCAGCCACCAATATGGAAAAATCCTTTCCAATAAGACACTATTGCTGAGCTGCACAGATGCGTTTGACAAGTATATTGTTTACACAGCCTTCTTCCAAGCAAAGACCATGAACTCTTTCCATTTCATGCTGGAGGATTTATTTAAAATAAAATATGCTTATTTTAAAACACTTATTTAAAGGAAAGTTGCCTTAGTGCCCTGGTTTTTGTGTTCAAGGAGAGAGGGTCATTGTTTCCTCACTTAAATGTCAAAAAAAAGTCTTGCTAATTAAAAAGTTATATATTCATTATCTCTAGTGTTCATCTGCACAATTAAAGGGTTGAACCTACAATCACAGTAAACTTGCTTTTCCTTCAAGGTTGGCATGGATCTTTAGTCTTTCAACTTGATATTTTAGGAAGAGCAGTTATAAAACTTGAGGTGTGAGCCTGTATAGGTTGTGGTTATAAATTGTCCCTTGCTCTTCAAGGAACAGGGAAGGGGAAGTTGAATTTTCAGCTACTGCTTTGATGATTGTTATAAAAGACTTGATTGAAATTTTAAAAGATGAACTTAATTACTATCTATAAATATTAGGGAATTACTTGAAAAACTAAAACTTCAAACAATTCAAAATTGAATGAGCAAATAAGCCTCTAGTGGTGAGAACTAATTTCAAATTCTTCCTGAATTAAACAGTTGATAACAATAAAATAAAGAAAAAATAATTAAAAAAAAAGAAAAGTGGATTAGGCAATGATAGTTTATTCAACCAAAGGGTTGATTACTTTCTGAAAATATTCATCCTTGGAGTCCCATCATTGTTTAAAATGGTAAATAAGGTCTGGTAGGTGGCACAGTGGATAGAGCACTGACCTTGGAGTCAGGAGGACAAGAGTTCAAATTCAATCTCAGACACTTGGCACTTACTCACTTTGTGACCTTGGGCAAGTCACTTAACCCTGATTGCCTCTCATCCAAGGCCATCTCCAGGTGTTCTGATTCATATCTGGTCACTGGACCCAAATGACTCTGGAGGAGAAAGTGAGGTTGGTTACTTAGCACAGCACTCCCTCACTCATATTTAATTCATCTGCTTGTCATGGTATCATCTCCCTGATGTTATGGTCTTCTTTGAGAATGAAGGACAAACATCTTCAAAATTGTAATCAAAATGTTAAAAATTGTATTTCAAAGCATTTTTTATTTTATCATTTTGATGTGATCCCTATGCTGATTTAGATCACCAGCCTAATCTTATGTAAATGATGTTATGGATTGCTGTGGCTAAAATTACTCATTGCTTATTAGTTAGACATTAGATAAGGAGCTTTTCTTAAATAAATTTGACTGTCTTGGTTCATAGGTACATAGCTGTCACTAAGTAATACCAAAGGTCTTTTCAACTTGGTAGAACTAGCAGAGTTTGAGTTTTATTAGCTTGGTCATTCAGAGCTCAGGGTCACTGCAGTGAGGAGACAGAAAATGAGAACTGCAGCTTAAGCCTAATTTGTTATATGATTTAATTGACAGAAATTGTTACACATCATCTATTCAAATCTAATGAAATATTGTCTTAGTACAGGTTTATTTTGCAGAGTTTTTAAAGTATTCTGATGATGTTCCAGGTAGCTACTTTTAGAAAATGTATGATCTCAGTTATGATTTTAAAATTATTTATTCAAAATTTTCATTTCTGAGAAGTTGGATATAAAACAAAGTCATTGACCCATTAAAAGTTTCTTTTAGATGCTGGAATTCCAAGTTTGAGAAGTTTTTAATGTGTTGATAGAAGTTTAATAGGTTAGTTTTATCATTGGAAAGGGATATATTTTTTCTAGCTCTAGTTCCTAAGGATTGAAGTTCTAGTCCAGAAATTTGAGGGGAACAATTTCTATTCCATGGGAAAGAGCTGTTTTTTTTTTTAAATCTAGATTTAGAGTATAGTGAAGAACTTTGAAATTCTGACAACTGGTGCACTATAATGAATTGAATATTCTAGACGGTGGAAAAAGAAGCTGAATCATAGAAAATTTATGAGTTATTATAAATTCTTTTAAAACATCAACCTATTTACTTGCTTAATTAGTCAAATCCCATGACCATGAGAGAATTTTTCTTTAGTAGAGTGTTTTTAAGATCTAGGGAAGTTTTCATTATGTTGAATAAGAATTGTTTGCCCAAGTATGTAGGTATATAAGTTATAGGAGACTGCACTAGAGTTAAATGGGGTAGAGAGTTTAGATCAAAGATCAGGGGATTTCTTTTTTTCTTTTCTTTTTTTTTACCAGTTGTATCAGAGAACTTTCTGAGATCAATCTGTGTTGGAGGAAATTCCAGAATGGAATGATACAGAACAGTCTGAGAACAGTCAGGCTGGACGATTAGAATAGGCAGCAGTGATCCAACCAACCAAGCCAAGGTAATTGGTTTGAGAAGGAAATATAGTATTGCAGACCATATTGTAACAGATGATAGACAGATGTTATGAGATAAGCTGTAGCATGTCAGAGGCAATTAAAACTGACAGAGATCTGTAAACATGGGACATTTTTGTCTTTCACTCTGTGCTCATCCTTAAATAGGAATTTTTGAGCTGGCTCTTAATATCTAGACTAATCTGGCAAATTTTTGATTATTTAATATTATTTGTCTCTCTCAAAAGCTGAGGGAAGAAAAAATTTGTTTAATGGAGGGTTCAGGTTGGGTGAAGTTTCACAGTAATTAAGTACCTAATTAGATGCCTCATTGTAAAGTAATGCTTAGTAAATTGCTTCATAGTCAGTTTTAAGCTGATTATGTTAAGAATGGGATAATGGAAGATCTACATTTTATCTTCTCTTGAGAAAATGAATCAAAAACAAATCTTCATATCACAGATACTTCCTAGATCTATTATCTAGTTCTTTTTCCTCCAAACACCTTAGAACATTTTCAACTTCAAAATCAGCCTGTGTTTGCTGGTGATATTTCTGTCTGTCATTTAATCAAATGTTTGGGGTAGTAGGAGTTATAATGACAATGAAAAAGAAACCTAATTCTCTGATCAGTGAGCTGAAAGACCAGTGATTCATTATGGTTCTAGATTTTTTTTAACCTAAAGGAGAACATTAGTCCCTAGACCTTTGCATGAATTATCATGGAATGGTGGGAAAAGCACTGACCTGGGAATCAGTAGACTTGCATATTGCCTCTATAGGGCACTACACTTATACTGGGTATCTACTGACAGAATCTTTTCTCCCAGTGACCTTACATTTCCCTGGGAGATAATCAGAGAAGGATGCACAAGATTATTTGAGAAAGAAGAGAAAAATAATTCTTGGAAGAATCAGGCAAGGCTTTTTATAGGAAGTAGTACTTTAGATGATCCTAGATGGAAGCTAAATATTCTAGGAGGCAAAGTAGAGAAGGGATTATATTCAATGCATGCAGAATAGATTTTGGAATGTCATGGTGGCTGGTGATAGAATGCTGAGTTTAGGGGAGCAATATATAGGTCACTTTTTGGGAGGATTGTAGAATACCTGATGATGAATAATTTAAAATAAGAACTTTTAATAGCAAGTTGAGAAATCTGCCTTTTATTCTGGATCTCCTTGAGTGGGGAGTGACCTGGTCAACCATGTACTTTAGGAAGATAGCTTTTAGATCCTGTGTCCAATATGGGTTGGAGAGGGAGAGACATGGAGAACAAGTAGTGCCCCTATGTAAACTCTTCCTCTGTTCAAAAAGTTTTATTAATTTGCTTTTGGTGGTCCAGCAGCAGCATGATCCTTATTGGCATCTACTATTGCTTAAAATGGTTGGTATAGGGAAGCAGAGCAAGATTAAGGACATATAATCTTTTTCATTACGCAAATATTGAGCTGCCAACTCAGATTACTTTATACCATCAAGATTTTATAAGCAGTGAAAAGCCTCAAATTTAATAGAAATGACTAACAAGAGTAGAATTATTGTTCCATATCCTTGAAATACTGGAGGGAAATTATTTCCTGAGTCACTGTTCCATCAATTCCATCATTCAATTTTCATAGAACACAATATTGCCTTTGGCTTCTCCTCTAATTCATTATAAAGTGGATGATCAGGGGATATGGCCACACCTTCTCTAGCTAGACATACTTAGTAGCACTGTAAATTCCTAAAACCCCTGTGTGACAGAGGAATTCGACTACTCTCACCACAGTTATTAGAGATACAAGTTAGACTTTGGCAAGTAGTAATGTGACTTCCTGAATCCCAAGTCTTATCTGGGAATCCATTCTTCTCTGGTAAATCTTAGGAGAGTACTAAAATATAAGATGGAATAATAGAAAGAATTCTCACTCTTAGCAGTAGTAGACCTGAGTTTGAGGTCTTCAACTCTAGACAAGTAACTCTATGACTTTAGGCAAGTCCTCTGTCAGATCTCAATTTCCCAATTTAAAAAAATATATAGATAATAGTACTTCATAGGGGATTATTAGCATTAAGTCAAATGAAATAAAATATGTAAACATACATTGTAAGTTGTACATCTTCTATGAAGGTGAGGGATTACTAACATGCCCTAGAATATAAATTCCATAAGAGAGGAATTCCTGAAAATTAATTTTAATTGACTTAATTAAAATTAAAAAATGAGATTTTCTATAAATCAAGTCTTATTATCATCAATTTTCTTTATAACTGTAGAGTAGTTTTGTCTATTGACTACTGTTTCTTGCGCTTGGCACAGACTGAAATGTAATTCTCCTATTAAACACAGGATACTGCAAGGTCCTCATAAAAATATTCTTTTAAAAAGGCTAAGTTCATTATAGTAAGAAATTATACCATTAGAGAAGAATCTAGGACTGATGAAAAATTATCCAAAAACATGGGGGTTTGAGTATTATCTGATATTGGGACAAATCAAATTGTAAATTCCTTAAGATCTGGGGCTAGGTCTGATACCTCTTTGGAATCCTGTTTCCAACATCATTCGTTCATTCAATCAATCAACAAGCTTTTGTTAAATATTTCCAATGCATTAGGCACTATGCTGAGTATAGGAGACAAAAGTGAAACAATAATTTCTATCTTCAGGGAATTTACAGTCCAATGGGGGAGGCATGTTAAGGTCTACAAATTTATTTGTTTTTATTTTTTTTAATTTCCATCCATTTGCACACACATATTTTCAAGTTACAAAATGTTCTTCCACCCTCCCTTCCTACCCCCCCAGTGGCAAATAGGCTAGCATTGGATACATATTTTGATAAACATGTTTACAGATTAGTATTAATAATTTTTTTTAGGAATTAGGATTAAGGGAATTTAGGAATTAGGACTAAGAGAAAGACATACATAAGAGATAATTTTATAATGTGTTCATCAGATTCTGAAGGGTTTTGTGTGTATGTGTCTGTTTGTGTGTGTGTATGTGTGTGTGTGTGTGTGTGTTTTGTTTTGATTTTCTTCCTCTGGATGGGGATAACATAGTCCATAGTCGGTCTAATACATATTGCCCTACTCTCTGAACTGCTGAGAGGAGTTGCTTCTATCAAATTTGTTCATCTCACAAAGTTGTTGTTAATGTGTACATTTTTCTCTTGGTTCTACTCCCTTCGCTCAGCATCAGATCCTAGATTTTAATCATTTATGGTTTCTTCGAGAACAAGTTATATACCATAACTTGATTAGCCATTCCCCAAGTGATGGGCATCCCCTCAATTTCCAGTTCTTTGCTGCTACAAAAAGGGCTACTATGAATATTTTCGAACATGTAGGACTTTTCCCTTTTTTAATAATTTCTTCTGGATATAGATCTAGAATTGGAATTGCTGGGTCAAAGGGTCTGAACAGTTTTATTGCTCTTTGGGCATAGTTCCATATTGTTCTCCAGAAAGATTGGATCCCTTTACAACTCCACCAGCAATCCATCAATGTCCCAATCCTCCCACATTCTCTCCAGCATTGTTCATTTTCCTTTTTTCTCATCTTGGCCAATCTGATAGTTCTGAGATGATAACTTATTGTAGTCCTAATTTGCATTTCTCTAATCCATAATGATTTGGAGCATGTTTTCATATGATTATATATAACTTTAATTCCTTCATTTGAAAACTGTCTGTTCACATCCTTTGACCATTTAACAATTGGGGAATGACTTGTGATCCTATAAATTTTATGCAATACTCTATATTTTAGAAATGAAATCTTTATCATAATCCTAGTTGTGAAGAATATTTTCCAGCTTTCTGCTTTTCTTATAAGTTTGGCAGCATTGATTTTATTAGTGCAAAACCTTTTTAATTTAATATGATTTAAATAATTCATTTTACAATTTATAATGTGCTCTAATTCTTGTTTGGTTATGTAGCTATTCCCTTTCTATAAATCTGATAGAGTATTTCTTGGTCGTTTAATTTATCTATGGTGCCACTATTTATGCCTAAATCCAGTACCTATTTTGACCTTATTTTGGTATAGGGTGTGATATGAGGGTTTATGCCTAATTTTGCCATACTATTTTCCAGTTTTCCCAACAATTTTTGTGAAATAGTGAGTTCTTATCCCAGAAGCTGATGTTTTGGGTTTGTAAAAATAGATTGCTGTAGTCATTTACTGTGACTTCTTTTGAACCTATCCTAATCTACTGTTCCATTACTCTATTTCTTAACCAGTACCAGGCAGTTTTGATGACTGCTGCTTTATAATATAATTTTAGTTCTGGTAGAGCTAGGCCACCCTCCTTTACATTTTTTTCATTAGTTCCCTTGCTATTTTTGACCTTTTGGTACTCCAGATGAATTTTGTTACTATTTTTTCTAGTTTAGAAAAGTAGTTTTTTGGTAGTTTGGTATGGCACTGAATAAGGATTTTAATTTAGGTAGAATTGTCATTTTTATTCTATTAGCTTTACCTAACCATGAACATTTGACATTTTCCCACGTATTTATTTGGGTGAGAAGTGATTTATAATTGTGTTCATACAATTTCTGGGTTTGTCTTGGGAGGTAGATTCCCAAGTATTTAATGTGGTCTGTAGTTATTTTAAATGGAATTTCTCTTTCTATCTCTTACTCTTGGGCTTTGTTTTTCCATATATAGAAATGCTGATGATTTATGTGGGTTTATTTTATAGCCTACTTTGCTGAAGTTGTTACATTTTTTTCAAGGAATTTTTTAGATGATTTTCTCAGGTTCTCTAGGTATACCATCATATTGTCTACAAAGAGTGAAAACTTTGCTTCCTCATTGACAATTCTGATTCCTTCAATTTCTTTTTCTTCTTTTATTGCTACTGCTAGCATTTCTAATACTATATTGAATAATAATGGTGATAATGGGCATCCTTGTTTCACCCCTGATTTTATTGGAAATGCTCCGAGTTTATTCCCATTACATATATTTGTTGATGTTTTAGATAGATACTATTTCTTATTTTAAGGAGAACTCCATTTATTCCTAAGCTTTCTATTGTTTTTAATAAGAATCGATGTTTTGATCAAAGGCTTTTTCAGCATCTATTGAGATAATCATATGATTTCTGTTGCTGTTGATATGTTTAATTATGTTGAGTGTTTTCCTAATGTTGAACCATCCCTATCTACCTGGTATAAATCCAACCTGCTGTAGTCTCATTGCTAATTTTTTATTTAAGATTTTTGCATATATATTTATTAGGGAGATTAGTCTATGATCTTCTTTGTCTGTTCTGGAAGGTCTACAAATTTATGTAAGATATTCCCAAAGTAGATGCAAAGCAACTTTAGAGGAGGTTAGTAACAGTTCAGATTGGGACAGGTTTCCTCTAGAAGGTGATGCTTGAGTTGAGTCTTGAAGGAAACCAGTCTTTAAAATATAAGTAGAAATTCTGTTCTTGTTTGATTCTCATTAATGAAGAGGAATTGGTTGCTAGGTCAGAATGATGGAACCTCAGGGCGGGGAGCGACCACTCCATCCTGGTGTTTGTGATACAGAAAAAGAGAAAGTAGAGACAGAGTCTGTCATGCATCCCAGTTTTATTAAGGATTTCAGAATCTAGAGGAAAGATAGTAGGATTTCATGAATTAAAGTGTTTCCTAAATCAGTCCAAGGGGGGCATAAGAGATTCTCAGAAATGAAATACTGAAGACACAAAGGGAGACAGTTTCATAGAGGAAGAAAAATGAGATTTGTTTAAAGAGACTAATGTGAATACATAGGAAACTCATCAGTCAAATTAGATTGTAAAAGGACTAGAACAGATGGAAGCAAGTCCAGGTACCAGAAGTTTCATAGAAGACTGTGTCATGATTTAATAAAAAAAAATTAGGAATGCTAAACCTTAGAATGATTTAGAGAGAAAAGTAAGGAAAACAACACAAAGATGTCTATAACTTTTTTTTTGTAAATTAGGAGAAAAAGGAGAATCAAAGAAAGGGAAGGATCTTTGGGGCAGCTGACTTAATTATTGATAATAAAGTTGCTCAACCCTAATTTTGTTTCTAATTTTTGTGCAAAAGAGAATGATCTTTACACCAAAAATGATAGAACAAAAATGATAAACCTCAGCTGAAATATTGTGTTCAATTTTAGGTACTGTAGTTTGAAAAAAACAGATAAGTTGGACAGTATCTATTGGAAGGTTATCAAGATGGTAAAGAATTTTGTATTAATATTGTATAATGACTAGTTGAAGACTATTATCCTGAAGGAAAGAAGATTAAGGAAAAACTTCATAGCCTTCTTAAAGTATTTAAAGTACTGTTATAGAGAGAAGGAATTAGAGTTAGACTGCTGGGACTAGCCAGTAGAATCAGGAGTAATGAGTGAAAGTTGCAAACAGGGAAATTTAGGCTTGTGTCAGGAAAAAAGCCTTCCCAATAGTCATTCTTTCCAGAAGTGAAAAGAGATAGAAAAGTGATGGGCACCCCTACTTGGAGACCATCAATTTGAAACTGGATGACTATGTGTCAAGTATGTTATAATAAATATGTTTTTGTGTATGGGTATTATATGGGTCCTGAAGTCACAATTCTCAAATTCTATGATTCTGTGAAGAAAGGAAAATGAAGAAGGAAGTATTCCAGGAATAAGAGATCACACTAATGTCTTTTACAAATGCTACATTATTGTTATATTATCACTGAGAACAAACCTTTGAAGATCCCTTAGGTCACCCCTAGTTTTAACATTCCTTTGGCTCTGAAATTCAATTTTTTTCCAAAGTAATACACCCTGCTCCAATCAAAGCTAACATCCCACAGATATTTGCATAATTACAAGAACTTAAAAGAGTCAAGATTATTTGGAGGTAGAACTAAGTCTCTAAATGAACAACCTCATTACATATCTCTTTTGATGCTATGTTTTTAAAAGTACAAAGTTTTTGGATCTGTTCATTTTTTATTAGAAATAATAAAAAAAAGATGGTTTTAGTGCCTCAAAACTTTCTCTCTTTGCTGCTGAGGTTGATTGCTATGTAAGAATAATATACAACTGTACAATGCTATGCTTGTGATGTTTTTAAGAATTTTAGGGTAAATTAATCCTCAAGTACTTTTCCAGGTAACCTGTCTCATGGAGCTCTTGAAAGGTTAAATGGCTTGCCCAAGGTCACACATTTTACTTTCATGGTAAAGCTTGGAATTGTCCTCTAGTTTATTTTCTAAACACTAGAAAACTCTTAGAGAACTTTAACTGATTCTTCTCTTGGATTGCTTTCCACTAAATAGTCCCTCCTAACTCCCATAATAAAGTCACCTAGAGCAACACATTTGGGGAACTGTTCATTGTGTTATCCAATGGAACATTTCTAAATTCCCTCCTTTTTCATCAGTCTACCCAGCACAATGTGTTGTAGATTGGTGCAAGATACATTCTGCAAATATGGGGAAGAGTTTTATTATAATTAGGTCTCCAATGGGTATAGATAATTTTGGGGGGTATATTGGGACAACTTTAGTAAACCTTTATTATAGTTAGATGCTATTCTAAGCAGTGGAAATATACAAATCAGTAGAAAGATAGAACCTCGAATCCTGTTAGAAATGGTAAGGGAAATATGTCAGAGATAATAAATGAATAGTATAAATTAATTATATGAAAATGTATTTTTTAGAGAAACTGAATCTTAAATCAATATAAATGACATTATATGTATGGATAAGTAATGCTCACTGCCTGGTTGGATATATCATCTTTGCCAAAGTGTTGAATCTTAAAGTCACAGAAGAGGGAATTTATTCATTCTAGATGCTAGATAATGACTGGCTTGAGAGGATTAAGAGGGAGAGAAGATGAGACTACCTTGCAAGTGTATAGTAATGAAGGTAAATTTTTTTTAGGATCTCCCAAGATGGGAGGGAGATTTAGTGGGACAAATATTTAATTATACATTTGTTGGAGAAAGGAATTAGTTACTCAGTATCTTGTCACAGGCTAGGAAAATGATGTGTTCCTGCCTGTGGCTATGAGGGGTAGTTAATAAGATCTGATATTCTCCCACTTATGCTTACAGCACTGGATAAGGCTTGGAGTACAAGGTTACCTTACTTTAGGTAGGCCACAGTCAAGGTGACCAAAAAAAAGCTGTTTAAGCTCTTCTCTCTCTCTCTCTCTCTCTCTCTCTCTCTCTCTCTCTCTCTCTCTCTCTCTCTCTCTCTCTCTCTCCCCATTATGCTTTTGAGGGGCTATAGTCAAAATTATAGTAGGAGGTAGCTGAATGCTAAAAGAGTCTAGATTTTTCTGTTTTTAGGTTCTTAAAGGATTAAACCTTATGGGAATGCTCTTGTTTATCAAAATTCTATCTATTTTCAGGGTGGCTAGGTGGCACATTGGATAGAGCACCGGCCCTGGAGTCAGGAGTACCTGAGTTCAAATCCAGCCTCAGACACTTAATAATTACCTAGCTGTGTGGCCTTGGGCAAGCCCCTAAACCCCATTGCCTTGCAGGAAAAAAAACCCTAAAAAAAATTCTATCCATTTTCCATGTCTACCTTTTTTTTTATAAAACTTCCTTGCCAACTGCATTCTGTACTTTTATTTCCCACTCCTACCCCTGCCTTTATCCCTAATGGAGTATGACTTCTTTAAGGATAGGAACTATGTTTTTGCTTTTTCTCTATCCCTAGATCTTAGAGCATAGACACTGACACATAGTAGGAATTTAAAGGCTTTTGTTAACTTTTTTTGCTTAATTACTCTTCTTTCCTGAGGTCTTTTATAACTTGTAGCAACACTTAATAATGTACTCTTTTGGACCATCAGTTTGTATCTATATAGGCTCCTTAAATAAAACTAAATTCACTGAGGATAGGAACTCTGTCATCTGCTTTTATGCTCCTTAGAACCCTTTGTATGTTGTATACTTAATAAAATTTTATTAATTGATTTGTATGAGACTGTCCTGTAATTTTTGGTTGTCAATATTTTAGTTGTATTAAAAATGTTAAATTCTCTCCTAACAGAATGACTGTTAGGAAGGTTTTTCCTGACACAAGCTTAAATTTGTCTATTTGCAACTTTTACCCATTACTCCTGATTCTACTGGCCAGTCCCAAACAGACTAAACCTAATTCCTTCTCTATATAACTACTTTAAATACTTTAAGATGGCCATGAAGTTTTTCTGGAGATGTCTTTCCTTCATTTCTGATAGAAATATTATTATTTGCCCAGTTGTGACTAGAATAACTTTTTTTAATAAGTTTTGAAGTAGAAAGATCCCAGCAACCATTTCCTTCTTAATCTGTCTGAGGCAGAAGGACTTGCAGTTCCCTTGTTATCTACAGTCCCTTTTTTAAATTTGTTTTTAATTGCCTATTTAACACACCTAGCAATTAAGGTGAAATGTCTGTCTTTGACAAATGTGAGAGCTTTTTAATTACTGGTAATTGCTTTTGTTAATTAAAAGTGATGCTTTATTTTCTTTCATTGGTATTTTTACTATATAAAATGGGATTAATGACTTGCAATCAATCCTGTACGAGAATCTGCCTTTGTATTCATTGGAATACTGGGCATGAAATCCCTACAGAATGAGAGAGAAGATGGCCTGCACTGTAGACCCAATGTAAAGAGAAAGATGGAGTTAATTATCTGTATAGCACAAGCTAAAACCCTACATTAACCATAGAACAACTTTGCCAAAAAAAGTATCTGCTGCCTCTCTTCCTTTTCCTTCCACCCCCAAATTCTCCCAACAGACAAAATTTAAATGGCCAGGGAAATTGTGACAGATTGAGAGGTCTAGAGTCAGGAGGCCTGGAATGTAATCCTGATTTCATTATTGACTTGTTTTTTTTTTTTTTTTTGTGAATTAGACACATCAATTGACCCCTCTAGTCCTTAAGTGCTTTTACAAAGATCACAGGGTCCCTTCATTTGACTCTGTGGAGACCTAGGCATGAGTTATATTCCAAGTATATTCTGAGGCTTCTCAGAAAAGCTCTGGGTGGGGTAGAGGGAGAAAATAAGAGCCAAAGAGAAAGAGATCTGGGGTGGGGGTGAGAGTAGTTACCAAGATTGAACCCAATGCTCAGTATGCTGGGCAACAACACTGTCATCCCATTTGTCTTCCTCCCTGCACCTTAGATACCTGATGTCTATGCTAAGTTGTGGCATCCAACTCTGAATGCAATACAGATATAACCTGAGCAGGGCAAGGAATAGGAAGACTTGTCACCTCCCTAGTTATGGACACTAGACTTTTCTTCATTTCAGTTTTAGTTCTCCTTTGCTTTTTTGGTTTCTTTTAACATGTTTTGGCTTATGTTGAGCACATGAACTACTAAATCAGCCATGTATTTTTCACGCACTAGTTTCTAACTCTGCCTTCCATATTCTGCTCTGTGTACTGACTTTTCAACTCAAGTATAGGACTTTAATGTATTCTTATGCAAATTTCATCATATTAGATTCAGCCTGAATTCTAATTTAAAGTTTATTTTTTATCTTGGTTCTGTCATCTAACAGGTTACCTGTTTTTACCAGCTTTATGCCAACTGAAGATTTGATTAGTGTGTGATCCATGCTTTTATTAAAGGCATTGATTAAAATATTGAACAGAATAGAGACAAAGACAGATCCCTGTGGCACTTCGCTAGAGAACCCCCTCTGGGTTGACTATAATCCATTAATCACAACTATTTAGGTTTGATCATTCAGTCAGCTATGACTCTCCCTGGCAGTACTGTCATTTAGCCCAATATTTTTTGTCTACAAGGACACCATGAAGGACAAATGAATTCCTGCAATCCAAGTAGGCCATGCCTACCACATCCTCTGTATCTGTAGATCTATTAACCCTATCAAAAGGAGGATTTTTTTTTTGCATCCTACTTTGACATTATTTTTTCTTGATAAAAGTTGATCAATAATTCCTTTTCTAATTGTTCTTACAATTTCTATTTAAAAACACATTCTAGGATTTTGTCAGGAAGAAGTCAGATATACTTGATAACTTTTCTTCTTTTTGAAAATTGAGACAAATTTTCTGACTTCCAGCTCTGGGGCACATTTCCTGTCCTTTCACATGTTTTTCAAAAGTCACCAATGACCCAATTAGCTCTGGTCCTTGATTGGAGAAAAACAGGGGTTTCCTTAACATTTCTTCCCTCATGATTCAACTTCCTTTTAATAGATTTTTACCTTTAGCAACCAGCTTCTCATTGATCAAAAGAAGGTCCAAAAGACTAATTTCTTTTGCCTCTTCCTTTACCTTTTGAAGACTGAAATCATCAAGAATTTATCACATGGTATGCCTTTAGTGGCAAAGCTCATATCCAGACAATTGAAGTCTCCAGTTATTACCAAGTACTTGATTACATTCTTTGATAGTTTCTGTTTTGTTTCCAAACTCATTATTCATTTCTTTCTTTTGATCAAGTAATCTGCAATATTAGTCCCAATATAGCATTGCACGTCCTCCCTCCATTTATTATCAACCAATTACCTTCGAAAAAGCTTCCTTGACTATGATTTGTAGAAATGTATATGTTTTATATATATATATATGTATATAACATTTTATTATACCCTCTTCTATACCTTCGTTTGTCTTTTATGTAATTTATCACTTTCGAATCAGAATTACTTCTGAAGATACAGTCATATCTTACCAAATCTCATTTATACTTATAAGGTCAAATTGACCTCTTTAAGATATTGAGCTAATCTTCCTAATTAGTAATATTCTTTAGTGGGTCCCTAGTCCCTCTAGAATAAAATCCAAACTAGGAAACTAAGAAGTGCAATGGATAGAGAACTTGGCCTGGAATCAGGAAAATTTGAGCTCAAATCCAGCTTTAGACATTACCTATGTGACCCTGGGCAAGTCACTTAACTATAAAATAGGGGAAACAAGAGCACAAGCTTCACATGATTGCTGTGAAGATCAGATGAAATAGTATTTATAAAAGTGCTTAGCCCAATGGCTAAGATATAATAACTGCTTAATAAATGTTTGCTTTTTCTCTCTCCCTTCTCCCTTTCCCAAAACTTTGTCAATAAGTCACTAGCAATCTGTCTACATTTTTCTAGCCTGATTATATATTCTTCTCTCTCATATACTGTGTATTTTAGCAAAACTGACTAATCTGTCTACAATCTTTTCTCTAGCTTGATTATATATTCTTCTCCCTCATATACTATGTATTTCAGCAAAACTGGCATATTTGTTGCTTAGGTAAATAACATTACATTTCCCATCTTCTGTATAAGCTGCACCCCTCTGCCTGGAATGCTCTCTCTCCTCATTTCTGCTTCTTCGAATCTCTCCTTTCAAGACTCAGCTCCAATACTACCTCCCCAAAGAAGACTTTCATGATTCCTCAGTTATTATTGATTTATATATAAATATATTTTGTATTTACTTGACTATGTCCAAACCATTTCTTTCTTGATAGAATGTTAGCTCCCATAAGGTAGGGACAGATTCATTTTGGTTTTTCTATTCCTAGTGCCTAACTCCTGGCAGATTGGAGGTGATTAAAAACCATAGCTAAACTGAATATTCTGAATACTTGGGTATGAAACTGTAAGTTTTTACTACTATACTACTATATACTACTACAACTCCTCGGAATTACTGGTCTCCTCTAGTGTTCCTTGCTGTACTCTGTGGTTGCTGAGTTGACTAATTAATTCTATAGATTTTTCTCCCAATCTTTTTTTCCTTTCTTTTTTTTTCCCCAGGTATATGTAAAGATAGTTTTCAGCATTCATTTTTTTGGTAAGATTTTGAGTTCCAATTTCTCTACCCTCCTTGCTTCCTTCCTTTCTCTCTTTGATAGTAATTTGGTTATATATGTACAATTATGTTGAACTTATTTCCATATTGGTCATTTGTAAAAGAAGAATCAGGAAAAGGGGGAAAATCATGAGAAAGGAAAAAAAAGTATAAAATAAAATTTAAAAAGTGAAAATAGTATGCTTTGATCTTCAATTTCCATAGCCTTTTTTCTCTGGATGTGGATGGTATTTTTCTATTACAAATCTTTTAGAGCTGTCTATGATCATTGTCCTGCTGAAAAGATATATAGTTGATCATCATACAATTTTGTTGTTGCTGTATACAACGTTCTCTTGGTTTTGCTCACTTCATTCAGCATCAATTCATGTAAATCTTTCCAGATTTTTCTGAAATCTGCCTGCTCTTGATTTTATTTTTGTTCTTTATTTTTGTAATTGTGACTCAGTTCCCTACATATTTGAGAAAACAGACCTTTATCAAATGTAAAAATTGTAAAAATGTTTGTTTTGTAAAAATTGCTGTTAATATGTACTCGTTCTCCTTATTCTGCTTACTTCACTCAGCATCAGGTTTTTCTGAAATCTGGCTGTTCACCATTTCTTACAGAACAATAGTATTCAAGCACATTTATATGCACAATTTTGGGGCGGCTAGGTGGCGTAGTGGATAAAGTACCGGCCTTGGAGTCAGGAGTACCTGGGGTCAAATCCGGTCTCAGACACTTAATAATTACCTAGCTGTGTGGTCTTGGGCAAGCCACTGAACCCCATTTGCCTTGCAAAAACCTAAGAAAAAAAGTTGTATATGCACAATTTATTTAGTCATTTCCCAATTTATGGGCATCCCCCTCAATTTCCAATTCTTTGCTACTACAAACAGAACTGCTATAAATATATCTTTATATGCCATCTTTTCCCATTTTTTAATGATCTCATTGGGATTCAGACCTACTAATGGTATACTGGATCAAAGAGTATGGTGCAGTTTTATAGCCCTTTGTTCTAGATTGCTCTCCAGAATGATTGGATCAGTTCACAACTCCACTAAGTGCATTAGTGTCCCAGTTTACCTACATCCACTTCAACAATTTATCATTTTCCTTTTCTGTCTTATTAGTCAATCTGATAGGTGTGAAATGGCACTCCAGATTGTTTTAATTCACATTCTCTAATCAAATTATTAACTTAGAGCACTTTTTTCATAGTTTTAATTTCTTCATCTGAAAACTGGTCATATGATTTAACCATTTATCAGTTAGGAAATGACTTTTATTCTTATAAATTTCACTTAGTTCTCTATATATTTTAGAAATGAAGCCTTTATCAGAAATGCTAACTATGAACATTGTTTCCTAGGTTTCTGCTTTCCTTCTAATCTTGCTTGCATTGGCTTTATTTGTGCAAAACCCTTTTTAGTTTGATGTAATCAAAATTTTCTATTTTTCATTTCATAATGTTCTCTAAATCTTGTTTGATCATAAACTTATCCCCCCCTCCATATATCTAACAGATAAACTATTCTTTGTTTCTCTAATTTGGTTATGGTATCACCTTTTAAATCTAAATCATGTACCCATTTTGATTTTATCTTGGTGGAGGGTATGAGATATTGGTCTCTATCTGGTTTTTGCCATACTATTTCCAAGTTTACCAGCAGTTTTTGGTCAAATATTGAGTTCTTATCCCAGAAGCTAGAATCTTTGGGTATATCAGATAGTAGATTTCTATAGTCATTTACTCCTATTACTTTTGTACCTAATCTATTCCCCTGATTCACAAATCTGTTTCTTACCCAGTACCACACAGTTTTGAGGACTGCTGCTTTATAATATAGTTTTAGATATAGTTTGGCTAGGGCACCCCTATCATTTTCAATTTCAAGTGTCCTTATCGATTTTTGCAATTCTCCAGGTAACATACACACACACATACAGACAGACAGACAGACAGACACATGCACACAGCCACTATTAAATAAATTCTATGCCCGTTCAACAATCTATTTCTGCCTCTTAAAGCTAATCTATAGTATAAAAACCAGTCCTTTTCACAGTCAACATCTTAATCAGAGGTTCATGGCACAAATGGCTTTTTTTTTTTGAAAAGGCAATGGGGTTGAGTGAGTTACCCAAGGTCACATAAATAAGTATTAAATGTCTGAGGCTGGATTTGAACTCAGGTCCTCTTGTCTCTAGAGTCAGTGCTCTTATCCACTGTGCCACCTAGTTGCTCCAAAACAGACCTTCTTATCTAAAACCCCATCTAAAACAGCTTTTAAAAATCCACATGCTTTTTTACTAAGGACTTAATAATGACTAATGGGACTTTCTAACTTACTTTTTTCAGTATTATTATTCTCAAATGAATGGCTACTAATTGATAATTATCATTAGTTTTGACAAATTTGGGGTTGTTCTATAGACCAATTTAGATACATATCCCAGTAATATAGAAATCTTCCTGGTCATTTCAGGTCATCCTATAACTCATTTCCATTCTTTTATAACTACTGCCTCACTCAATCTAATCCAATCCAATAAACATTGTACTGTAATAAATATTGTAATAAGTACCAAGGATATAATTAATAAAAAGTTAGTCTCCTGCCCTCAGTGAGGGGGGGAAGACAATAAACAAGAGGAGGCAGGAAATTAGGGGAAGCAGGAGGACCTGGACATCAAGTATTACCTTGTATAAAAGAATTTTGTTCCATGGAGGTGCCTTGGCAAAGAAAAAAAATGAAAAGTAGAGTGATCTGAGATGAGGTTCTGCCCAGTGTAAAGGAAAATTTGGAGAACGTATTTAATATTGTCCCCTCCAAAATAGAGGGGAGAGGAGACTGAGGGTCATGGAATCAATCAAGATTTGATTTAACAGCAAAGTGGTGAGTTTGGAAGTGATAAACTTATCCTAGTCAGGCCATCTTATTTTGTGAAGTTGAAACTATAGTAGGGTAATAGATACAAAGTGGAGTGATCTGATCTGAAACCTCAATTCTGGAGCAAATGATTGCTGGAGGAATGCAACCATGAGTGGTGCAAAGCTCCGAACTTCTAGGGTAGCCTTGGACTACTCTGTAGAATCAATGCCAGGGAAATCAGGAACAGGGAGAGTGGTACAAGACAGTAGAACAGGGCATTGGCTGTGCATGTGCACATATGTGTGTGCATGTGTGTACGCACATGCACGTGTGTGTGTGTGTGTGTGTGTGTGTGTGTGTGTGTGTGTGTAAAACTCTCTGCTAAGCCTGACAGAAAGAAGACAGTGTCCAGCTGCAACCAGTTCTGATCACCCGAAAGTCACTTGGGGTAGAGAGATATAGGCTAGTGAACTGCTGAATGTGGGAGAAGGCTGAGATGCTTTGAGATCCATTCCCAAAGGAAACATCTATCAGAGGGGACTGAGGCCGAAAGCAGAAAATCAAAGGGGAAAAAAAGCTGAAATTATCAAAGATCTCAAGAAGAAAACTCAGGGACCATGAAAAAAAGTGAATAAATCAGCATGTAAAACAATAACGATGGAAGGAAATATGGTCCTAGATTTACTAAATGAGTTTACACATTCATGAATACATAGTACAAAACAAAGAAAAATGATTTAGTCCTTAATGAGCAAGAAGAGAGGGGAGAAAGTTTCAGATATTGAAACTTCATTCCACAGGACATTTAATTTCTTTTATATTTTTTCTTAGAGTTGTGAATTTTCATTGCATCTTAAGCTCTTTGAACAACAAATCCACTAACATATATGAATTTTTAAAGACAATTTGTGAACCACTTAAAATAAAACTTTCTTTCAATTGACTTGTACAGCAGGTGGGTTACAAATCACCATTTCCCTCTGGCTGCAAGGTTTGGTGAAAGGAATGACAAGTATCTTTACTTGAGGTATGTAATGCTGAGACCACTTCAAAAGGCAAAATGAATGTTTGGATTGCAGTAAATTTATTATGTCTCCTTTTATCTAAGGGAAGCAATCAGCTGTACCTTTCTAGTTTTTTGCATATCTTGTTCCATGGAAATTCAGCCCAAAGACTCATGAATTTGGTTAGCAAATTTATTTGAAACCAGTAGTTCTGAGGAGATTTATATTCTGAATTTAGCCTTGAAGATTTGTTTATTATTTTCCATCTGTCTCCAGAAAGGAAATGCTTTCTAGGCCTTGGTTTAGAGTTTTATGACAAGGAAATGTAGTTCCATCCTTAAGAATCTTTAGTCTTGTGTCTTCTGCTGCGCAAATCCTCCAAAGAATTATGATAGATTTCAGGGAATTTATCTTCCCTGTCTCTACTACTGCCATGATTATTAATGATGACTCTTGGTTCCTTTAGGTATTTGGAGATCTTCCAAGGAAAAGAGCAAAGTGCCTTCAGCATAAAGGCAAAGTTCTGGGTCCTCTGTATTTCGTAACATGGAATTTTGATTTTTTGTTTCAATTCATGAGGATCTATAACTATGGTCATATCCCATAGGTCAGTATCCCACCTATATAATTTGTCCCATTTGTCTCTACTTTTATCTTACCATCCTTCCAGAATCAATGAACTTGGTGAAGAATGACCACTCTTAACTTGATGAGTCATAAAATTGCATTTGCTAAGGAAGGCATCTCCTGACAAACAGATGGGCTGAATGTGTCTGCCACCAGCTTCGTTATCAGTTATTCCCTTTTCAGGTCTAGAAGAAGTACATCTATCACCCATACACCTATTCTGTAGTCAGAGGAGAAAGAAGTTTCTTTTTTCCCCCCATTCCTACCTTCTAAGCATCTTAATAGAATTATTATGTGATTATATGCAAGATTCTGAACTTAATCTTTTAACCAGTAAACCTACTCAAACCCTGATCTGTAATCTACCAACTATAAAAGGAATTTACTTTTAGGAAATTTTAGGAAAATGTCAAATAAATAGAATTCTCCTTTACTCAAATAAAGCAAACAAAACTATGATCTTAGAAGGACTTTGGCTTTTTACCTCTTAGTTCCTTTCATAGAAAACATTCAAGATGTTTTTTCCTCTACTTCAGATATACTGCTTCACTGTTTTCCAACTTCTAATATTAATCTCAAAATCTGGATCTGATGTCAATTATTTATATCTGTGTGTGAGTAAAATTTAACTTGTCATTTTCACCAATTATATATTCTACTTCGTAAACCTTATGACAATTAATACCACAAAAATCTTTATCCTGGTTAAAAAAATTTCAGACATTGGTCAGATAGTCATGAAGACATTTTAGAGGCAAGGAAAAATAAAGCATCAGAGGCTTCTTTTGGTATAAAAGTGGAGATCTGTAAAGCTATCTTGAGAGTTTCCATATGATATCATCACCTCAGTCTGGAAGTAGATTGGAGGACCATAGTACCCCTTCTATCTCTATATTTCCTGAGCTTAACAGTCTAGAGCAATAGACACCAGATCTCTGATTTCAATTGTTTAGAGAACTTTCTGATGAGAAAATTCCCTCTACTAAAGTAAGTCCATTGTTTGCAGTTTATAGTCTTGGAGAGTTGTCTAGAACCTTGATAGGTTAGCTGATTTGCCCAAGGTCATTCAACTAATATGTGTCAGAGACGGGATTTGAACTCTGATCTTTCTAGATGTGAGACTGTTTCTTCATATATTAATTGGCCCTGCTTCTTGGTTCAGCATATTCTTAAACAAATCTCATTTGGATATACTTGCCTTGTGCTTGGGTTTACTCCTTTTCTTTTCCCAAGTGCAGATTCTGAGTTAACTTGTAATCACTCATTTGGAGTAATCATTGCCTCAAATGTAGATATTAAAATAGATAAGAGGAATTGAGCAATTTTCCTCATTTCAAAAATAGCTAAATTCCAAGAGCACTCATTTCAATCTGCTGCAGTACAGAACCTTTATTTAGTCTTCTATCACTTTGCCCTGAAGCACCCAGAATATAGGATCATAGATCTAGACCAAGCATCCGATGACATTCAGTCCAACTTCCTGATATTACAGATGAGGAAATTAAGGCTCAGGGAGACTGTGATTTACTTAAATAGTAAACTCACATAACTAATAAACCTCAGAAGTGGGATTTGGAGATAGGTCTTCTGGAGTTCAATTGAAGAACTAGTACTGCATGTTACAGGATGAATGAAGTTCATTATGTCTCCTCACAATACCCTTTCATAAGTTGGCTGACAATTTATATGATTCTTATTTTGGTTTAGATGGTTAGTCAGATTTATAGATCTAATATGTTTATTGACTTCAGACAATAATGTCTTCTAGCAACACATATGTTATAGAGAATGGTGCCTTGAATTCATATCTATGAATACTTACTATATGCCAGCAATAATGTTTTTTTAATACCTTTTCATAGTGGTTTCTCATACCTCATCTTTGGTTTTGAATGGTAGAGGAATAAAAAGGGAGCTATTTGGATGCTGTATATATAGGATGAGGCTAATGGTTACCATGTTTCTCACAGTCAGGGAAGGTTTTCCAAAGCCAATTAAAGGAGCAGGTTTGATAAGATGGTGAAACAAATTCCTCCCAGATTTAGGAAAGGCTCATCTATAGAAAGCTTTAGCAGTTTTGTAAATGAATAGTCCCATCCCCAAAACCCTTGTTAGAGTGTTCAATAAATAGATTGTTGAATGCTATTTTTGAGTTTTCTTGACCAGAGGGTTTTCTGTTCTTAATGAAACATGACAGTTAGGAAAGAATTGGAAGACATAATTCACTAAGGTTTTAAACATAGGGCATTTGTCCAATGTAATAATCAATTTAGCAAATCCCACCATAGACTAAGACAACTCTTTCCATACAATGATGCTTCCTCAAAGGACTTATTAACATTATCTGTTGAAACCACACCAAATGGTTTTAAATTTATTTGAACATAATAGCTGGAGCAAATTTATGTCTTAATGCTAGTCAGAATCTATTTTTTGGCAGTAGTCAAGTTTTATTGGGACTAACCCAAGGTGTCCTTCATACTTTCTCAATCTTGTGAGCTAACCTTTTGGCTAAATATTTTCAGAATTAGAGAAGAAATGTCTGATCTGAAAGAATTGGTACCTTACAGGAAACTTTATTATGAGGAAGAGTTTGGGTTATATTTATTGATTTTGGGAACTTTCTTTTTGTTAATGAAAAAAAAGAAGTATTTCATGGTTTTGGATAAGGGAATATAGGAGATTTTCATCAATAAGATTAAAATATTATTCAAGAAGCAATTTTTTTTGTTTCATGATTTCGATTTGAATGCTTCCATCCATCCTTCTTTTGTACCTTGTTTATGAAGTTTTCTCTCCCTCTGTAATTCCCCACTGATCTCTCCCCTCCTCTCTTCCCTCCACATTTTTCATATACACCTTCATTATGTTGTTACTTCATGAAAACTTTCAAGGGCCCCTATTTTTCCCCTTTTTTCAGGTGAATCTCCTTAGCATTTTGTGTTTCATTTATTGGCATCCATTATTTTCTGCTTTGTATATTGGTTATGTGTTCTTGACTTATCTATCCCATTAGATTGTAAGCTCCTGGAAAATAGATATTATTTCATACTTATCTTTGAAATTCAACCATTAGAAATTGATTCTTTGGTTTACTGGTAAAAAAAAATACCTTATATTTGCATAGAATTTAATGGTTTACAAAGTGCTAATATACATACTATCATATAACAAATAATCCAGGGGTCTTTGAGCTTTTGTATTTTACACTGGAAAAAACAAACTCAATGAGATTAAGACCATAGAGCTGGTACATGTTAGAAGCAGAAATCAAACCACTGTTCTTTCTGATATGCCAGAAGACCCTTTTAAGGGAAGCTCTATATATTCCCTAAATTGATTAATATAAGCTATTGACATCTATTAGAATCAGATTATATTAGATGATACCTAAGGCCCTCAGAGAACAGAATATGAATCATGGAACAGCTAAGTTTTGACGTTTGGGTTGAGGGAGAGAAAAATTCTAAAGTATAGATAGGCAAGTCCTAATAAAGTAGTTCCACTGAAGACCTTGTAACCTTGTACAATGAACCAAAACAAAGTCATCCCTGAGGCTGCCTTTCTCCTCCCCCAATGCCTTAATTATCTGGAATATTTTGGAGAAAGGGTGCTTTTGCTGAATTGGATTTTTGAATAAGTGAATGTAAAATGATAATTTTTCTCTTCGTAAATTTTTGTATAATGTTCAAAGTCATTTACTTATTTTAAGTGAGTTCTTTTTTGGGGGGTTGTTTGTTTGTTATTGGGTGAGTAATGGGGTTAAGTGATTTGCCCAAGATCACACAGCTAGTACATATCAAGTGTCTTAAGATCAGATTTGCATTCAGGTCCTCCTGACTCCAGTGCCAGTTCTTTATTCATTGTGCACCTGGGTACCCCAGTTTAAGGGAGTTGTTGCAAATGTGATTGAATCTTTGTTGATTGAGGATTTTGCAAACTTTGAAGGGATTTGAATTTTTAATTCCTGGAGAAGTAGAGCTGAGAAAGTATGAGAGTTATGGGTGATAGTATATGTCTATAATCCCAGATATCAGCAAGAGAGAGATTGCTAAATTTCTTGAATGAGGAATTCTGAACTAAAGCAGACTATGAAGATTATGTGTCTTCACTAATTTTAGCTTTAATTTGATGAATTCCTAGGAATAAGGAGCCATTAGGTTGCCTGAGGAGAGTTGAACTAGCCCACTCAGAGAAAGGGCAGACAAATCTACCAAGTTGATCAGTAGGAGAAATAACCACATGAGTAATCCTTACATTTCCAATTTGGGAAAGATGGGGAGGCCCAGCCTAGATAGAAAGATAAATAGCAGGAAGAACCTTCTGTATGGACTATTGAATATTCCCTGACTATTGAATATTCCCTGAATATTCCCCTAATTTCTTATTTTAGCAGTTTTCTCTTTGTTTTTCAGTGGTAGGGATAGGCAAATTTCTAGTTAGTTGGGTTCTTCTTCATTAGATTTTGACACCACTAGGTGTCAATCATTGATGATAGTAGTAATAATAAAAGTTGAGCATTTATAAAGGCTTTAAAGTTTGTAAAACACTTTGCACTTATTATCTCATGCCTCCTCTCTTGGTTTCCATTAAGAATATGCGCTAGGATACTGTAAGTCAATTAGGAGAACAAAGAATAGTTCATCTGTCGCATCTATGAGGAGAGGAAGAATTTATGATGAAAAACAAGATAGAGAAGAATATAAAATGGATAATTTTGATTGCATTAAAATAAAAAATATTTTGCATAAACAAAACCATTGCAACCAAGATTTAGAAGGAAAGCACAAAACTGCCAAACATATATACAGCTAGTGTTTCTGATAAAGGCCCCATTTCTAAAATATATAGAATACTGAGTCAAATTTATAATAATACAAATTATTCCCCAATTGATAAAATAGCCAAAGGATATAAACAGAAAATTTTCAGAGGGAATTAAAATTATAATCACATGAAAAAATGCTTTAAATCACTATTGTTTAGCGAAATGCAAATCACAACAATTCTGTGCTATCATTTTACATCTTTCATATTGACTAATAAGACAGAAAAGGAAAATAATAAATTTTGGAGGGGATGTGGAAAAACTGGGACACTAATGCACTAGTGATGGAGTTGTGAATAGATTCAACTATTCTAGAGAACAATTTGGAACTATGCCCAAAGGGCAATAAAACTTTGCATATCTTTTGATCTAGCATTTCTTTTGATATAGCAGTACCACTGTTAGGTCTATATCCCAAAGAAATCATAAAAAAGGAAAAATAAACTATTTTTACAAAAAATATTTTTTGAGGTGGAAAAGAACTGAAAATTGAGAGGATGCCCATCAATTGAGGAATGGCTAAACAAATTATGGTATATGAATGTAATGAAATACTACTGTTCAATAAAAAATGATTATTCTGAAGTGAATTTCTGAAAATCCTGAAGAGAATTCCATGTCCTGATGCTGAGTGAAGTAAAGAGAAGCAGGAAAATATTGTACACTTTAATAGTAACATTATTTGATGATCAGTTATGAAAGACTTAGCTCATCTCAATAATAGTGACCAAAGATAATTCCAAAAGACTTGTGATGGAAAATGCCATCCATATGCAAAGAAAGAACTGTGGAATCTAAATGCAAACTAAGCATTTTCACTTTAAAAATTTTTTTCTTTGTTTTTTTCTTTCTCATGTTTTTTCCCTTTGTCCTGATTCTTCTTTCACACTACATGACTAAAATGAAAATATGTTTAACATGGTTGTGTATATATATATATATATATATATATATATATATATATATATATATATGAAACCTATATTAGATTACTTGCTATCTTAGAGAAGGGGTGGGAAAACAAGGAAGGGGAAAATATGGAATTCAAAATCTAGCAAATAATATTGAAAACTATCTTTACATGTAATTGGTAGAAAAATAAAATACAAAAAAAAAGAAAAGACTGTGCACCAGATATTTTTGTTTTATTTTAAAAAGACTGGTGGCATTTAGAAATTGCAGTAAGTCAGCCATTCATTGGGGCAAAAGGAATTTCTAGTTATGTCTGCCCCAAGAATGAAATGATCTAATCTGAAGGATCTGGTCCTAGGTCTTTGGTCTCACTAAATTGCATCAGTTCCTTTGGGCACTCAACTCCTCTTAATATAAGTCTCTTTCCAAAATTGGTTAGGGAATAAGGAGAAGAAACTCTATGTTCTAAAATATTTATAGCAATTCTCTTTGTGGTAGCAAAGAATTGGAAATTGCAGGGATACTTATCAATTGAAGAATGGCTAAACAAGGTGTAGTATATGATTGTGATGGATTACTACTGTGCTGTAAGAACAACAATATGAGCAGTACCAAGAGAACATTGTATATAGTAACAGCAATATTGTTTTAAGAATGACTTTAAGTAATTAAGTTATTTCAACTGTACTAAATACCCAAGTTAATATAAAAGATATATAAAGACACTGTAGAGAAAAAATTGATAAAAGTATAAAATAATTATATATGTATGTAAATTATATATGCTGTATTTCCCCATGTATAAGACACACACCTTTTCAAAAAATTTGGAACCTAAAAAACTGGGAGCATCTTATACAGTGCTTGTAGGTTTTTTTAACTTGCATTTCCCCCATTTTCACGCCTGTTGTATTTGTGCTCATCATTTTGCATTTGTAACCAGTATATTAGGTTATGCTTTGCCATGTTCTGCCCAGAATTGGCTCAGAAAACATTTTTGCTAGTACTGAATTAAAGTTCAAAGTGATCTAGTTTACAAAAGTGAATGGAAATCATGCTGCTGACTGTCACTTTGGTCCTCCTCCAACTGAGAAAACAATTGGAGACTGACCACAAGAAGAAGAAACCCGACTGAAAACATAACAGCAGAAGAAGGCCATGAGAGGCAGGTCAGCCAAATGGCCTGAGTTAGAGAATTGAAGAGATGGATTGAAGAGCAAAGGGCCATTGGAATTCCTGTGTCCACAAAGATGGTTCAGCAGGAGGCCAGAAGTATCTGAGGTCAAATTTGAACTCAGGTCCTCCTGACTCCAGGACTGGTGCTCTATCCACTGCGCCAACTAGCTGTCCCATGGAAGGGCGTTTTGACAGTGATGAGGAGTTGTATGAATTTTATGATGAATGAAACTTGAGTTCAATAACTTTATGTAATTCATTTTTTCAAATTACAGGATATATATATGTATATATATACATATATATATATACATATATATATATATATATATATATATATTTCTTTGCTCTATATATAGGAAGGAAGAGAAACCATGGAAAGTCTGAGAGGAAAGTTCAAACTGATGATTAGTTATAACAGAAAATGTTATGGCTGTGCAGACTTTTTGTTTGATTAGTTTCGATCTGTCCCTGACTCACTCACTCTGTCTTAAATCTTTAAATGCAAATTTAATGATAATATACTTACAACCCAAGATTTTATACTTATAACCCAAGAGAATCACAATTACTCATATGTATATATATATATATATATATATATATATATATATGTATATATATGAAAGAAAACATCAACATAAAGAAAAGGAAAGATAAGAGATTAGAGAGTTACCCAACTGAGGAGGTTCCAGCACCTGAAAATCAGGTTGATTGAGGAAGTTGAGTCACAATACAGTCTTCAGGGTCTTGATTGGGAAAGTACTTTTTGGCAAAGCATCCTCTCCAAAGGGGGTGACTTCCAAAACCCACTTTCCCAAATAAGATTTCTTAGTGTTTAGTGGCACAGATCCAAGGTTTTACAAGACTGAACTCAGTGATCTGGGAGTTTCAGCCAAAATACCCTCAGATCCTGCGTACAATCACTTTCTCCAGGTGTCTTGTGATAAACACTCAGGAACAGGCCAAGTGTCCAGGTGTGTATCCCAAAACATATTGACTAGGAATGTTCCCCAGCACTCCCTCCCTCAGAACATATTTTGATCAATCATCCTTTGGTTCAGTGTGCTTAGGAAATTCCTTCTCCTTGAACCATGATGTCTGATAGAGATCTCAGTTTAACCCTTCACCCTTTATCAGTCCTTTGAGAGACATGTTATTGGAATATCCACATTCTATCACAAGATGCCATATATACACATTGATGAGGCACCTCATTGTTACAGGAGGAAGTGAAACCAATTTAAATTCAAGAGACTCCCATAGCAATCAGACCCACTCCAATAGTCCTATTTCCTATTAATCAGGCCATGGGGTAGAACAATTCTGGTAGGGGCAAGGCCACCAATGCCAGGCAAGCATCCACACTGATATCTAGAGATAACTCAATGTCTTGCTGGACTAAGCATCACAAAGGCCTTTCCTTTCAGACCTGCCATCTTTGACTTGTGAGCTACTCATCAGTATGATAATATTGGAAATAACTTTAGCACTAGATCAATGCCAGTTTGCCCTTCTCTGCTGTTAGTACACTCCATAGAGCTCAATCTCACCAGACACTGCCAGAACCATTTTGCTTTCCAAGAAGCCAAATCACTCTCAGTGAACCCATTCCAGGGTGGCCCTGTCCTTCAAAAAGAAAAGAGAACTCTCCCCTAGGCTCCCACAGGCTTCTCCACTGGTCTGGTTATCACACAGCATGCTTTGCTACACCTATCTATATCACTTGGGGGATCTGAACCAAACTCCCTTTTCATCAGCTGAGGGCAACAGAGACCATTGCCTGTCCTTCAGAATGGCACTCAAATATTTCTTAGAACCAACTGACTGACTCAAGTTCAACTGCTGTTCAGATGGAAGTGTTTTGTTTTTTTTTTTTAGGTTTTTGCAAGGCAACCGTGGTTAAGTGGCTTGCCCGAGGCCACACAGCTAGGTAATTAAGTGTCTGAGACCAGATTTGAACCCAGGTACTCCTGACTCCAGGGCCGGTGCTTTATCCACTACACCACCTAGCCGTCCCTGAGATGGAAGTCTTCAAAAGAGAACACTCAAAGCTATCTTAACTAGAGGGGGAGATTGATACTCCCAGTCTCTTTTGATTTTTAAATAAAGATACTTGAAGTTGGTACCCCCAAAGCTATTCCTTTACTGAGATGAAAAATCCACTGAGATGAAAATTCCACTAAGGAATTACTTCAACCCCTCCTCCTAACTCCTTCCTCACCCTTTTCCTAGCAGATATACCCCTCATCTACATATCCTTAATTACCTCATCTAAGCTCTCTGAGCTACATCCCCCATTGATATATCCCTTTAAAAGCTCACCCTCTCCTCAGTTGAGATGCTGTTTCTCTTTGGGAGACCAGCTGGCTCTTGGGGAGTTTTATTCTGCAAATAAACTTTCAAAATCCTATACCTCTCTTTATGCTACTTATTCCCTGCTGGCAGCTACTGTTGTCTCTGCTTTCTTTCTTCCTCCTCCCCTCAGGGGATCAGTTCACTCACTGCCTTTACTCTCTGACTTTTAGTTTCTGCTAAACACAGTAATATACTGTAATAAACCTTTTTCATCCCTAAATACTTCTGAATCAAGAATCAGTCTTTTGTGAATTTGTTCTCACATTCTAGAACCCCAAACTAGACCATCCTAAAACATTTTCTCTGCCATCAGAAAGAAGTAAATCATAGATTTTTCATTGTTTGGGATTGTCTACACTTGTCTAGTTTATCAACAAGTATTTACTAAGTGGTTCCTTTTTTGCCAGCCTTTATAATAGGTGTTGAGAATAGACCCCACAATCTGATGAAATAATCTCTACTGTTAAGTCTCTTATATGCTATTTGGGAACTCTCTCTTTCTCCTCCTCCCCATGTACACATACATACATATATATGCATATATACATACATACATACAGGAAAAATACTCTCTATCTCTGTTTCTATACATATGAGGATATTTGTCCTTCATTTTTTTTTTTAGGTTTTTGCAAGGCAAATGGGGTTAAGTGGCTTGCCCAAGGCCACACAACTAGGTAATTATCAAGTGTCTGAGACCGAATTTGAACCCAGGTACTCCTGACTCCAGGGCTGGTGCTTTATCCACTATGTCACCTAGCTGCCCCAATTTGTCCTTCATTCTTGAAGATGACTATGACATCTGGGGAGATTATGGCATGACATACATGAGAATTGAATTTGAGTGAGAGGATGCTGTGCTAAGTCACCAGTCTCACTTTTTCCTCCAGATCCATCTGGGTCCAGTGACCAGATAGGAATCAGGAGATGACCTGAGACAATCAGAGGTAAGTGACTTGTCCAAGGTCACATAATGTCTGAGTATCTGAGACCAGATTTGAACTCCTGTTCTCCTGACTTCAAGGCTAGTGCTCTATCCAATGCACCACCTAGGAAAGGTTGTCACTATCAAGTGAGGGAGTAAACAAAGCTTCATGCAGAAGGAAATAGTTGAACTACTTCTTGAAGAAATGAGGGACCTTGTGAAGCAGAGATGAAGGATTACATTCTAATCATGGAGGGAGGGATGGTCAATACAAAGACCTGGAAGTAGGAAATAGATCTGTTTATTTCCAGCAATATTGATACTTGCTAATGGATATTACTATTTTGTGAACATTTGGAATTTTTTGTTTTCCATTCCCATATCAAATCAGTCAATCAACAAGTATATATTAAATTTTTACTATGTGCCAGCCATTAATAAGGAAAGCAATCTCGAAATGCAAACAAGTAAATTATTCTTATGCTAGGTGTATTGGTGAGAAGTAATGTGCCCTACTTTATCATTGTGGCATTTAATATATATTTCTCACACTTGTTAATAATACATGGAAAAGGCTTTCACAAAAACTGCATCTTACTTGTAAGCAATCATTCATACCCCTGCCCCCTTTTAAAACATTAAGCCATTAGTTCTTTTAACTGAAAGTGCAAATTCAAACTCCACCACATTGTCATTATTATTGTTAATAATCTAATCTTCACATAAGATTTTGTGGGACACCATTTTAGTTGCTATCCAAAGGAGGCATAAGTCTTAGTAACATCTTTTTTATGAATACATACTGTATAGGAATAATTTATGAAAAACATGGGTTTCTCTCTCTTTTTAATTGAAAGAAAGAAGAAGGAATGGTCTGTCTTAACTGAGTTCAGGTCAGTTTTCAGCTTTGTACTTTCTTATCTCTTCATTTTTCCTCCAATTCCTCTGGTTTCAAGTGGAAACTTTGTGCCTATGTCTCATCAACAGCTAATGTCCACATGTTATTTCACTTTCCAAAGTGCTTTCCTCATCTCAACTCAGTGAGTTACATATTGGAAATGATATTATCTATGTTTTGGAAGTGAAGAAACTGATAACCTAGGGAGATTTAAGGACTTAGATGGGTGGGGGAGGGGTGACAATCTGAGAGATCATCCAGTAAAATCTTCTTATTTTACATGTTAATTAGTAAATCTAGAGAGTTCACTTGAAGTTATTTGCCCCAGGTAGAATGGTTAGTAAGCAGCTAAGCTTGGATTCAATTCAGTTACACTTTAAGGGCCCTAATCATTTATCAATCTAGTCTTGGTTCATTAGTACTCTTCTACATATATTCACTGATCTAATCAGATTGGCCTCACCAATCCAACTGGCACACTATGCTCATTCCAGTGTAATAGGAGGAGAAATGCCATCTGCTGGAGGAGTGAAGGTAAAAGAAGGCTGCTTAGGACAGCAAAGGAACCATCAAAACAATTGGTGATAATGATGGATAATCTTATTTTTTTTTTTTAGAATTTTTCAAGGCAAATGGGGTTGGGTGGCTTGCCCAAGGCCACACAGTAAGGTAATTATTAAGTGTCTGAGGCCAGATTTGAACTCAGGTACTCCTGACTCCAGGGCCAATGCTCTATCCACTTGGACACCTAGCTGCCCCAATCTTATCCTCTTTAGGGAGCTGTGGAATCCTGTAGAAATCTAGACAGATGTATTTTGAATAGATTATTTAATTTGGAGTTAGAAAAACCTGAGTTGGGGGGCGGAGCCAAGATGGCGACATGAAGGGATCCAGTCTTAGGAGCTCTCTGATAAAAACTCATAAGCTAAGGACTCTAACTAAACTTTCTAGAGACAGAACCCACAAAGGGACCCAGTGAGGCAGTGCTCCTACTCAAGGTAACCTGGAAAAGAGCAGAAAGGCTCTGCTCCCCGGGTCAGAGGGGCGGCTGCCAGAGGGGTGGCCCACCAGAGGCAAAGAACTTCAGCCTCCCAGAGGCAGCCCCAGGAGGCAGCCCCAGGGCACTGGGAGCCCCAGCTCACAGCAGCGGGGGGAGTCTCCTGAGCTGCACCCCGGGGGAGCACCGGGCACAAAGTGGGGAACAGAGGGGGACCTCTGCCAGAGTGAGCACATGGAGCCCAGCCCTCAGGGCACACAGTCAGCAGCCCAAACCCGGAAACAGAAGCAGGCGGTAAGCAGGAGACCCCAGGACATGAGCCCACTGAGCTGAGGGAGGGGAGTGAAGAGAGACTGCCAGCTCTGTCCTCTGCCCCTGAACAGGACACTGGGGCTCTGACCACATTCAGATCCTGATCCCAGTCTAGGCCCCCCCATAGAACAACAGGGCCCCCCCCTTCAGCCTGTGGCAGAGGGGGGCACTTATGGTCATTCACAGACCAGGAGGGAGGACAGAGCCTCACACACTGAGACCCTTGTGGGAGTGTCCCAAAAGCTCAGGAAGCACCCCAAAAAACAGGCTTAGGCTGGGAAAATGAGCAAGCAAAGAAACAAGAGGAAGACCATTGAGAAATATTTTGCAAATGAGCCCAAGAAGGATCAAAATACTCAGTCTGAAGATGAGGAAGCACAAGCTCCTACATCTAAAGACTCCAAGGAAAACAGAAATTGGGCTCAGGCTATGACAGAGCTCAAAAAAGACTTTGAAAATCAAATGAGGGAGATGGAAGAAAAACTGGGAAAAGAAAGGAGATGCAGGAAAAACATGAAAATGAAGTCAGCAGCTTAGTCAAGGAAATCCAAAAAAATGCTGAAGAAAATAGCATGCTAAAAACCAGCTTAGGTCAAATGGATAAAACAGTTCAAAAAGTTATTGAGGAGAAGAATGCTTTAAAAAGCAAAATTGGCCAGATGGAAAAAGAGATAAGAAAACTCTCTGAGGAGAACAAATCCTTCAGACAAAGAATAGAATTCAGGGAGATTGATGAATTTACCAGAAATCAGGAATCAATACATCAAAACCAAAAAAATGAAAAATGTGAAATATCTCATTGAACAAACAACTGATATGGAAAACAGACTTAGGAAAGATAATTTAAAAATTATTGGAATACCTGAAAGTCATGATCAGGAAAAGAGCCTTGACATCATTTTCAAAGAATTACTACAGGAAAATTGCCCTGATATTCTAGAAGCAGAGGGCAAAATAGAAATGGAGAGAATCCACTGATCCCCCCAAGAAAGAGATCCCAAAAAACCAACCCCCAGGAATATTATAGCCAAGTTCCAGAACTCCCAAGTCAAAGAGAAAATATTACAAGCAGCCAGAAGGACACAGTTCAAATATCATGGAGCAGCAGTCAGGATCACACAAAACTTAGCAGCAACTACACTGGAAGCTCGTAGGGCTTGGAATATAATATACCAGAAGGCAAAAGAGCTTAGAATGCAACCAAGAATGAACTACCCAGCAAGGCTGAATGTCCTCTTCCAGGGAAAAAGATGGACTTTCAATGAACCAGGGGAATTTCAAAAGTTCCTTTTGGAATGGCCAGAGCTGAACAGGTTTGATCTTCAGATACAGGACTCAGGTGAAGCATGGAGATTGGAGGAGAGGGGGGGAATATGAGGGACTTAATGATGATGAATTGCATGTATTCCTGCATAGCAAAATGACACTGATAATACTCATATGAACCTTCTCAGTTAATAGAGCAGGTAGAGGGAGCTTTTATAGTTGAAGCACAGGAGAAAGCTGAATTCGAAGATAAAATATGGTGTAAAAATGGAGTCAATAGGAAGAAAAGGGAAATGGAATGGGAGAAAGAAAAAGGAGAGGGGGAATAGTCTAAGATATTTCACATAATAAGTTTTTTTTTATTACAATGAGCTATTGCAATGATATGGAAGGGGGGAGGCAAGGGGGAATGAGGGAACCTTTGCTCTCATCAGAGATGGCTAGGAGAGGAAACAGCATATATACTCAATGGGGTATAGACTTCTGGAGTAAGAAGGAGGGGGGAGCAGGGGGAAGGGGTGGGGATGTGAATAAAGGAGGAGAGGATGGACCATGGGGGAGAGTGGTCAGATATAACACATTTTCTTTTTTACTTCTTGCAAGGGGCTGGGATTGGATGGCCTGCCCAGGACCATAGGGCCAGGTGGATTCTGGGCCTAAGGGGTGGTATGGGGGCTCAGGGCCTCTTGGCCCCAGGGTCAGGGATCTGTCTGCTGCGCCACTCAGCGACCCTACAGCAGAGTCAGAGTGAAAGGAGAGAGAAAATAGAGTACATGGTAGTGGAGAAATAAAAAAGGAGGGAGTTGCGATCAGCAATGGCATGTTGGAAAAATATGGAAGTAACTTTTGTGATGGACTTATCATAAAGAATGTGATCCACCCATGACAGAGTTGTTGGTTTTGGAACAAAGACTGAAGCACATTTTTTGTTATTATTATTTGGGGGAGGGTGCAGGGCAAGTGGGGCTGGGTGGCCTGCCTGGGGCCACATAGCAGGGTGATCTTTGGGTGTCTGGGGCCGGATTCGGACCCAGGTGCTCCAGGCTCAAGGGCCAGTCCTCTGTCTGCCACCCAGCCACCCCTACTATTATTACTATTTTATTTTATTTTGGGTCTTTTTTTTTCTTCTTTTTGGTTTTTGCAGGGCAGTGGGGATCGGGTGGCTTGCATGTCACATGGCTGGGTGATTATTGGGTTTACAAGGCTGGATATGGACTCGGGTGCTCGTGGCTCCAGGGCTGGTACTTTGTCCATTGCGCCAACTGGCCATACCTAAAATTATTACTATTATTTTTTTTTTAATTTTAAGTTTTTTTCTCTCCCCTTTACTTTTTTCGCCCAAGCAAGTCTATCTATATTCATGGGGGGGAGGCGTATTTTGTTTACTTGTAAATAAGAATATTTTATTAATGTAAAAAAAAATTTGTTAAAATGAGAATAAAAAATAAATTAAAAAAAAAAGAAAAACCTGAGTTAAAATCCTCCCTCGGATACTTACTAGGCAGGCGACCTTGAGAGAGTCTTAGCTCAATTTTCCTATATAAAAATAGAAACAATAGTTAACATCTGCAAAAACTCTTTGGCATACTTAAAGCACTCTATCAATGTTAACCATTAATTTTAGTTAATATGAATGATGTAGCATAAATAGAGCACTCAGGGAGGGGAGCACTGAACACACGAATCTTAATAAAAGTCATAGATTTGGCAACCATATAAGAATCAGCACTTGATGAGAATCTACTTCAGGACATGACTAAGCTTCATTTATTTCCTTTGACCTATAAATAAACATGTCCATTCTTTGATAAAGTATGTAGCCTGCAAGAGGAATAAGGTACTTCAACCACCTTTCTGTGTTGGTTTAATGGATAGCAGCATATCATTAAATTACAAGCTGTTCTGAAATGGGCAATATCTTCATTGCATGTACTGGGTTCTATGAATAGACTGCCCTAATTGAAACAGAAAGCATACATTGGAAACTTTGAGTGGGGTAGTATTCATCCAAGGTTATGGAGAACTTTGAAAAGAAGGCACAGGAATTTCGACTTGATGGATCATAATTATAAAAAAACTTCTGAAGTTGGATGCTGGCTTGTTGAAAGTATCTCTCTCTCTCTCTCTCTCTCTCTCTCTCTCTCTCTCTCTCTCTCTCTCTCTCTCTCTATCTTTCTATTTATTTTTGGAAATAGTAAATGTTTTAGGAAGGATAACTCCCAGATGATTCCTCCAAGTGGTAGGGTGGAGCATGAATTAGAAGTCACGAGTTTTACAGAGGCAAACTGGGGACAAAGGTGTTCTATAAGCAGAAGTCATCATTAGGCTTAATAGCATTTATTTTCATTCGTTTTTGCACTTGACTGGCATTCATAGCAATGTTTAAACATGCCATAACACTCCACTTTCTAGGGACTGCTGTTAGTGACGCACTGCATTTCATTAGTTCTTTTGGTTGTCAGCATTTTTGTGATATAATTAGAGTCATGTAATTCCCTGAACAAATGAGCCATTTCGAATATTGTGAGAAGCATAATTCAATATAATTTGAGCCCACAGAATAATTGAGTTTAGAGGAACAAGCACAAGAAGGGTTGGATTAAACAACCTGCCAGCTGAACAGGCGGCTGGCATCCCTCACTCCTAGTGAAATCATCTAATTGATAGGGACACCTGAGGAGAGGAAGACTGTAATAGCAACTTGAATTTATATATAGCTTTGAGGCTCACAGTAAACTTATGAAGTTCAAATATGTTGCTAAATCTATTTTACAGTCAAAGAAAGCAAAAAGTCAAAGAAATTCTGTTTGGTTTAGGGTGTCCAAGCAGGAATTTAATCCCAGTACTGGCCTGTCTTCAAGTTATTGCTACTTTCAAGTCAGCATGCTAACTTTGTAAGGGAAAATGGAAAAAAAAATGACAATCAGACTTTTCACTTTTTTAATGTTACCCTTTCTTGAGAAGAAATAGGATTTCATTTTCCTCTGTTTTGGACAGTATGACTTTGATGAACAGATAAAAAATATATACTTTTATATGAATAGAGCAAGAACTCAGGATAATGAGGCTTTCTCCTTAGGGATAAATTTTTTTTTAAATAAACTTATTTGCCTGAAATGAAAATCATATTTTTTTTTTCACTTTAACATGTAAAGATTCATTTATTCTCCAATTTATGTATTGCCTACCTTTGCTTAATTTAGATCCAGGAAGAACTCTCGAAAGATCTGGCCCCCATCAAGTCCTTTTACAAGTGAGGAAAGATATAAATGACTTGACCAAGTTTGTAACAAGTATAAAATGACTGAAACACATAGAACTCAGTTTTCCTGGTTCCTGGCCCTATCTTGTGCTTGTTCCCATTAATAATTTCATAAGATCTCTGAAGAATGACTTTTGGTAGCATGCCTTCCCTCAGAAGTAGTCCTTACAAGGCATAGTACTGATCTTAAATAGCTCTCATTTTCTACTTTCTTTCCTCTTTTGATTTCTTATGTACTATTCCATCACCCTTCTTTCCATTAGGTTAAAATAAGCAGCAATTCATTTAGTATAATTTTATTTGATAAAACATTTACACTGAATTCCTCTACAATGTGAAAACAAAATGATGGTGTGTAAAATGTTTTGAGTAAATGAAAACTCTTTCCTATTTTAGGAACACACAACAAATATCTAGCTACATGTTAAGCAAAACAGTGTGACTAATTTTCATATTGATAATACTAAGAATTGAAATGTTAAATCATATTTGGAATCCTCTGGGATTTTTGAGTTTTATTAATTTTAATTTTTTTAATTTGTGGAAAAATCATTTCGATAACCCTGTATAATGAAAAGATGATTACATATAAAACTATAAATCTAATATGTACAACTTGCTATTCTTTTTAAATATATATTTAAATTATCATAAAAAAAAAGTTTCTAGTAGATCGCCCTAGCCTCATTATCAGGGAGTAAACAAAATCTATGTTGAGAATCAACTTTGTGCATTGGAAAGAACATTGATTTGGAATTGGAGGTCATGGATTCAAATTCTGACTCAGTCACTGTTTGAAAGGAACTTGAGCAACATACTTAACGTCCCTGTGTCATAGTTTCTTATCTATAAAATAAAAGAGTTAGACTAGATGGTCTCTTAAGGACTATTCTAATATTAAATCTATCCCATATTACAGATGAGAAAACTGATGCAAAAAAATTTTGAACTGAAGCAATGTAACACTACCACTAGTGATAATAAGATTAATTATATTTAAGTAGATTAAATAAAATTTAATTACAATAATAATGCATCATAATATTATATAGATCAAAATACAAAGTAATTTATATATATGTACATATACATATACATACATATATATATATACATAAACTGTGTATCAACTTACCATGCACTAGTTCCTGTCCAATTTAATAGTAATGTCTTTTCTTGAGCACTCTCATGAACTGCAAAGACAATGGGGTTCTTTTTTTTTGTACTGCATGAGTGGTTTAATAAAGGAATTAGGTGTTGACTGGAAGTCCCACTGAAATCAAATTGTTTCTCTAGTTTTCAAGCTTGAATGGCAATGCGACTTTTGGTGAGATGCTGAAAACCTTGTGCAAGTTCCAAAAGCTAACCTTTAGAATAGGGGTGGGGAATGTCTGACTTGCAGGCCATTTGGTCTGGTGCTACCCCAGCAGCTATAAGAGGGATTAGAAATTCAATAAATCTAGGAACATTTTTAGGGGTGAATTAATTAGATGTTTGATCAAATATCACAGGCAAATGATATTATAAATATGCAAATAATATTTTAGATATCAGAAAAAAAGTTCCCTACCTTTGCTTTAGAGCATTTCATTAACCCCCTTTTCTAATTAAGACCTCTACCCTCCTTACCAAGGCTTCAATCCATATTAATACCACTGTTGTATTCAGGTCACAATAATATAAATATAAACTGCTACTATCATTTAAAAGCACTTTAGTTAGTGCAGTATTTTTTCAATGCTTTGGACCTTCCCACCAACCTTTTCTGTTTCAGCCTTAGTGGCTAAAGATTATGTCTTGATTATTTCAGCATATTTCCTTCCAACCATAGTATTTATATTAGCTAGATGAAAATGAGCTCATTAAATAGTAAGTCTGTATTCAAGAAGAGTGTCTTGACATTTTAAGTAGGATAGCACCTTTCAGAAGGTAGTTCTTCATTAGAGGGATCATCAATAAGAGGGCAAAAAATCAAAATAAACCTAACTCCATGCTCACAGAGGTTTGGGTGCTACAATGGGCCAAGAGGCTGAGGTTCAATGGTATATGAAGAGAGTAAAAAGAGCCTTGAAATCACCATGAAAGTGTTGGTGGAGCTTTAATTGTAGAGGTTGCACTATTCCTTGAGGATAAGCTAGATAACTTCCTGCAGTGATGTAAGCTCAGACAAGTTCTTTATCAACTACAGAGCCACAGAGACAATTTCACCCACCTGTACATCAGTTTCCTAATCTGTAAAATGGTTGCAATCAGTGATGTTTAAGGCCCCTTTTGAATCTGAGATTTTGGTGCTCTGAAGTAGAAACATTCTACTGATCTAGTTTCTCTTTTGTGACCAAAAACACAAATCTGTCTCCATTTCATAATGTCATTTTCTAAGAAGTCTTTGAGAGAAACAGATGAGGCCAGCAGCAATTTACTTCTGAGTTACAGAAGTTCCTCCTTCCCGAGTCTTTCTTAACAGAAAATTTTTTTGGGAAATGTGATGAGGAGAATCCTGTTTGTGCTACATTTGTTATCTTTCTTCTCAGCAACAATTCTGTGATAATGAATGTGTTTAAAAATCCATTACAATGGTGAATCTGTGGATATCAGGTTGGTTTGAATTTGAAGTAGTAGCATAAACAATTTTGGATTTCAAATGAAATTCCTGCTGAAACACCCTTGCTGAAACATAATGCAAAATGTAAGCAGATTGGAAGGAAGACTGCACTGCAGCTTTGTTTTTAAAATATTGGCATAGATAAAAATGTATTATTCATGTCAACTCTTCCCATTGCTTTTAAAACAGAAAATACTTTCTGCATCCAACTTTGTATAAAATGTGTTGATAGCTTGAAGAATCATGGCATATGAACCCAGCTATTTGTCTACTTACTGTACAATCTGAAGTTTCCATCACATACTCTACAGGGCTGCCCACTGGGTTTCAAAGTTTCATTTTGTCTCTTCTTTAATGAGAAAAATACCCCCAATCTTTGGGGATTGGATATAGTCTGCATTTCTGAATTATTAAAGTATTTGTGATTAAAAAACTGCAATCTGAAACTCTTCATTCTTCTGGATGGTTTGGTAGCTCTAGGATGTGCGTAGATTCTCCAGTTACAGAAATTCTAGTTCATAGTTCCATAGTCCTTTACGACTTGCATCTTGTTTTGCGATGTTCATTATAATCATAAGCAAAAAATACCATCTTGAAGGTAATTGTAGCTCAGGAGTCAACATTTGTTGCAGAGATTAAAGTAAGGGAGAAAAAGTTAGGAAGAATGTGACAGAATACTCCAAACCAAGACAACACATCTTTGATGCTTGACTGTTTCAGTGTGAAGGCAGGCATTGGGTAAAATTCAAGTTAAAGAAAGAACAAAGGCCAAATGTTTATAGATTACTCATATTGCCCTGTACATCAGAATGTGTGTATAATGTGAAATCATGAAAACTTCTCCCAGAAAAAGAACTGGAAGGTTCTAGATATGTTAAGCACTGAATAACATCACAAAAATGGAATGAAGTACATTTAAACTGTCAGGAAATGATTGGTTTTTGATGAGAAAGACATATGGAATCCATTGTCTCTGAGTAGGCAGATAATTGACCAGTCAGAACAAAGGCCAGAATCAGTATCAAATAAGAATGATAAAAAAGAGATGAATATGATAAGGATCAAGTGGAGAAATATTCAAAGAGTATGACAGTCTTAAAACATTTTTCTCACATAGTCCTATGGGGTAGGTATTGTGATTGTTGCTATCCCCATTTTACTGGGAAGAAAATGAAGTGATGGGAAATAAAATGACTTTCAGGGTGACAAGAATCTAAACACAGAAGTTCTGATTCCAAAACTAGGGTTTGTTCTACTCAGTGATATTGCTAATTCTAAAAATTCAACCTTGCTAGGCCTCAGTTTCCTTATCTGCAAAATGAAGAGTTTGGATTAAATAGCTTTTGGGGTTCCTTCTAGTTGTGAATCTGGGATCTTGTGACCACCTAAGGTGAGAGTCAACCTTTAATATTGACTATTGTATAAGCTTAAGCTAGTCAGTCAAAGATGGAAGTGGACATGAGTCTATTGGAAGAGTTTTGAAAATCATGATTTTCAAATAGTAGCCCCACATAGTAGCAGAGATAGAGAAATGCCTAGACTCCCATATCCTGAGCAGTACAGCTACTCCTCTACCATCTCCCACTCTCCATCAGTCATTATTTGAGTCATTCTTCCCACATTAATTTGTAACTCTAAATTCATAGAGCTCTTGATTCCATATATATATATATAAAATTCAGTCTGATCAAAATAGCAACTTCTTTGACTTAACCTGGAAGTTATGCTATGGCTAGTCTTTAGCTATTAAATGAAGCCCTGGCTCCATGAAAGTGCCCTATACATTCTTTCATATGTTGCATAAGAAGATATTTCTACTCTCTTTCACTTCAGTACCCTAGCTTCATTCTCCCTCATATGCTGACATTTAGAACATCTACTGAGCATAGGCTGGTATCAATGCAACAATCTCTTTGTTTTCTCATAATTCCATGTATTAAATATAGACTCAAAGCTACAAGGGATTTCAGATATTGTCTAATTCAAGATCCTTATTTTACAGATAAGTAAACTGAGGCCCAAAGAGGTCAACTGACTTCTTAAGTTCATAAACTCTGTTCTAAAGGTCTTAGTGCAGTTTTAAGTTTTTAAAGCACTTTGGAAGTCCTAGTATTGGTAAATAAATAGCAGATAAAGGATTTAAATATAGATTGCCTGACTATATCCTGTATTCTTCCCACTGTGTTATGGCATTTCAATTCAATTTAATTTATGAAACATTTATTAAATATCCAACTCTATAAGGCACTGTACTAGGTACTGGCAATATGAAGATAAAAGGGAAATAGTTTCAGCTCTCAAGGAGCTCAAATTCCATGGGAGGAATCAAAATGTTAAAGGGAAATCAATAGAATAATATGAAGTAATTGCAAGGAACTGAATTTAATGAGAACTAGTTCTATGGAAAGGTCACTGAATGTGGAGTCATGGCACCTGAGATGGAATTCCAATTGGGAATTGACCAAAAGGTCCAATAATACCTTTGCCAATTGGTCAACAAGCATTTATTAAGTGATTTCTACAGGCTAGACATTGTGTTAAGTTCTAGGGATAGAAAGAGAGGCCCTTGTCTTCAACTGATTATTTCAAATTTATCCTGTATATAGTTTGTTGGTACCTAGTTGTTTGCATATTGTCTCCCTTACATTCTTATGGACAAGATATACATGGTGAAAGATGGAAAGCAATTTGTGACCTTGGACAACTTGTTGAATTTCAGTGACTCAGTTTCAACATCTGTAAGATGAAGTTTTGATTAGGTGACTTTTGAAATATTTTCCAGTTTTTGATTTGCAAGTCAAAAAATCCTTGGATGGCTCATTTTGGTGTTGGCAGCTGAGGATTGCCTTGAAGGAAGATAGAGATTTGAAGAGGTAGCAAGAGAGCATTCTAGACTATGGGGTTGGGAGTAGTCTGTGCAAAGCTTACTTGAGTCTTCTGTTTTTGGTTAATATTAAACATATCAAATTCGAGGCTGGATTTTGTTTTATGTTTTACATTTGAAGTGGTGGTAGAATGGATAGGGTGTGAATTCAGCCAGGAAGACCTGAATTCAGATCCTATGTAGATCTTGATGAATTATTTAATATTTCCTAGACTCAGTTTCTTAATCAGTTTGATGGAAATATTTTAACATAATACCCTCTCACAGGATTGTTATGAGGATCAAATGTCATTACATACATAGAAAGCTTTTAATATATTGGTTATTATTGAAGCCTTGCACTAAATAAATGAATTTACTTCATTTTTCTCTCACAGTCTTTTTTACTCTGAAGTCTGACTTCTGACTTCATCATAATTCTTGATCTTTGTGTAATCATTGAAAGTCAATGGTTCTTTGTACATTTACAATATATATCAGATTACACATTGCCTTGGGGAGGGGGGAATGAAAGGAAAGTGGTAGAAAAATGTGGAACTCAAAAGCTTACAAAAAGATGTTGAAAGTCAGTGGCTCTCTTCTTGGTAACTCTCTTCTTTGTATGTTTTCATAATACTTTCTCCTGATTCTACCACTATCTTTCTGACCATTCCTTTTGAGTCTCCTTTTGTTGGAGCTTCATTCAGGTCATTCCTATTATAATAGGTATTCCACAGAACTCTGTCCTTAGTGTAGTGTTTTACTTAGTGGTTTTATCAGCTCCCATGGTTTCAATTATCATCTCGATGAGGATCATTCTCAGATCTTTTATGCTTCCCTAAGCACTCTCTCTCTCTCTCTCTCTCTCTCTCTCTCTCTCTCTCTCTCTCTCTCTCTCTCTCTCTGCTGACCTCCAGATTTGTATCTCCAAGACATGTTAAACTAGATGTCCTGTTGTCGTTTTAAATTTGTTATGTTCAAAAATGGAACTCACTATCTTTGCCCCCAAAGCCTTCCCACTTCCTTATTACCATTGAGAATGTGCCACCAGCTCACAACCTGAAGTATCTTCCTTCTTCATCATTTTCACATCCTACCTTCCTCCCCAACCCAAACATCCAATTTGTTGCCAATGTCTGTCAATTTTACCTTTGTAACCTCTCTTGCTTCAGATGCTACTACCACCCTTGTATAGATCTTCACTACTTCATACCTGTTATGGTTTGCTGCTTGATCTCCCAGTTACAAGTTTTTCCCTATTTAAGTTCATCCTTCATCCTGAGGTGTAGGTCTGACCAAGTCAGCCTAATTGCCATTGTGAACATGCCTCCATAACTCAAGTTCACTATCTTTAACTCTACTCATTTTCATAACCTACCTTCACATTTTCACATTGAAGTTTCAGTAGTCTTCAGTGATTCTCTATCATCTCCAAAATCAAACTTAAAATCCTCTGATATTAAAAGCCTTACATAATCTCTTCTACTATCTCAGTTTTCTTACTGCTCTCTCCTATACCAGCACTCTGTTAACCATTGAAATAAGCCTCTTTTCTGTTCCTTGCTCATCTCCTTGCTCTGGTCTTTGTCATAGCTGTCCCTCATATCTGGAATGTTCTCATCTATGACTTCCCTGACTTCCTTCAAATCCCAGATAAAATTCCATCTACTATAGGAAATCTTTCCCATACCTTCCTGCCTATTAATTCTAATGCCTTTTCTCTTCTGATTATTCCAAATTTATCTTGTATATAGTGTTATGGTACATAGTTATTTGCATGTTGTCTCTCCCATTAGGTCTTTGAGTATCTTAAGAGCACTGTGACTGGCACACAGTAAGTAAGGACTAAATAATGTTTATTAATTCATTGATTATTCTCTAACCTGAATTTCCTTTGATAAGGTAAGATTTGTAGACCTTGGTAGATAAGCTATTTTTCTTCCACCTTCCAAATCATAAACATTTATTAAGGGTCTCTTGTGTACGAGATTTTTATGTAAGTTGGAGGGAAGGGTTCAAAGATAGAAATGAAGAAATCACAATAACTTCTGATGATGATGGAATGTGAGTACCACATTTGGAAGGACTAGGAAATGTTCTCTACACATACTCTCTACAGTGGCACCATAGTAACACAGGGAGAAAATTGTCAATATGCTCTTAGAGAGATAATCGTCATTATTGCTTATATTAGTAAAGCTCTCATTCTGCTGCAATGTAGATGGTGGTATGCTGTGGAATCAAACAAGGAGCTGCAGTTAGACTGGAAGGATTAGGCAGGTACCTGTGGTCATAGTAAGGATGCCTAACTCACCTGGTTCTGACTCACAGAATTAGGATGTCCACAACTAATCTTCGTTCACATTCATTGTAGCCTTTTGTGGTTTACTCACTTTAATAAATTACTTTTAAGTATAACTTCTGATGAGTTAAAAGACATTATCCCTATTTTACAGACAGCATTTGTCTACTGTAGGGGATTAAATGATGGACTTGGAATCATGAAGACCTTGAGATACAATCTACTTTTGAAACTGGTTATGAGTCCCTTGAACCTCTCTCAGTCTCTGTAAAATATGGAAAGAAACAGCTATGCCTCCTCCTCACATACTGGTATCTTGAAGGCCTGCTATAAGACTCACAAAAGGCAAGATTGCAAAGCATTGTTTTATATGTCAGTGATTTCATAGATGAGGAAACTGAGAATCATATGGCTAGTGTCAGAACTGGCATTAGAACCTGAAAAACCTGACACACTCTCCAGGGCTTAAAAAGAGAGCCAAGGCATGTAGCAGACAGATAAAAACCAGGAAAAGTCCAGAAAGTCAATTAATAATGATAGTGATAATGATAATAATAATAATAATAAATGACAATAATAGTAGTAGGAATAGTAATTGTAATGATGATGATGATGATGATAGCAGTAATGATAAAATAATAGCTCATGTTCATAAAGCATTTCATGCTTTGTATGTGTTAAGGATTAAAAAGTATTTTCAAAACATTCCATTTGATCCTCACAACAACCAAGATAAATAGGTGCTATTATTATCTTCTTTTATTGTTCCTTATTTATAGAAGAGAAAACTGAGGTTGATAAAGTTAAGTGACTTCCCAGAGGGCAAATAAGTGTCTGAGGCAGGATTTGAACTCTGGTCTACTTTCTCCTGTGCCACCAGAAGAGATCAAGTACATGCAGTAAAGTGTTGATAATGAAAAGGTCCTTCATAAATAGGACAATGATTTGCCTCAACCAGAAATCATTTCTACTCTGGTCTAAGCTACTGGTATGGTAGGGAGTGATGAGAAAATTGGAAAGATAGGGGAGATTATGTAAGGCTTTGAATATTAGAGTATTTCAATATATTTGAATATTATGAAATTTAGAGACTTTGGGGGCAGATCTATCTTTGCAGCCTGTGTGACCCTATCAGTTCCTTGATCTGGGACTTGGTTTCTAGACCTGTAAAATTATGTGGGTTGGGCCAAATGATTGTTCAGATCCCTTTCAACTCAAAATTGTATGAAGCCTATGCTCCTATTCCTGCATATAACCTTTTGGATGAAGGCAAATGAAAGGAATTACCTGAAGAAGGGACTGAGAATGTGGAAAGTGAAGACAACTTGCTATATATCAGAGTGCTCCCACAAACAGTGGGTGCCACCAGCTTTGAAATCCCTGCCAAAACCTCACTTTGACCAACTTCCAAAAGTTGGATGCTTCCAAAGTTTCCCCATTTTGGGAGTATTACCTCCATTCATTTCTTTAGACGCTTTCTACATTTTTTCTCTCTCTCTGCCCTTTCCCTTCTTTCTCTGTTTGTTTTAGGAGAGATTTAAGAAAAAAATCTCTGAAAAGTCCAGCTTATAAAACAAATAAAGGAGAATGTACATCTTTGTCTGAGAAATGGAATCACCACAGGAGACCTTTATACACAAAGGTTCCCTAATGCATTGCAAACTAAGATTTAATTGAGTGAAACTCTTTCAGGAATATGTTGTCACCTAAAGGGAAGTCTACCTGGGAAGCTAGAAGAATATGTTAAAAACATATTTTAAAAAAAGATAATCTCATATTTATCCACCAACTCATTTATATTTTGGGAGCCTGAGGGCAATTTATTTTAACTGGATTTTGGAGGTAGGATTGCTGCAGTCCGGAAACAATTTATATACTTTGCTGATCAAGCTACATATTTCCTCTAATCACTTTTGTATTTTCAGTCTTTGACAATCTCCAGTGTTATTGATTTGAGCTGCAGCTGGGTTTCTGCTTCTGGTTTTGGAAATTTTTACATACTTTAGCCAAAGTGAGTTGTAATTTGCCAGGTTCTAAAGGAGATGATCACTGGAGGAGGTCTAAGTAAAGCTGAACAGCCAGAGCTTGGTGCTCACTGAGAGCAGGTAGCTACAGAACAGGAGTGGCTATAGCAAGATAAAGTTGGGGATGTGTCCAGCTGTGCCACAGCATGCACCAGTCACAGCTTGGGTTGGACTGCAAAGAATGTGTGAGGATAATCCCCAATCAGCTATTCATAAATTGTTCAAGTTAGAAGATACCTTGAAGAATATTTAGTTCGTTCAATTCCTTCATTTTTCTGGGGCTCAGAAAGGTGAGATGATTTATCTAAAATTACACAATAAGTAAATGGGAGAGCTAAATTCACAACTCTAAAGTGTTCCTTCCATTGTATCCCAATTTAGATCCATGTCAGGCCAGAAAAGTCCTATTTTCCTTATTCTTATTATTGAAACCCTGTTCATATTTCTGGACTCAAAGCTGGCATCACTTCTATGGAAGTTTCCTTGACTACTCTAACCTCAGTAATTTCTCCCTTCTCTGACCTATTACACTTAAGATGTGAACTTGTGACATCAAGTTGAACATTTCATTTGTCTTTCATTGCCTTACTTATGCTTGTTTTCTCTCTCCATCTAAACTGTAACCTCCTTGAAAGTGGCCCCTCCCCCTCTTTTTATTGGCTCTGGTACCTAATACTTTATAAAGGATAGGCCATAGATAATAAATACTTTTGGAAATGAACACCTTTTTTTTGTTTTAAAAATATTTTAAGGGCCAGCTAGGTGGTGCAGTGGATAGAGCTCTGGCCCTGGAGTCAGGAGGACCTGAGTTCAAATACAGCCTCAGACACTTAATAATTACCTAGCTGTATGGCCTTGAGCAAGCCTCTTAACCCCACTGCCTTACAAAAAAATTTATTTTTCAAAATGAATGAAGATGCTACTTTTGACATTCCTTTTATTCTTTTTCCTTTTTTTTTTTTTTTTTTTTAAAGTGATTTGTTTAAGGTTACACAGCTAGTAAGGATCAAGTGTCTGAGGTCGGATTTGAACTCAGGTCCTCCTGCTTCTAGGGCCAGTGCTCTATCCACTGCACCACTTAGCTGCCCCTTTTATATTCACTTTTAAAAATTTTGAATTCTAAATTCTTTCCTTCCTTTTCCTCCCCTCTTCCTGAGATAGTAAGCAATTTGATATAGCTTATACATGTACAGTCATGCAAAATATATTTCTATATTAGTCATGTTGTAAAAGAAACAACAGACCAAAAAATTAAAAAAAAATAAAGAGAAAAGTAGTATGCTTCAATTTGCATTCAATTTGTCAGTTCTTTCTTTGGAGGTGGTTAGCATTTTTCTTGTAGCACAAAAATAGTCCATTCCAGTCGAATACCACAGCTTGTTCAGTCATTCCCTAATTGATGGATATCCCCTCAATATTCAATTCTTTGCCACCACTAAAAGAACTGCTATAAATATTGTATAAAGAAAAAATTTTTAAAAATTTTTTTCTTTGGCATGCAGGTCTAGCAGTGGTATTGCTGGGTCAAAGGGTACATTCAGTTTTATAGCCTTTTGGTCATAGCTCCAAATTGCTCTCCAGAATGATTGGATTAGATCAAAACTCTACCCATATTCTTCTTCAATGGGTATCATTTTCTTTTCTGTCATATTAGCCAATTTAATGGGTATGAGGTAGTAGCTCAGGGTTGTTTTAATTTACATTTTTCTAATCAATAGTGATTTAGAACATTTTTCATATGATTATAGATAGCATGGATTTTTTCATCTGAAAATTGCCTGTTTATAGGTTTTGCCCATCTATCATACCTGATGAGTTCTCTGGCAATAAGAGCTATTTGTCTTTCAGGTCTATTGAATCATGTATTATCTATGAGTCTGCACATAGTCTATACACCGAAGGTGAGTGGAATCTTCTTTGAAGAAGTTTTTGTAGATATTTTTTGTGTCTTGACTACACTGTAGGATTCCCCGCCTGCCAGGGTTATCAGGCCTTGGGAAACCAGACAATTTTTTAGGGCACCTTTTCTAGCCCATTTTTCAAATCAGTAGTTGAGCAGAGCAATCCTAAAAAGGGCTGCTCAGTTACCTGGGGGGTTGCCAAATCCCACTGCTGCTTTCAGTGGAGAAACGACTCTATGACCCTGGGACACCTGTGTTTGTGATTGTTCCTACAGCTCCCAGTGTATCTGCACCTGCAGCTTTATCACTTGCCTGTTGCCACAGGACTGAGGAATCATTATGAGTGATTTCTTTTATTGAATGCAGAAATTGGATTTAAGTGAAGTAGAGAAGTTTTGAGTACTGTGGACAAGTTCACTTACCTTGGCAGTGTCCATTCCAAGGAGGTACACATTGACAATGAGGTTGACACTTGCATTGCCAGAGATTGTTCAGTATTTGGGAGGCTCCAAAAAAAAAATGTGAGACAGAAGAGGTATTGGATTGATTACCAAACTGAAGGTCTACAGAGTGGTTATGTTGACCTCATTGATATATGCCTGTGAAACTTGAAAAGTGCTATGTCAGGAAAATGAATTGCTTCCATTTAAATTGTCTTATGAAGAGTCTGAAGATCACCTGGCAGGAGAAGATACCAGACACTGAGCTAAACTGTCTAGCATTCCAACATTACTACAGAAAGTGCATCTACGATGGGTTGGATACATTGTTAGAATGCCAGATGTACGCTTGCCAAGAAAGCTATTTTATGGAGAACTCACACAGGGCAAGCACTCTCAAGGGGGTCAGAAGAAGCAAGACAAAGACACCCTGAAGGTCTTATTGAAAAACTTTAGGATTGATTGTACAGCATGGGAGACACTGGCACAGGACTCAGCATGGCATGTCCTCGTCAATGAGAGTGCTGTACCCTTATGAGGAAGGCAGAATGGAAGCAGCTCAAAGGATACTTGATATCTATAAACTTAGAATATCCAACCCAGGTGTTTACATGGTCTATTTGTGCCCAATCTGGGCCAGAGACTTTTGAGTTTATATTGATCTGATCAGCCAATTGGTCACAGTATAATCTGACTCAAACATAATGATGTCATTTTGATATTCTTCGAAAACGAAGGTCAAGAACCAATCATCTATCATGTGGGGAATGACTTGTATTATAAATTTGACTCAGTTATTTATTTATTTGAGAAAAGATGCCTTTATCAGAGACACTTGATTTGAAATTTCCTCCTCCTCCCACAAAAAAAAAAAATTCTGCTTTCCTTCTAATCTTCATAGCATTGGTATGGGTAGTTAGATTGGTATTGCCCTGAATACATAAATTAGTTTAAGCAAACTTAAGTAGAATTTCTATATTGACTCAGCCCATCCTTGAGCAATTTTTATTTTTTCAATTGTTTAAATCTGATTTTATTTGTGGGAAAAGTATTTTGAAATTGTGTTCATGTAGATCCTGGGTTATTCTTGGCAGGAAGAATTCCAATTTTATATTGGCAATATATAGAAATGTTGATTTTTTATGTGAAATTATTTTCTATTCTGCAACTTTGCTTTATGTTCTAATTATTTCAATGAGTTTTCAATTGATTCTCTAGAGTTCTCTAAGTATACCATTCATACATCTACAAAACGTGACAATTTTGTTTCTTCATTGCCTATTCTGTTACTTTCCATTTCTTTTTCTTCTTTTATTGTTATAGCTAACATTTCTAGTACAATATTAAATAATAGTGATGATAATGGGCATCTTGATTCACCCCTGATCTTATTAGGAAAGCTTTCAGTTTATTCCTATTATAGATACTGCTTGTTGATGGTTTTAAATAATACTACTTGCCATTCTAAGCTAAGCTTCATTTATTCCTATACTCTCATGTGACTTTAATAGGAATGGGTATTGTATTTTGTCAAAAAAATTTTCAGTACTTATTGAGATAATCATATGATTTCTGTTGATATGCTCAATTAGATTTGTCCCAGGTGTGGACTCTGTCAGAGACTTCCTGTCTCTGACAAAAGTTCTTTCCATCATGATCTGTTTACTTGTCAAATGAAGAGGTTGGACCAGATGGCCTCCAAAATATATTCTTCCTTTTAAATATTCCGTTATTGTGATCTCAGAAGTATATTTGAGAGTGTAAAACTCTCTGGGTGAAGTTTGAAGGCAATCCAGGACTAGTGATTCTTATTCCCAGTTTAGTAAACGATAAAAACCTTTATTAAGCTCTTGCTACATACAAGCATTGTGCTTTGCTCCAGAGTATACAAACAGAAAAGAAAGACAACCCATGATCTCTAATGAGGGAGACAATGGTCTCATCTGCAATTCAAAAATGGAACAATTCCATGGAGTACTCTTAGAGAACAGCAGCAAATCAGATAGTGATCCCTCTTCTTTAAATGTTATTTTTACTGATAAAATCGTACCAATTTCTGATGTTGAACCATTTGACATTGCTAAGGTCTATGGGGATAAGGATTTTGTTTTCTTGGTCTTCTATAGATATGGTATTAGCACCTGTAGGAGCCGCTGCTAGGTTGTATCTCTACAGAGGTTCTTTCTCAGAATGTTGGCTGCAGTATGAGGATGGAAGAATGCTCTTCTCAAAAGTCTTTCTCAATTGGGGTATGAAGGGAAATGATTGTTAAAGTAGTAGTACTGTTTTGCCTTTCCTAGTACCTAATGCTAGCCATCTCTCCTCAGGACATCTTGCCTTAACTAGGCTTATTTGTCTGGCTTATGATTGGCATTTATTAGGAATAACTGATTGCCTCTCCAGGAGAGGCTTGTGAGGCTTAATGATAGTTGTGAGAACTTTTGAACAAAACAGAGCAAAAAGATTAATTCTTTAGATCTCCTAAAACAGTGTTGAGCACTTTGCAGATGCTCACAAAATATTGTATTATTTGAATTGTTAGAGGACCAAGAACTTCTCTCAATCTCTTTAACCCAAAATATGAAAGTAGAAGAGGTTGAGGGATTGTGTTCTCAACAAAAGAAAAGATAGTATCATTAAAAAAATGATCACTCACTTTCCATGAAGAGGTCAGTTTTGGAACCAATACATAAAAGGTAGTGGCAGTTTTGCTTTTGTCAGGGGTTGTTTGAACAAATAGAGAAAGGAAAGATGTCCTTTTAAGTATGTAATGATAGTGTAGAAACAAACTATGAAAAAATCTAATAGAATAAAGTATCTAAAAACTCTATGAAAAATGAGAAGTCTCTTACAAATATGCTGTGACATTATTAACATTGTGTCCATGTTACTAGTATGTTTGAATTTATATTAGGCAATTTATTTCCTATCAATCAGTGTCCACAAATGACCACTCACAAAATATCTGTATTCTTCTTGTATAAGAGTTCTAAATTTAGATTTGAAATGTCCATTGACATAGGAAGTTCAATATTTTCTAGGTGACTGGGCAAGTACTTAAACTTTCTCTGCTTCAGTTTCCTCAACTCTAAAATGAGGGGTCTGGACTCGGTGACCTTTGTAATCCCTTCCTACTTTGAATCTATAATCCTATGAATTTGTTAGTTAAATATGGTGGAAAGATCATGGAGTTGGGAGTCAGGTTACTTGAACTCAGTCACTAATAATCTATGTGGCCTTGGAAAATATTTTTAGTCCTTTTGTTATTAGTGTTTTCATCTATAAAATAAAAGAGTTTTTCACTCAGTGACCCAAAATATTGACTTGCCAAGATTCTATCACCTATCATTTTCTACCTGTTGATCTGTTGGACTTGTCTCCAATAACTCATCTTTCAAAAATTCATCAATTCTGAAACTCTCATCTCCTCAAGAACTCTTGATTCTGGACCCCTCCCTTCCTCTGATTGGAGAGTAGAGATGGAAGAGCTTCTCCCAGATCCTACATTTAAGGAAGGGTCCAAGGACAGCCGTCTTTACATTTCCATTTGTCTTAAGGTCTTTGGGAGTTGTCTTCCCACCTATTTCTCCAATTCTCCACCCTTTTCAGTTTTTCCCCCGCCATGGTTTCTCTTCTCCCATTAGATTGACTGACACTTGAAGGCAGGGACTGTCTTTTATCTTTCTTTGTATCCTCAGTATTGCATAGTATTAGACACAATTAGGAGTTTAATAAATGTTTATTGACTGACTAAAAGGGATTAGATCTGGAGAAGCTGGGAAATCATGCTTTAGGAAAACAAAGCAAACAAAATGATAGATTATTTTAAAAAAAAATATTAAAAACATAGGGGCGGCTAGGTGGCATAGTGGATAAAGCACCGGCCCTGGAGTCAGGAGTACCTGGGTTCAAATCTGGTCTCAGACACTTAATAATTACCTAGCTGTGTGGCCTTGGGCAAGCCACTTAACCCTGTTTGCCTTGCAAAAACCTAAAAATAACCCAACGCCCCCAAAAATATTGAAAACAATTAGGAGAAATATATATACTCTGAATTTTCCAGGTCAATGATGACAGGTTCAAAGAAATGTTGAATATTTAGCTTCATTGAAAGTTTGACTCAGTTGCCACCTCTTATAATGACTTTTCCCTCTTATAATTTTTTCTCTAATTGTTATTGCTTTCTGTCTTCCCTCAAAGTACAAATATATTTATCTACACATTTTGTATCTCTGCCACCCCCATCCCCATCTTCACTCCCAATAAATGTGAGCTCACTAAGGGCAGGGATTGTTTTTCATTTGGTCTTTGAATACCCATGAAAAATATGTATCCATTTTCTAAACATAACACAGTTGTTTATTTTACTGAATGGGATACATTTGAGGTCAAATAATTTGTTCAGACAGAATTTCATAGTATAAAAATCCTGCTATAATATAGCCTGAGATATAAGTGTTAATACTGTTCTCCTTCCCACATATTATGGAGTAGTAGTAGTGGGATGTGTTTCACTGAATTTTTAGATCATACATTTCCCTTTTGGACTTCTCTGTCATTAGTTCATAAGAATAAAGATATATTACCTAAGTCAGGTAACTAGATAGAAGTAACATTGTGCTGTGTTCCAATGAGTAGAAATATCTATTTGTTGACTTATTACTGTATTTAGGCTTGTGATGGCAACACCCATCTGGCTATAAAATATGAAATATTTTGGATATATTAACCCATCAAGTTAACAGAGTGTCCACAAGGTGGCACATGAGATGCAGATAACAAATTAAAAAGTTCTGCCTAAGGGAGATAGCTTAGAGACATACAGAAAAACTCCATCCTTCCTAATATTCTACAAGAGGATCTTTATGCTTCATACCCCTCATGCTTGTTGTCCATAATCCAAATCCATACACATGATATGCTTTTGTATAATCCTTTGGCTGTTTTTGTTGCAAGTAGGTGCTTGATAGATATTAGTTGGATTGAATTGAATGGGGTGATGGTAATGATGGAAATGGTGGTGGTGATGGTAGTGGTGGTGGTGGAGAGAAGTGAAGAAGCATTTACATAGGATTTATTACAAGCCAGACACTATGCTTTATCAGTATTATCTCATTTGATCCTCACAAAAACCCTAAGAGAGAACTTATTATATCCATTTTACAATTACAGAAATTGAGGTAGAGGTTGAGTGATGCTGTATCCAAGGCCAGGTTTAAATTCAGGACTTCTTAATTCTAATTTCAGTGTTCTAATAGAGTGCTACTAGTGGCCCTGATGGAACTAAAAAGTCTTGTCTCCTCAATCAGAAAATAAGCCCTGTGAAGAACCACCATCTGCTTCTTCTATATCCTTCCATGGTGTCTGGCACAAAGCAGGTGCTTTTTATATACCTGTTGACTAGACACCCATTAGAACACTAGTACGCATTACTATAGGAAGAACATTGGGTTTAAAGTAAGAATCCTTTCATTAAAATCTGGCTTTACTTATTATGTAATTTTAGGGAATGTTTCTAGGCTTTTGTGATCTCTTCCATAATATGGGAGATAGATAATAATAACCGACATTTATAAAGTACCTGAAAGTTTGTGCTTCTGTCCCTCTAAAATCTTGACTAGTCATAATTTGTTGGCTTTTGGAGTTTTGGGGGGAAGGAGTTCCTGGGAAATGCTGTCTTCATGCTGCCATCTTGACTCTACCCCCCAACCTGAAAGTTTGTAAACAAGTTTACACACATGATTTCATTTGAGACTAATAACAACTCTGCTAGGAAGGCACTACACATTTTATCATCTCCCCCGTTTTAAAGATAGGAAACAAACTCAGAGGTTAAAATAATTACGTAAGGATGCATAGTTTATAAATAGCAGAGTGGAGAAGTTCAATAGTCCATCTATTATACCATACTGCTACCCTTAGATCATCTTATTGTCCTTGCACTTTGGAATTTCATACTAGGGTAGGGGTGATTTCTATTATATTATTGTCTTGTAATAAGGCTGCTAGGAGCATATAGTATGGGAAAGAGGACTCAGTTTCATGAGTTCATATCTGGCCCCAGACACTTACAAGTTATGTGATCTTGGGCAAATCACTTAATCTCTGTTTGTCTTAATCCACCAGAGAAGGAAATGGCAAACCACTTCAGTATCTTTGCTAGGAAAACCCCTTAGGTAGCATGATCAATGGAGTCATAGAGTTAGACTCAGTTGAACAACTAATATGCTATATGGGTTTCTTATGAGATTTTAAAACATATAATTTATGTAGAAATTCTTTATATCCTGAAAAACATTATATAGATGCAAGATATTATGGTTATATTGACATAGAAGGTACACATACTTTTTAGGATTTTATTGTAAGTGGTGGTTAAGAACAAAGTTAAATATGTAGTCATCATATCTTTAGGTGATTTATAAAATGAGATGTTTAGAGTTTAAGGTTCCTCCTAGCTTGAAATCTAAGATCTTATGATTTGTTTTCCCCAGGGCATCCATCTTTCAGCAGGGGGTGCCCTAGCACTTCCAGATTCCTAAGAGATCATAGGATAACTTTTACTATACAAAATGTGTAATATCTAGCTAATGTACACCATTAACCTGAAGACCTGGCTAACATTCATTGTAAGATGAATTGGCAGCCATTTGAAGTAGAATTACACTTTTAAGTTGCTGGTTGTAGCTCTGAAGATTGCCTTGGTAAATTAAACTTCCCATTTGTGATGAAGTGGGGTAGGATATTCTGGTATTCAGCTTTACATTGATTGAATCTTGAGCATTAGCTGATCCCTGAGGCTAGCATTGGACATTAGTTTGTTGAACATTAGCCAGAACATAGGCATCTCCTAGTATTCTCATTGAATTCTTCTCTTTAATTGCTTCATTGCCATCAGGAAAGGTTTAATAAGTTGGGGAGATGCTAGATCAGCCTCAATGCAGACTATGCACAAATTCAAGTCTATATCACCTTGTGGACAAGTGGTAAGCAAGCTGTTGCTTGCTAACATTAGGGAACTCTAGGAAATTAAAGTCTAAAGCCTCCTTATTTGGTTCATTTTCTAGGGGAGGAAGTATTTCCTTATATCTAACCCAAATTTCCACATCCATGAAATTTACTTTTTATTTTTTAGCATTGGAAATTTTGACTTAGGTTCCCCCAGTTGGACAGTTAATGCTTCAGTATATCTGGAAAATCTGTAGAAAATATCATTCAAGAGTTAGAAAATATCATTCTAACCTTGGGAGTTAATTTGGTTTATAGCTCCCTGAATTAGAAGCCAAAGCCCTGCAAATTGTGAAATCCACATGTGCCTGCTATAGATGAAAATCATACTTCCAAATGAATTTGTTGGAATCATAGAATGTTAGGGCTAGAGCATGCATCTCAAAACAATACTATTTCTTTTTTCCTTTAGCGAAACATGCGGATGGCAGAAAGAGCAGCCCAGTTCTCAGTGAACAGATGGGGAAGATAAATTGTGAATCAACAGAGAGTCAGTATCATGTGATGGGATGACCACTGGCATATTCAAGCCCTGGTGCTTTCACTGAATAGCCATATGATCTTGATCAAATCACTTGAATAGCAGCAATTTCATCAATAAAAATCATTAAATCCCACTGATATAGTGCTGTAGGTTTGTCAAGGGCTTTACCTATCTGAGTTCCAGTTTTCCCATCTTAAAAATGAAGGTAATATTTATGGCCTGTGATACACAGCATTGACATGAGAATTGAAGGACATTGTGAAGTGCCTTGTAACTATAAAGTGATATATGCGTTTCTTATCCCCCTACCAGCTACTGAATCTCTCTGTATTTATTTTGCATATATCTTGTTTGCAGTTATACATGTACATGCCCTTTCTCCCAATTGAATGGAAATTCCTTGAGTATTGCATTTTATCTTTGTCTCTCCAGAGCTAGCAGTGACTAATACCAAGCTGGTACCTCAAAGATGCTAATTATGTGATTGATATGCTAATTTCATTGTGATTCTTAAAACTGAGATTCTTACCTTAGCAATTCATGGTCATAATTATGAACTAATCAGATTTCAGATTTTGGGTCTGATCCTTTCAACCTCTTCTTGTTTCTCCACCTGTCCTCATCCCTGAATCCTCACACTATTACAATGAACTCAGTCTTGTGGCTTCCATACTTCCCATTCTCTTTGCCTTTCCCTGTTATATTTCTCATTACCTCATTGCAGAAAGTAGGCCTTTTGTGCTTTTCAGAGAATTAGCTAGCTCATCCTGATTATAGTACACTGCACTGTAATAGAAAGGTTGGTGGGAAGAGATTCAGGAGATCTGAGATCTGGTTCCAGTTGCTTTGCTAACTAGTTGAATGATGGGTTAAGTTAGTTTGTATTTTTGGGCCTTAGTTTCCTTGGCTGTGAAATTATAACACTGTAAGGGTGGTTGTCTTTTAGCTTTAGGAGTCTATGATTTCTACAATTCATAAAGGGCAAGAACGGATTGTGATAGAACAAAAAGGAGATAGAAAAAAATGGCAGCTATTCTCAATTGGGGACTAGGAGTTATACTTGGTTGTGGAATGAATGACAAGCTGTTTCTGAATTTCTGCCTACATCTGCCACAACTGTAGAGCATGTATGATCTTCATGGCTCAGTGCCCAGGATCCTTAGGAGGTGCTGGCACAGAATTAACCCCACAAAGCATACTCTGTAAGGGGAAGGAGGGTTATAGTGGTTAAAGTGCCCCTTGGGACACAGAGTGAGGGAGGCATGCACTAAGGAATGATTCCTGGAGATGTTTTCCTTGGAGAGTATATATTAATTGATCAGACTTTCAGGTATGGTTTTTGTAAAGATTTTGTTATGCATATTTATTTACACACACACACACATATACAGATGCTGGGGTAAGTATCCATGTATACATGCATACAAATATATAATAGGTGATATATGACATATATGGTATATACACATATAAATATAGCTTATGGCATATATATATATATATATATATATTCACACACACTCAACTGGATTTGATTTGGAAGTTCTAAATTCAAATCCCACTTACTAATATTATTATTTGTTTTGATTGCTGTAGACTCATTTATTAAAGGGGGATATTGTACTAGTTTTTTTTTTTTAAGACTGATCCCAACCTGAATCTATGCATATAAATTGCTAAGCGATGCAGAGAAAGGATAGTGCTCTGGTTCTGGATTGAGGAAGACTTTAGTTCACATACAAACTCAGACATTAACTAGCTGTGTAACTCTGGGCCAGTCATTTAATCACCATTTACTTCAGTTTCCTTGTCTGTAAAATGATTTAATAATAGTACTTACTTCTCAGTATTGTTGTGAGGTTAAAATGAGATATCTATAAAGCCCTTTGCAAACTTTGAAATACTATAAAAATACTAATTACTACCATCATCATTATCATCATTTTAGCCAATGATTGACAGTAGAAAATGAAAGTGAGCTGTGTGTTATCATCTTCCATCTTTGTATGCTCATCACTGCCATGACCATCTTAACTCTCCTTATTTTGATCATGGATTATCCAGAGCTCTCAAATGCTGTCTCTGCTGTGAGGGGCTCCTTTTTTAAATTCTTCTGATTCACAAGGTTTTCAACATTGGAAGAGTAAACGTATTCCATCTATTCTCTGGAAAGATTTTTTGTCCTTTGAAAGCCATTGAGAGGAACTCCTAAAAGCAAATGAGACCAGTTCATTCTTCTGCCAGTCCCTGGGAATGATGTAGTGTGTGTGTGTTGTGTGTGTGTGTGTGTGTGTGTGTGTGTGTGTGTGTGTGTGTGTGTACGTGTGTCTTTTGCTCCATCTCCCACTCTCTTTCCTCTTTGGTCCCTTGACAGTTTTTTACTTCTTAAAAAAGATGTTACTCAGGATTTTATATCAGTCAAAGTACTGGTCCTGCAAGCAAGGATGGGGTTGGAGTCAGGAAATTTGTTCAAATTCTGATTTTGCCTCTTATTACTTGAATGTTGTTCACTTGTTTTTCAGTTGTATCTGACTCTTTGTGACCCTCATATAAAGGTTTTCTTGGCAAAATTAGCAAACTAACTTGCACTTTCTTTCTCCAGTTCATTGTACAGATGAGAAAGTGAGGCAGAGGTAAATGACTAACTCAGGATTACACAGCTAGTAAATGGTTGAGACCAGATTTGAACTCAGGAAGATGAGTCTTCCGAACTTCAGGTCCAGCACCCTATACACTGTGTCACCAAGCTCAGTTACCTAGTTCAAGTCATCTGACCATTGTGGGACTCAGGCTACTTCTCTGTACAATGAGAGGACTGGATTAGATGGTCTATGAGTTGCTTCCAATTCAGAATCTTTGAAGCAAGATCTGAAAATAGCTACAAGGAAGTACCTGGAGTGGAGGTAACTTCTACTTGGGGTCTGGGTTTACTCAAATAAAGCAGTGCCCCCAATTTCCAAAATGAGGTACGACTTTGACCAGAGTTATATTTCTGTGCATCAGTTCTTATAATACGGAGATTTGATAAATGTGGCATTTACCAATGAGATGGGAAAGCCCCAGTTAAATAGGGAGTGCTTGCTAATTATTACCATAATGTGAAAAAATAAATGAGGCTTGTTAACATTGGTGCTATTAGGATGTTATCTTATTTGAAATCCATTTGACCAAATGATTAAGTAGCTATGGAGAGGGTGGCATGCCCAAGAGTGTCTTGATTTTTATTTGCTATATTTTTTTGTATATGTACATGCTCACAGAGTTTTTGATGGAGTGCAAGTGGAGAGATGTATGTGCCAGGCTACTTTTTCACATTTTATAGCCAAATTTATCAGCAGCCAATTGAAAGAAGGCCACTGTGAGGGGACTTTCTTGTTATAAATAATTCACCAAGCCTTAATTAAAAATTCTAACTGAAGTACCACTGGGTTTATTTTTGTTTTTGTTATTGTTTGCAAAATGTAAGAAGCTTTTGATTATCCTACTATCTCTTCTCTGGAAAAATAATTAGTCTTAGAGGTTTTAGCTTTTATGAAAGTATAACTTTTGATAAATTTAGACTTTCTGCTTGTAGATGGCAAATATTGTACTAACTACTTTAAACCTTAAGAAACCATTGGACATCCTCTAATAGATGCTTGGCCACTCAGAAGAGATACTTAGCCACCCATAAAGAAAGCACCAAATGGATGAAGCATATTGATTACCCAGACTACAGCATGCAGTTGACTGGACAACCAAATGAATTAGTCCATTAGGGCGCGTTCCCTTAGACATTGCAAATGGACAATGAGCTGGGCCCAGAATTGAATGGAGAAGTTGACCAGTGGATTGCATTTTGAAATGGTGCTGTGCTTTTAATGATCCCACATTTGCAAAAATAATGAAGTAGTTTGCCACTTGACCCACATAAAACTTTTTTTTCCACCATTATTCTTCCAATGATGCAACATAACTGATTTATAGAACATTAAGATCTCTAGAGAAACACAATTTGAGTGATTATTGTATATATACATATGTACATAGACTACAACATTATTTAGGATGACTAGCATGCAAAAAAATAGAGTAAAAAAAACCCTTTAAAAAGATGTTCATTTTGGGGCAGCTAGATGGCACAGTGGATAGAGCATCAACTGTGGAGTCAGAAGGACCTGAGGTCAACTTTGACTAGTTATATAACCTGCATAAGTCACTTAACCCCAATTACCACCCCAATTGATATGTGTTTCAATTATTATAATAACTTACATTTATGTAGTATTATATTTAACATTAAAATGATAATATGACATGCTTATTTAAAATTTATGATTTCCAAAGAACTTGTCTCATAGAAATCCTGGGAGGGACTTAATGTTAAATATTATTAATACCATTTTACTAAAAAGGGAACTGAGGATCTGGAATTTAGGAGCATTTCTTATTTATCACACCTCAGCAAGTTTCTTAGGTTGGATGTGGACCCAGGCTCTTCCTAATTTCAAATCTAGAATTCTTTCCAAAACACCATAGTGATGGGGAAAAGAGTATGCTTCCTTTTTTACTGACAATGAAGGGTAAACTGCCCAAATACCCATGAGATTTTAAGTCTAAAGGAAGTCCTATAGTTCATTAGGTAGATTGAGATGCTTTTATGAAAGTCTGTGGATTGGAGATGCACAGGAGGAGAAGGCTATTGATAAGTTGTAACTTTTATTAGTGGAGGAAGTACTCTTCATTTCTCCATAAATGATATTAGATAAGTTCCAATAATATTTTAATTTAGAGACATATCTAGTTTCATATTATCTAATATTTAGTCTAACAATTCAAATAAGAAAAAGCAAAAAAAAATACCTCTGTTTGATGGGATACAGGACTATCTTGACTGCATCATTGTGAAGTAGGCAGCCTTTGTAGGGTTCTTTTGCCCCTTTTCTCTGTCTTGCTACCATACATTGATACCATTGGCCTTAATCTGTCTTGACTCAAAAGATGAAAATCTTTTTTGTTTTACTTCTTTGTTGCTAAATTTATAGAAAGAGTATTCTATACTTAATGTAACTTTCTCAGCACCTACTATTTCCTCAACCATGTGCAATCTGGTGGGTACTGAATCTACCTTCTTCAAAGTCAAGAGTTACTTTTTAATTTCCAAATCCAGTGACCTTTTCCCATTTTCATCTTCTTTGACCTTTCTATAGGTTTTGTCAGTTGAACTTTAATTAGCTCTTGAATCTTAGATTCCATGACTTGCTCTCCTCTAATTCTCTTTCAGCTTATCTAATAATATTTTCTGTCTCTTTTACTATTTTACTAATTCTCTCTTGTCTTTTCCCTCTTGCTGTGTTTTCCCCTCCCTTTCCTCCCACTTCCCACCACCAAGTATAGGCCAACTCTAAAGCTGTGCTTTTTGTTTCATCTTCTTTTTATATACTCTTTCCTTTATTGGTCTCATCTACACATTGATACAGTTATTACCTTGGCTTCTGTGATCAGTTAAAAACTGGGTCAGGTCAATTCTCAGACATTCAGTTTGGGCAAATGACTTAAAATGCACTAGAATATAGGTGTGGATCTGGGCTAGCAATTACGGGAGAGGTACTTCCTTTAAGTAGTATAGGGGCAGCTAGGTGGTGTAGTGGATAGAGCACCGGCCCTGGAGTCAGAAGGACCTGACTTCAAATCTGTCCTCAGTCACTTAATAATTACCTAACTATGTGACATTGGGCAAGTCACTTAACCCCACTGCCTTTCTAACCCCCCCCCCAAAAAAAAAGAAAGAAAAGAAAAGAAAAAAGTAGTATATAAGTATTACTCTAGTCCTCAAAGTCTTCTTGGTATGACTGAGAAGATTTGGGTCCTCTGACCAGCTGAATAAATAGAAAATATGTTTTTGAGTGAGACTTTTGCTGAGGTACTCATTGTGAGTGCTTTCGTTGAGAACAATGCGAGAAGCTGATATGTATGTATCTTCCATATAGATTTCATTTCAGTGCTGAAAGTTAAGCTCATCTTCCAAATCACAATCAGAATTTAAATGTCTCACTATACCAAAGAACAGCTTATTGTACCTATCCATGCTTCCTATCTGTTTGTGTGTGTGTGTGTGTTTATAATTCCTTCTTTGTCTAGTGCCTTCTGATTTTTCTTGAAGAAAGTATATGTGATTGAATGGGTAGGTGGCTTATAAATAATTTATAAGCCTCCAGTTCCTTTCATTTCTTAATACTGAACCATATTTTCAAACATATTTTTGCTTTCCTACCATAGTATTAAAGGTTATAGTGATTTTATAGCATCTAAATGAGTTCTTCATAGTTTTTCTCCTTCTCTTCATCCCCTCAAACAAAAGTTAGTACATAAAATGAAATTATCATCAGGGAAGTCTTTTAAAAAGTATGCTTATCATTAACATTTTTTAAATTAAAAATTTTATTTATTTTGAGTTTTACAATTTATCCCCTAATCTTACTTCCTTCCCCCTACCCCCGCCCACAGAAGGCAATCTGTCAGCCTTTACATTGTTTCCATGTTGTACATTGATCCAAATTGAGTGTGATGAGAGAGAAATCATATCCTTAAGGAAGAAATACAAAGTATAAGAGATAGCAAGATCAGACAATAAGATACCAGTTTTTTCCCCTCTAAATTAAAGGTAATAGTCCTTGGTCTTTGTTCAAATGTCACAGTTGTTTCTCTGGATACAGATGGTATTCTCCATTGCAGACAGCCCCAAATTGTCCCTGATTGTTGCACTGATGGAATGAGTGAGTCCATTAAGGTTGGTCATTGCCCCCATGTTGCTGTTAGGGTGTACAGTGTTTTTCTGGTTCTGCTCATCTCACTCAGAATCAGTTCATGCAAATCCCTCCAGGCTTCCCTGAATTCCCATCCCTCCTTGGTTTCTAATAGAACAATAGTGTTCCATGACATACATATACCACAGTTTGCTAAGCCATTCCCAAATTGAATGACATTTACTTGATTTCCAATTCTTTGCCACCACAAACAGGGCTGCTATGAATATTTTTGTACAAGTGATGTTTCTACCCTTTTTCATCATCTCTTCAGGGTATAGACCCAGTAGTGGTATTGCTGGATCAAAGGGTATACACATTTTGTTGCCCAAATTTTTCTCCAGAAAGTTTGGATGAGTTCACAGCTCCTCCAACAATGTAATAGTGTCCCAGATTTCCCACAACCCTTCCAACAAATATCATTAGCATTTCAAGGGAAAAATGACAAGTGATTATGAAATGGTGTTTCTTGTTGTTCTTAGATAAATGAATTCAAATTGGTCAACTTTTTTGTTTGTCAAAGGAGAAAATGGTTGCATTTACCCATATCTTTCTTATCTTCTTGTTTCATTGAAAGTGAAAATGTCAGTATTGCTTTAGTTCAGTCCCTTCAATAGCACTGTTGGTTTTTGGAGAATAATTTCACTTTTAGAGGATAAACAGTTCTCTTAATTATTAAAGATAGCCTTAGAACATTTGATTGTAAGAACTCCCTTTGTTTCATCACTGTCATTATGGAAGCAAATGGTGTATACATAACATTGAAGGTTTTTCTTTTTTCCTTTGTTTCAAGTATTTACATTACTAAAGACTTCTTCCTCTAGTAGTCAGTCTACTCAAAGACCAAACAGAGCTTACTAGTGGAATTGTACTTACAGACTTTTCAGTGTGGTTGGACTTTCCACAGTTTTGGCTCTGTTGACATAGCCTTAAAGCCCTCAGGATTACGTTCCTACACTTGGTTGGTATTTTTCTGTTTGTTGTTCAGTCATTTTTTTAGCTGTGTCCAATTTGGCAAAGATAATGAAGTGGGTTTCCATTTCCTTCTCCAGCTCATTTTAAGATAAGGAAGCTGAGGCAAACATCCAGAGTCACATGACTAATAGGTATCCAGGGACAGATCTTTGTACCATCTGACTTCTCTTGATTAGGCATTAGAATAGGAATTTTTAAAAGAGATTTTTACTTTTCTAAAAACTTTACATTTGTCCCTATTAAATTTCATTTAAATGGATATGAACCAATGTTTTAATTATAATTTTGGTTTATTTATTTTGTATTATTATAATAATTTTGTTATAAGAGTAAACATAAACCTCCCCCCCCCCCCCCAGGAAGATGAGAAACCTCAAGAATAATGAGAGAGAGAAAAAAAAAGTACTTCAGTCTGTGTTCAGATTCCAATGGCTCTGTCTCTGGGGTGAGTTGCCTTCTTTATCATAAGTCCACCAGAGAAGTTGTTTCAATATTTTTCTCACCACTCTATTCCTCCCCAATCTCAATTATTCTATTCTTTCTCTCCTTTCATCCTGGCCTTGTCCAAAAGTGTGTTGTATCTTCCCTCTCTTCTATCACCTATTCCCCCTTTCCCTCCTCCCATTCCCCCTTATCCCATCCTTTTCTTCTCATTTTTCTCTAGGGTAAGATAGATTTCTATACCCTATTAAGTGTGTTTGTTATTTCCTCTCTGAGCCATTTCTGATGAGAATGAAGGCTCACTCCTTCCCCCTTGCCTTCCCCTATTCCACTGAAAAAGCTTTTTCTTGACTCTTATGTGAAATTTCTTAGTTCCTTCTTCCTCTCCTTTCCCTTCCTCCTAGTACTTTCCTTTATCATCAATTTATTCCATCTTTTTACTATGTTATACCATTATATTCCATTCCTTCCTGTGCCCTGTCTATATATGCTCCTTCTAAGCTTCTTATAAATTAAAAAGTTCATATGAGTTATCAATATCTTCTTCCCATGTAGGAATACAAACAGTTCAATATCATTAAGTGCCTCATAGTTAGTCCTTCTCATCCTCCCCCTCTATGGTTCACCAGAGTCCTGTACTTGAAGATCAAACTTTCTGTTCAGCTCTGGTTGTTTCAATAGGAAAGTTTGAAAGTCCCCTGTTTCATTAAAATTCCATCTTTTCCCCTGAAAGAGGATGGTTCAGTTTCGCTAGGTAGTTGATTTTTGGTTGTAAACCAAGATCTTTTGCCTTCCAGAATATCATATTCCAATCCCTAAGAGCCCTTAATGTAGATGCTGCCAGATCCTGTTTAATCCTGACTATGAAGCCTTGGTAGCTGAATTGTTTGTTTCTGGAAGCTTTTAGTATTTTCAATTTGACTTTGGAGTTTTGGAATTTGGCTGTAATATTCCCAGAAGTTTTTCTTTTGGATGTCTTTCAGAAGGTGACCAGTGAATTTCCTTAATTTCTGTTTTACTCTCTGCTTCTTGGATCTCAGGGCAATTTTGCTGTATTATTTCTTTTTTTTTTTTTTTAGTTTTTTTTGCAAGGCAAATGGGGTTAAGTGGCTTGCCCAAGGCCACACAGCTAGGTAATTATTAAATGTCTGAGACCAGATTTGAACCCAGGTACTCCTGACTCCAAGGCTGGTGCTTTATCCACTATACTACCTAGCCACCCCCATGTATTATTTCTTGAAGAATGAAGTCTAGGCTCTTTTCCTGGTCATGACTTTCAGGTAGCCCAATAATTTTTAAATTATTTCTTCTGGATCTGTTTTCAAGGTAGGTTTTTTTTCCAATGAGATATTTCATATTTTCCTCTAATTTTGGCTTTTTTTTGGAAGAGTTTTATTTCTTCCTGATTTCTTGCAAAGTCATCAGCTTCTTTTAGTTCCATTCTGCATTTGAAGGAGCTATTTTCTTCAGAGAGCTTTTTTATCTCCTTTTCCAGCTGGACAATTCTGCTCTTTAAGGCATTCTTCTCCTCATTTGCTTTGTGTTTTACTTTTTTCCATTTGGTCTAAACTGTTTTTTAGCAAATTATTTTCTTCAGTGTTTTTTTTTTTTTGTATTTCTTTCACCAAGTTGCTGATTTGGTTTTCATGATTTTTCTGCATCACTCTCATTTCTACTCCCAATTTTTCCTCCACCTCCCTTAATTACTTTTCAAAGTCTTTTTTTTGAACTCATCCATTGTCTGAACCTATTTTTTATTTCTCCTGGAGGTTTTGGATATGGAAGCTTCAATTTTGTCATCATCTGAGTATGTGTTTTGATCTTCCATGGGACTAAAGTAATTCTCTATGGTCAGATTCTTCTTTTTTCTGTTGTTTACTCATTTCCTCAACCCAAGATTAGTTTATAACACTTCCAAGGCTTTGGTTTTTTTGGGGGGGGCACCCCACTGGGACCTTTATTCCTCCAAGGTCTTATGCTTTCTTGCCTGTGCTTTGATATGTAGATGACCACAGTACTCCCTCTCTACCCTGGAGTTGTGAGGAGCATCCCTGGTATCTTAGTATGGAAGCCCAAACTGCAACCTGGATCTGAGTGTGGGTAAATAGTAGAGTCCTGCCTCAGGGAGAGCAGAGAGAGATTTTTGCAGTCTCCTCTGACCCTCTTACCATCTCTGGGCTGTGTTCCGTAGGTGCAGACTGGTTTCTCCCAATTCTCAATGCAGGTTCTGTGGCCAGGGCTCCTCACTACAACACACATTCTGGTGTAGCAGAGTTCTCCCAGTCCCTTCAAGCTGTTCCCTGTGATCCCTGGGTTGGGCTGGGCTGTACTGTGCTGTGGCCAGGGCTTTTTCCCAACTCCCAGTCCTGATGAAACACACCTTTCTGGTGGAGCTTCTAAGTTATCTTGGCCTGGGAAAATGTATCACAATCTTTCTGTGGGTTCTGCCTCTCTAAATTTTGGCTAGAGTCATAATTTGACAGCTTTTGGAGTTTTGGGGGAAGGAGTTCCCAGGAAATGCTGCCTTCATGCGGCCATCTTGGCTCTGCCCCCGAACTAATGTTTTAAGGCTATTAAGGGAATCTTTTCTGATTCTGATTCTATTATTTAACATGTTAGTTAGTCTTTCTAGCTTTGAATCATCTGAACATTTGTAAGTATGCCATACATACTTTTAGTTAAAAGATATGATAAAAATATGAAACAATAGAAAAATAAAGGATTAGATTCCTGGGGCAGTTCTCTAGACTTTTCTTTAAATTAATTCCTTATTGAGGGGTCCTGGACTTGTAAACACAATAAAGATGTCTGCTGTTTTCTTAGAACATATATCTGTGATGCATAAAGAAATTTGCAAGACTTGAACACCTGACACCTTCTACCAGTTCTGGGGTTTCTTGTGGTAATAAGTAATACTACCAGAAGAAATCTAGAAAGAAATCTTAAGTAGTACTCTTGGCCAAGACATTGGAGATTTTAGAAAAGAGGTATTTTTATCATTCTTGTTGACTGAAAACAGAACCTTCCAAATAGAAGTTTAATCATTCTAGATCTTAGTTTCCTCGTCTATAAAATAAGAGATTTGGACTAATTTTCTTTAAGATTAAATCCCAGCCCTAAATCTATTATCCTGTTGTCCTAGGAAAGACATATTTGGAAGGGGAGAACCTGTTTAAGCATAGTTCTTCAAATAAGAGACCACGTTGAAAAGATAGGAATAATAGAAAGAAAAAATAATGAGGAGCTCAAGTAAATGATCCTAAATCTGGCATGTGGCAATGAAAGAGTTCCATTACCAAGCCAAGTGGTACAACTCTTTTTATGCCATATAACAAGCATACTTATTAAATTCTTGATTTACCTTAATGATAATTCATCAGAATGTGAAAGATTGAACTGAGCAAATTCTTTCTAGTTTCTGTTTTTGACCAATATGGAGAAACTAACTGCGAGAGTAAAAGTGATTGGAACTTTCAGGAAAGTAATCATTGGAATTTGTGAAAGATAAAAGGAGAAAATATAGATTATCCTAATGTAGATTCTAGATTTTAGCAAGGTACTTTTCAATGCATTCAGAGAAAGATTAGCTTGGATTTCATGGCCTGAAATTCTGAAGGAATAGTTGTCCCCCAAAGACTTGCACATAACTTAAGAATTAAATTCAGAATACAGAAGTATAAATTATTTTGATAAAGAGTAAAAGCGGAAAGTGTTTAGAGTTATGTATGGATGTACAGGAACATTTATCAATGGACTTAAAACAAAAAGATCTATAAAGAATATAGAATCAATTTTTGGTAATGTATGATAAATGCAAAAGTTTGGCATTGTTTTTATAAACATATTGTGAGTAGAACCAAAGTTTTTATGAGTAAATGCACTAAGACTGATGCTAAATTTTAATGACTACAAAAAGAACATTTTTTGATGGGGACAAGGCAAAGATTAAAAAAGGCATAGGACCATGACTCAGGGTAGATTTAATGATATTAATATATAGTGGAGAGGAAAAAAAAACAAACTACATGACTATTATTTAGCTTATTTTCTCTTTTAAGGATAGTGATCTTCAGGTAGGAAGGATAACTCAAAAATCATTATCAGAGAATTAAAACTGAAGATAAATAAAGAGGTAGTAAGAGAGCATCATACTGCATTCAGCTAATTGAAATCACCAGGCAAGATGAACTACAGCCTAAAATATTGCCAAAACTGAAAGTTGAGATGACCTAGTCATTTCCATTCATCTTTGGAAGAGATTAGAGAAAAGGACATGCCATAGTCCTAAACAAGGTGGGGGGAGCTTAGATTTTAAAAAGAGAGGAGATTTGAGTCTACAGTCCCTGAGTTTGACATTTCATAATAAAATTCTAGAATGTATTATCAAAGGAATGGCTTATGAATTTTATAAAAGGAAGACTGATAACTGAGATGCAATGTGACTTTATCAAGAGCAGATGATGACATTCTAACCTTATTCCCTTTTGGACAGCATGACTAGAATGGCAAAACAGGTGAATATTGTGTACATAATATCTCTATATTTTAGTAAAGTATTTAATAAAATTGCCTATGGGAGAGAAATTATCAGCTAGATCATAGGTGTCATATATGCAGAAGCAGATTAAAAGCTAATTGAGAAATAGTTGACAATATAAATACAAATATAATTAAACATAGCCTCATATGTTAAAACTAAACCAATATGCATAAGTCTGCATGGCTCCTTGTGTATAGATTCGTGGGCTCTGATTCTATTTGAGCTTGGTTTACTGGATTGGATGATAGTTCAATTATAGTCAAAATTCAAAATTCAAAATCTAGGTAATCATCAGACCCAAAGAGTAATGATGAGTGGGATGATATTGACTTGAATAGAAATTTTTTGTTTAGTGGTGTGCCATTAGGTCCCTAACGGGAAGGACAGTGAAAAACTTATAACCTAGAGGGGAATGATTATGATAGAGACTTAACTGAAGAAATCAATTTATAAGAATTTACTAAGCACCTACTTTGTGCCAGTTACTGAGCTAGGTGCTTGAACTCTAAAGACAAAAATGAAATAGTTCTAGCCCTTAAGGACCTTACTTTTTAAATGGTGCTTACTTTGAAGATGACAAGTGTTTTTAAAAATATTTTATTTTTCCAACCAACTGCAAAAATAGTTTTCAAAAATCAGATTTTATAAGGTTTTAAGTTTCACAGTTTTCTCCCTTTCTCCCTTCTCTTTCCCCTCCCCCTGATAGAAAGCAATCTATGTTATAAATGTATATCTATGTTAGATATATATCCATATTAATCATGTTGTGAAAGAAGAGTCAAATTGAAATGGGAAAAATACATTGGAGAGAAAAAATATAATATATAAAACAACTTTTAAAAATTGAAGATAATAAGCTTTGGTATGCATTTAAACTCCATAGTATCTCCTCTGACTATGAATCATAAGTCTTTTAGAATTGTCTGATTATTTTTCAGCTGAAATGTTCAAGTTCATCCATCATATCCCAATGTTAACTATAAGTGTGAATAATGTTCTTCTGGTTCCACTCACCCAATGTACTGTTAGTGTGTACAATGTTCTTCTGGTGCTACTTACTTTACTCAGCATCAGTTCATGCAAGAAAGATGAGGAATCTTAAAGCTAAGCATTGTGGGTGAATATATTCATACACCTAGTATACATATATATGCACATACACAGATTATATGCACACACACACAAGACACACATACATACTCATACATACATACATACATACACACACATATATTTATATAAAGAAGTCTGTCAGAGAAGACCCAAGGTGAGAAATGAGTATACAGTGTTTACCATGAAAATTTCCCATACCTTTGTTGTACCCATGGTTGAGAAACAAGAGTATGTGGAGGAACATATAAAATGATTCTTATTTGTCAGAATCATAATATTTTGATTATATTCTCTGATTTTGTGATTGTGCATTTTGGTCCTCATGGTCGTCATTTGTAAAATGGGTTGGAGGTAGAATAGATTAAGAGAAGATGTTTGGTGTGGTGGATAGAGCTTTGGGCTTGGAAACAGGAAGACCTGGTTAAAATTCTTGCTCAGATACTGCTGAGTTGTATGACCCTTGAATAGTTCCTTAATTTCTCTGAACTTTGGTTTCTTTATCTGTAAAATATGGATAATAATAATACCTTTAATATTTAGCTTACTGGCTTGTTTAAGGCTTAAATGAGAACATGTATGTAAATCACTTGCAAAACTTTAAAGCATTATATAAATGTCAGTTGTAATAATAATTATTATTATTTCTTAAGTTCCCTCCAACTCTAAAATTTTATGAATCCTATTGAATTAGGAGAGCAGTGATTCTACCTATTCCTTTTCTCTCCTCATATTATCCTTGATGAGAGTTTCTTCAGTCTGTTGTGGTTTTTTTTGAAGTTTATTTTTCAAGACAAGCAAAAATCAAACTCACTCTTAAAAGCAAATTTGGCTAGACACATTTGCACAAGATTTCAATGAGGGCTAAAACAAACACTTTAAATAGATCTAGAACTGGAAGGGACCTCAGAAATTATCTAGTCTAATACCTGTTTTATAGATGAAGAAACTGAGGTCCCCTGGAAGTGAAGTGACTTGCCATGGTGTCACTAAGTACTAAATAGCAGAGGTGGAATTTGAACCAGATTCCTCTGACTTCAGAGCCCCTTGTTCTTCTAGCTCTGTACCAGTTAGAATGCCTAGCCAGCCTTCATGACAAGCTACAGTGCCTGAATCATCGCCATAGCTGACGCTGATTAGAATTGATTTCAAGACTCAGGTCCTGGATTAACCCAATCAGAAACTTCTCGGTGTCCTGAGTATGGATATTTTAGGTTAAAAACCAGCATGCCCTTTAGCTCATGCCCAGCTCTCACCCGGTATGATTTGATTGATCATTTACCATTTTCTCACTATTGGTGCTCTGTGCACGTAAGTGACATTTCCTGGAATCAAACTCTTTAAAAGCTTAGAGAAGTGAGTGCTGCGTGTGATGGTAGGTGATTTATTAAGCTGCTGGGTCATTTGGGGTTTCTTCGACTGTGGTACAGATGTGGTTTTGTGTCCCAGATGATGATAAATGATGCTTTTGCAGTAGCCTGGTCTTTGGGTTTGGTTAGCAGTACTAATTCCTTGGTCCAGAGTAGAACCTCATAACTAGTATTAGAACAAGGTTTGGCAGATGTATTATGGATATGGAGTATTAAGATTCAGTAATAATAATAATGATAGCAAAAAGAATAACTCATATATAGATATCACTTTAAAGCATATTCCATTTGATCCTCATACAATCCTATTGTAACAACAATTTTTTTTAGAAGAAAACAACTTTCTCTCAGATAGGTTAACTGTTGATAAGGAATCATAATACCTCACATTGATTTAGCACTTTAAAGTTTATAAAGCACTTTTTCTACCTTATTAGGTTAGATAAGCATTATAACCTCCAATGTGCAGATGAGGGAACTAAGGCTTAGAAAGTTTTAAGTGATTTATCTAATATCACACAGCTAGTAAATTTTGAAGGTAAGATTTACATGAAGGTCATATGACTTGGCATCTTTCTCTAACTCCAAACTATCTTCCACACAGTCACCAAGGTCTGATTGTATAACCACCCTATCCCAAAACTGGTAGGGTTCCCTATCATTTTTAAGATCAAATACAAACTCCTCTTTTTAGAATATAAAACCCTTCACCACCTAGTCCCAATTTACCCTTCCTATCTTTTTGTACATTATTTCTCTCTTCTCATGCTGTGGACTAGCCCATTTGAATACTTTACTGTTCCCCACAGTACTTTTCCCATCTCCAAGCATTGATAGGCCCTGTGACTAGAATTCACTTTTCCCTCACCTCAGCTCTTGCAGTTTCTGGTTTCTGTCAACTTAACTCAAGTGCCATTTTCTGTATGAAGAAATTCCAGATCCCTTCAGTTACTAGTGTCTTCCTGACCCCTACCCCCCAGGTTACCTTATGTCTATATATATCAGGCTATACTTTGCTAGATTGTAAGCTCCTTGAAAATAGGGACTCTTGTTTTTCAAGAGTCTCCTGGTTGTGGCAAATCAGAATATGAAGTTTGCTGCTTTGGAAAGGTTACTTGGCTGGGAATTGGAAGAAAGGGAATCTCCTCTTGGCTTCGTCATTCACTCATTGTATCCTATCTGAATGATCCAGAGTAGGGGTAGAACTAATAGGAGGAAGTAAGGATTCCAGGGAATGGATCAGAAGCTTTAAAACAAAGGGCAAAGATGGAAAGCAAAACTTGCTTTCAACTAATCACAAATGAGACAAGAAGTATAGCAGAGATTGGTTAGTAATACAAAGTCACTTGTGTGGAGGCATGTCAGTGGAGAAGCAAGAGGTCATAAAGCTGCTAAGGTCAGCTAATACAGAGATAGAACAAGTGGGTGTTCACTGTGCAGGCAGCCAAGTGATTATTTGAGTTATTTGGATGCTGACGTATTTAGCAACTTGGTAAGCCTGGGAGTGTGAGGTTGGTCACATCTCTCCACTTCAGTTAATGCAGCATGGCTGGGTTGGATAATGTGTGAGGTAAGAAAAGTCACATCACATTCCTGACTTAGATTTGGGGTTCAGATCTTTTTTAAAATGCTTTTATTTGCACAATAATGTACATTTAAGTTCCCTTTCTCAGAGTATTTGTAGGTGAAGCTTTCTCTCTCTCTCTCTCTCTCTCTCTCTCTCTCTTTTCTCTCTCTTGCATTTTAAAGAGGGATAACAACACAAAAACTACTATGTATTATATCATAAAGTTTCCCGAAAGTCTTAGTACAGTTTTTAATTTTCTTAATGCTTAATAGAGTCTCTCTCTCTCTCTCTCTGCTATTATGGAGGTCACTATGTATTGGGAGAAACAAAATATAAACCTTATGCAATAGTTAAACTATTGCAGTAATCTGCTAATTGTTTTCCATTCTTTGTCTATTCCTATTCCTGTCCATTCTGCATTCAGCTGCCACAAGGATCTTTCTAAAACACTGGTTTAGCCCCATTCATAATGTGACCCCTTCTTATATTTCTAGTCTTCTTACCTTTGCTATCCCTCAACATACTCTGCCAGTCAGCAATACTTGTTTTCTCTGTCTCCCAACATTGGGCCTTTTCACCAGCCACTCTTCTCATCTCCTTTGTTTTCCCTTACTTTCTTCAAGAGAGCTCAAATTCTACCTTCAGCAAGAAACCTTTCTAGCCCCCACCACCCCTTACCTTAGAGTTTTTCCTCTGAGATTACATCCAATTTATAAGAAGTTATGGATAATGATGGTAGCTGACAGATGATAGAGATAGAAATATAATAGGAATAGGGATAGACATAGAGAGAATACTCCAAAAGTCTTTGTGGAATTTTAAGCTTTAATAGCTTACTATAAAGCTTAAGTACTCATAAATGAAACTTTAATTATTCCCCATAGTTGTCAGTACTTCATCAAATTATCCTAGGTAACTACTGGTGTTTATTCTAAGGAGTGTATAGGGCATGGCCTGAAGTCAGACCTCTGCTTTAGGAAGATCATTTTGGCAACTAAGTGGAGGATGGACTGGCATGAGAGCAGACTTGAGGCAGGGATGTTGAATTTCTCCAAGGGAGTAACTGGGAGAATTTTACTTAATGATGATAATAGTGACTAACTGGAACAGAATACTGAAAAGGAAAATTCTCATCTTTTTTTCCCTTGATAAATTTAGATTTTCCAATTAAGATCTCTGTATGAAGTAGAACATCAAACTAAAAAATGTGTTGTGTTTGAATGAAAAGATTGTGGGATCTGGGTCTTCTTCCAGGCTCTGTTATCAATTAGCTGTATGACCTTTGAGTGAATAACTTCCCTTATGGCCTTAGTATCCTTATCTGCAGAATGGGGGAGGAGGTGGTTAACCTTTTGAATGTCATGTGATGAAGCCTCTAGACCTTTTTTCTGAATCATATCTTTAAATGCATAAAATAAAATATATAAGTTCCAAAGGAAATCAATTGTATGGAATATATGTCTAAGTGTGTGTGTGTATATATATATATATATATATATATATATATATATATATATTTGCATTTGTGTACATATATATAAAATTCATAGACCCTAAGTTAAGAACCATTGCTCTAAGTCTTTAATCAAGATTCTTTGTCTATTAATTTTTATTTTCTGATTTTTTTGTCTTAATGGTCTTAATGAATGTGTTCTCCATTCTAGAATATTTTTTTAATTCTGCATTTTTCAGAGACCTTCCCATATTTCTTTACATTCCCTCAGGAAAATGCAAGAAATTTGAGGCCAGGAACTTTTGGATTGGTATTATCATATTCTTCTAACACAGCAGGCCCTTAACTAATGCTTATTAAGTTGAACTGAATCTATTCATATCATCAATTCTAATTATTTTATAGTCAGAGATTTGTAACTATAATTCAGGAGAGTTTAAAGTTTATTTTTTATTTTATTTTATTTTATTTTTTGCAAGGCAAATGGGGTTAAGTGGCTTGCCCAAGGCCACACAGCTAGGTAATTATTAAGTGTCTGAGACCGGATTTGAACCCAGGTATTCCTGACTCCAAGGCCAGTGCTTTAGCCACTACGCCACCTAGCCGCTGCGAAGTAAGAGAGTACTGAGCAACAAGACAAGAATATGAGAACTAAATCTTGAAGGACTGAGATTATTAGGTGATGTAACTTGGATGAGGAATCAGCAAAGGAGATTGAGAAGGAACAGGTAAATATAGAGGAAGAGACCTAAAAGAGAACAGCATTGCGGAAATCTAGAGAAAAAAGAACATTTAAAAAGAGATGATTATTAGTGCTAGAGGTTGCAGAGAAGTTAAGAAGCATTAGGTTTGAGAAAAATTGGATTTAGCAAATAGAAGCTCTTTGTACATGGTAATTTCAGTTGAATAATGAGAGCAAGGATCAGATCACCAGAGAGTTTAGAAGAGAGTGAGAGATATCAAATAAGGATTTCTTAAGGTTGGTGGGACATGAGACCTGTAGGTAGCCTGGAAGGAACCAGTAGGAAGGAATAAATTGGAGATATGAGAGAAATAGTGAGGGGAATAGCAGGGGCAATTTGCTTGAGCAATCTAGAGGAAGTAGAATTAAGATTGCATTATAGATAGGTTAATCTTGGAAAGGGGTAAGCCCATCTCCTCATCAGAGGTCAAAGTGGAACATGAGATAGAGGGAGAAGATGTCTGAATGGATATTGAAGATGAGGAAGAGTGGAAAAGAGGGAGCTCTTAGTGATCTCAATTATTTTTTTCAGTGAAATATGAGTTGAGATCCTTAGTTGAACACATGGAAAGACAGGTTACCTTGGATGGCCTGAGGAGGGATGATTTTTTTGAAACAGTCACTGTTAAGTTGGCTTAGCAAACAGATCAGAGAGGGGTAAAATGCTGGTATTCAGCTGTGAAGGTTCAGTTAAGATGAGAAAACAAATTGTTCCCTAAACCAAGGCTCAGATAAACACTGTTTGGTTAGAGTAGTTCATGATTAGTTAGAAGGGTTTCTAACTACATTCAAATATTTGTATCTCTTTATATCATTTTCTATAATTCTATTTTCAACATTTCATATTTTAATTCTTGTAATTAACTATTTTAACATAGGATTCTACTTTTTTTAGACAGAGACTGAGTGGAAAGGAGTACTAATTTTAAAATTTAACTCATAATGCCTAAGGAGGCCCCTATCTGTTTAAACTACAGGATCCATTACCAAGATGCCACATGGTTGCCACTTACTTCAATGGCAGGCAAAGCATCTAAAAGAGATGACTGGACTTCAAAATTTTGCTGAGAAATTTAAACCTCTAGAGTAAGAGTAAATAGAAGAACAGTTTTTTATGATGTTTTCTGATTCCTTGGTATAATAAATTATAAAAAAAGTGATCTAAGTCTTAAAATGAAAAGAACTATCAAATTCTTAAATCCTTGACAAGGAGAAATCATTTTTTATTATAATACCCTTTTGTGTATATACATATCTTGAATAACTCTTGTGTTTCTCTCCCACATAAGATCCCAATTTCCAGGTAGGTAATCTAAATGTTCCTAAAATATCCAACCTATAAACTAAATTGATGTGGACTTCTTTTTCTTTCAATACTTATCTTCCACTTCAATAACACTGTGAAAAGAATATCAATAATAGGCACAATCAATTTTGTATTTGACAGTCTATTGTCAATTTGTGTCCTTAGCAGAACTAGATGCCACAACTGACCTGCTTCTAAATCTTGATTTGACATTTTCCCCTGTCTAGGCTCATAAGTCTGAGCATTGTTATTTCTAGTGTCTGACCTTACCAGTGACTAAAGGAAATCTTTTTAAATCAAAAAAGGCAAGAGAGAGCTTTCTGAACCATAGTTTCACAGCTCTCCTAGCCATCTGTCTTCTTTTCCTTGCCCCAGTTCCTCTTGTTCTGCAGCTAATAACTTTTCATCTGAATGGAAGTCAGCTCCTTTGTATGATTACTTATAGAGTCACTGTTCTGTAACAATGATAAAATGTCACAGGTGATTGTTTCTATCACATATTGGATTTGGCCTAAGATGGTCAGGACAATACTATGATGCAGAGATCCTCCTTTTTCAAATTCAAAACAAGTGAAAATGATTCCCATGTGGAGGATGCAGTTTGGCCCAGTGAAAAGTATGATGGGTCGGATAAGTGTGATGTTATCAGTGATCTGGTTCAAAACCCACTTTTGTAATTTAATATCTGTATGGCCTTGGGTAAATCATTTTAAATCTTTCATCTCAGTTTCCTGATTTTTAAATGACCTTTAGGGTCAGTATTAGACTATGACTTTTAGGATCCTTTTTAACTCTAAATCTTTGAAACAAAAATTCCTAGAAAATTGTCTCTGAATCCCAAGCTTGCCAATAGTACTCATAACATATATTTTCTAAGCAATTGAGGAAGGAAACAAAAAATTTGCCCCCAAACCTGTCTATGTGTGGAATATTTGATAAGATTTATGAGAAGGAAACTTAGTTGTTTATGTCTTGTCTACAATATCTTTATTAAAATGGTTAAAATATGATATTGCATATAGAATGGGATTAATAGTTTAATAGTACTTTTAATTTGTATAATGGCTTACAGTTCTCAAAATATGTTTCCACACATTCACTTCTAATCCTTATGATAATCCTGTGAGATAGACTGGGAAGTTGTTTTATGGCTTAACAAACTGGAAATCAAAGAGATGAAATGACTTGCCTAGGATCACTTCTTGAATCTTGTATGCTAGAGTTAGTAAAGGTCACCTTGTTTAACTCCTCTAATTTACAGATTATGGAATTGAGATCTAGGGAGATGGTGTGATTTGCAAAATGTCATGAAGGTTAATAACTACTGCCTTTGAATATAGGAAAAAAGAGGTTCTTTATATCATAGCCATAGTTAGAACCCAGAGTCTTTGAAACTTGAATTGATACTTTTCACCCTTAACACATTTCATCCCTTGAGATATACTTGAGGTTGTTTTGTTGGAAAAAAGTATTATTTTAATTATTTATGCTACTCCTCTTCCATTCTGAACAGTAAGAGAGACTGAACTCTGTCTCTGTCTGTCTCTCGGTCTCTGTGTCTGCCTCTCTATATCTGTCTCCGTGTCACCCTTCCTCCCCCCCATTGTTCCAACCTTTCTGCAATCTTGCCCTTTTTATTCCATTTCTCTTCATAGATCATTTCTCTCTCCTCCCACTACTTTGCTTTTCTTTCTTTTTACTACTTTGCTTTCTATATTCAAAGCCATTTTATACTCTCCATCTTCTCTTCCTTGTCTCCCTTGCTCTTTCATTTTTCCCCTTTATCTTCTCCCTCTCTTCATCCTGTTTTTCTCCATTCTTTTGCTCCTGGCTCAGTATTTTTCCTCTCCCTGTTCACACATTCCCTTTTTTAAAAAAATCTCCCCCTTTTTTCCTAAATACCCAAATTAAAGATATTTGGTAGCAGCATATTCAAGGTCAATAGATCATTCAAAATTCCCTCTTTTTTTTCTCATGTTCCTGTATTTGTGGTTAAAAAAAAGAGAAAAGCAGAGTTCTAATACTGAGATATTGGTTTACTAGCTTAAGACTCCATTTCCCACTTCTGTGCTTTTGATGTCATTGTCCTCTTTGCTTGGAATGCCCTCCCTCCTTACTTTCACTTTTTAGAATATTGGTAGCCTTAAAGATTCAGCATGAGCATATCTTCCACATAAAGTCTTTCCTGATTTCCTCAGCCATTAGGGTACTCCTTCCAAACTCTAAATTGTATTTACTTTGTGTATATTCTTTAGGCTTTTTGTTTTTGTTTTTGCTTTTGTTTTGCAAGGCAATGGGATTAAGTGGCTTGCCCAAGGCCACACAGCTAGGTAATTATTAAGTGTCTGAGGTCAGATTTGAACCCAGGTACTCCTTACTCCAGGGCTGGTGCTCTATCCATGGTGCCACCTAGCTTCCCCCAACTTTTTATATATTCTTTATAAACACATTTATATACATGTTATCTCTCTTTCAATAGAATGTAAAGTACTTGAAAGCAATAACTATTTCATTGCTTTCCTTGTAGCCTCAGCATTTACTTCAGTGCTTAGTATTTGGTAAGTGCTAATAAATAAATGGTTGTTTTTGGCCTGGTTGATTGATAGTATACTAAATACCATCATCCCCTGGCAGGTATAATACTGGACATCAACACTTCTAGATTGTGTTTGTACCCAAGAAAAATTAATAGAAAAAAGCCACATTCTGCATTTATAATAATGAAGTTTTGGAATACCTAGATTTGGGAAAATGACAATGGGGCATGGTAGAAGAAAAATTGACTTGAATTTCACAGGCAATTATTTTATGCTTGGATATTCAGAGGCATAGTGCACTCAAGCATTAAATACATTAAAACATGTTCAAAATAGCCAAAAGAGAAATACAAATTCAAACACATTTGAGTTTCTAACTCCCTTCAAATAGGTGAAAAATCAGATAAAATTCAGTGCTGGTATGGTTGTGATAAAACAGGTCTTTTATTAATCTACTGGTGTAGTTGTTAATTGGGTCACCCTTTCCTGATACCATGTTGAAATTATATAGTAAGCATTGCAAAATCATGCATATTCTTTGACCTCATGTTTTTCCTATTGGGAGTGTACCTTAAGAAGATTATTAATATTATCTGTGTAAAAAATATTTAAGCACCGTTATTTTAAACAACCTTAACCTTTTCCTTAAACAAACCTTAAACAATTTTAAACAAATAAAAATATTTAAAACAGCCATTATAAAGTACCAAAAATATCCATGCATAAAAAGAAAAAATTCTAGAAATAATATAGATATCTACCAAATAGGGAATAATGGAGCAATTGATGGTATATGAATGTAATGGTGTATTATTACAGGGTACTGAAAAATTAGAAAAATTCAGAGAAATATATGATAAGTTTATATGAATTGATGTAAAGTGAAGAAAGCAGAACAAAAAAGAACAATATACATGATTAGTTCAACTGAAGGCAACAATAATGCATATTATATTTGGAGTATAGGAGGTCAACATATCCATGTTACTTATGCAGAGTAGTAGGACAAAAAGAATGAAAAAATTAAGGAATTCGAGTACTTCTATGTTAAGATCAACATATTTATATAGTCATCTTAAAATGAGAAAGTCCACAGATATATACAATAATTTGTAGTATAATGTTTCTTTTAGCATGCTCATTTTTCCTTTTCTAATTATCTTTTTCATTTGAATAACCACCCTTGCCAATGTGAGCTAAAAAAAAAAGTTGGAAAAAAAAGTAGGTCTGAGGCTGAGTTGCTTCTTTTAGGGCTTGGAGCCATTGCTCCACTGCAGCTCTATGGCTATTCTCAGAAGTAGTCTTGACATTTTCAAGAAACATTTGCTTTCCATTGATGAAGAGGGCTCCTCATTAGGAATGAGACAGATGGCAAAATAAAATATGCGTGGGAGGCTGTTTCCCACAAGAGGAAATGTTGTGAAACTAGTGACAGTGCCTAGTAGGCACTCAGGAAATATGCAGTTGGTTTATTGGGAGAAAGAGGTCTGGCCTTACCAGTAGGTAGACTAATCAGTTATACAACCTGATGTGATAAAAGTAACCCCTGGAAACTCCTCACCTATACATTTCTCTTCCATTGTTGTCTGAAATTCCACAATTACTAATTCATTTACTTGAGTTAAGCATTGCCCTCCTAAGATGGTCTTATAAAATGCAAATAATTCTGAAAATGATAACCTATTGATCCTTTATACTCCAAACAGAATCTCTTTCACAAAGAGCTTTGTGCAATAGGAGTGTATGGGACACTGGGAAGTCAAGCTGAATGGAAAATGGAAAATTTGAAATGGCTAAAACCAGTGGAGAAGGGGTGACATTAAAAATAAAACCAGGGGTGGCTAGGTGGCGTAGTGGATAGAGCACCGGCCTTGGAGTCAGGAGTACCTGGGTTCAAATCCGATCTCAGACACTTAATTACCTAGCTGTGTGGCCTTGGGCAAGCCACTTAACCCCGTTTGCCTTGCAAAAAAAAATAAATAAAACCACAAATTTTACAATTTCGGGGGGTCTGCTTAGTGATGATCCTTATAAATTATATTGATCCTAGTACAAGGGGTATAGCATGAGATGCCAGAAGTCAAATACATCTGATTCAGACAACGTGGAAAAATACCATCGTGTACTAATATCAATAATAAACATCTTCAAGTTAATGTTCCAGTTTCCCTGACCTTTGAATAATAAATCTACTGTAATCCTTCACTGTGAAGGAGTATATGGAAGCAGGAAGTATAGGAATGAATTTTTCTTTATGTTAGCAAATTGGTCTGCTCAAAAGCCTGGTTCTCCCTCTGGATGCTCAGTTAAGTGAGTTGATCTTTTAATGCTACAATTTATTATATGAATTCCAATACTGGAACATTGTCTTCAGTTCTCAAAAGTCATCTAGCTGTGTATTCACTGTGCAATCCTGCTGAGGACAGACTTCAAAGCATTTCTAAAGACTTTTCTCATTCTGTTACTGTCTGAGTAACAAACAAAAACTTTGTTGAGATGAATCTTGTCTAGGCTAGGTAATTAATTACCTTTTCTGCATTGTATTGGCCTGTCAGCTATGTGAAAAAAAGGAAGCCAAAACATCCCTCTAGTACTTATGCCAGTTATAATACTAATTTTTCCTGTTTGTTAAAAATATTTTGAAAGAAGTTGAATTAGATATAAAGTAGAAGAATGCAGAAGCATTGCTTTTAAGAATTCTTTATATTGTAGTGCCTTGAAACCTTTGCAGTAGGATTGGAAGCAAAAACTATAAGAGTTGGAAACAGCCTCAGGTATCATCTAATTCATTTTTCATGCAAATAAATTTCAAATTACTACATTTATTGTAATATGTCTCCTGAATTCTAGTCCTGCATCATCAATTGCCTGCTGAACATCCATCCCCCATTGAACATTCTGTGGGTATCTGGAAATCAAATCCAAATCAGATCACAAAATGGAATTGATTTTCTTTTCCATTGAAACATATCTCTTCCCCAAATTTCTTAATTTCAGTTGAGACCACCATCACTCTCCTGGTAGTTTTGATTCATAACCTAGAGTAATCTTGGACTTTTCCTGGTTTCCTAACTTTTATATCCAATCAGTTGTCCAGTGTTGTCACTTCTACCTCCCTGATAACTACCACATCTGCCCTCTTTTATTCTATGGCTACTAACTTCTTTAATTTATCTTTTCATCACTTTTTATCTAGATGATGATTACATTTTCCTAATTGGTCTCTTGATTCTATTCACTCTCTTAGAGAATAGATCCTCCATACAACTGCCTAAAGGACAGATTTGGCTATGTGATTCTTCTCTTAGAAACTTTTAATGCAACTCTGTTGCCCATAGGATAATATACCAACTTCTCAACTACTTTTTCAGGCCCTCTTCAATCTAGTTCTAACCTATCTATTCAAGTTTATTTTGCTTTCCTTGTTTTATTTTTTAAAAAAAAACTGGATTACTAATTTGATAGATCAAGGAAGAGATATAGATCAAGAATAGATATAGTTCCATTAAATATTAGCAAAGTGTTTAATAAGGCATCATGCTATTCTTGTGAAAAAAGATGGAGAAATGTAGGCTACAATGACAATACAAACAGAGTTAAACCTGGTTGAGTGAGTTGAAAAAAGACTTAGGGTTCAATGTTAGCTTAGGTTTCCAGTGCTTGGTCCTGTACTTGAAATTTCTTACAAATGAATTGGATAATGGCATAAATGAGATATATCTATCAAATATAATGAGGACAAAAATTATGAAGAAAACATAACGTGCTAGATGAAAGAATTAAAAAAAAAACTTTAGTAGTTCTTTGAGAATTAGGTTTAATCTAAAGGAGATCAAATGGAAATGGAATAAAAATAAAGTCTTGCACTTGGGTTAAAAAAAATAAATTCATAAGTAGAAGAAGCAGAAAGAATATGTAGAAAGCATTTCATCTGAAAATGACCTGATAGTAAGGGTGAACTGGGTTTAATTGAATCAACAAGACAATTTTAGAAGTGAGAAAAGTTACTATGAACTTTGATGACATTGAAAAATGCTTTGCTAAGGAGTGGCTAGGTTACACAGTTGGATAGAGCACAGGCCTTGGAGTCAAGAGTACCTGGGTTCAAATCCAACCTCAGACACTTAATAATTACCTGGCCGTGTGGCCTTGGGCAAGCCATTTAACCCCATTGCCTTGAAAAATCTTTAAAAAAAAGGCTTTGCTTCCGTCGATAATGAGGTGATAGTGCAGCTATCCCTTGATCTTGTCATAGAACATCTAGAATATTTTATTGAGATTTTTTGTTTGTTTGTATTCTTGCCACACTTTCTATTTTTGTATTTTTTGGTTATATTTTGAGTTCTCAGTTTTTTCACAATCCTACATTAGAGAAGACTAATATTAGATGTAGATATATAATAGAGTTCTTCTACATATAAGTTCTTCCTCTGGAGATATTTTCCTCTGGAGGTATTTTCCTTCACAAGTCCTTCATAACTGATTTAAATGATCATATCCTCAAAATAGTTTAGTCATTCACAGTTATTCCTTGAACAATATTGTTGTTACTGTATACAGTATTCTCTTAGTTCTACTTGTTTCATGCAAGTCTTCTCATGTTTTTCTAAAATCAACCTGCTCATTTTTTTTTTCTTGTGGTCCATTAATATTCCATCACAATCATATAGCATAACTTTTTAAACCATTTCCCAATTGAAGGGTGTCCTCTCAATGTCCAATTCTTTTGGGTTTTGAGGAAGAACATCAATAAAGTGGAAAGAGCAACCATGATGAGTCCATGAGACATGTAGTTTAGTTGAAGGAACTAGAGATATTTAGCCCAGAGATAGAAGACTCTAGGGAGAAAGGTTAGCTCTCTTTATGTATTTTTTCTTTTTAGGTTTTTGCAAGGCAAACATGGTTAAGTGGCTTGCCCAAGGCCACACGGCTAGGTAATTATTAAGTGTCTGAGGCTGAATTTGAACCCAGGTACTCCTGACTCCAGGGCCTGTGCTCTATCCACTGCGCCACCCAGCCACCCCTCTCTTTATGTATTTTAAAGACTCTCATGGGCCTGGGGTGGAGCCAAGATGGTGGTGTGAAACTAATATGCTCCTGGAACTTTTTCACACCACAGATAAATGAAGTCTCTATTGTGACATTCAAGCTACAAATCCCACAAAGAAATAAAGAAGATTCAAAGAACTTTTCAATGGCAGGCATTGTGGAGGATCTTCAGTGAAGGCATGACTCTTAGGGGGAAAGGGGAAGTAAAGCCCAGGAGAAAGGAGAGCAGGAAAGCCAGCAGGAAGCTCTTAACCACAGAGCAATCCAGGTCCTGACAGCCTGACAACAGCAAAAGTCCTGTCAGCTAGATAAGCTGGGAACCAGCAGGGAGGATCCCAACCCCAAACAAAGTCTAAATCCTGGGAGCATCAGGGCAAAAGACAGGACTGGGATGGGAACAAACCACTGCTAAGTCAGAACTGGGACATAAAGGAGGGGGAAAAAAACTCCAGACTGCATAGGTGACATCTTGACCAATGACAAGCCAAGGATCAGACCCCAGCCTCAGCAAAATAACAAAAGCTTAAAGCTATACTTCCCATTCCCAAGGAGCAGAGCTAAAACAACTAAGATGAGCAAAAAAGCTAAAAGAGTTCTCACTATAGAAAACTACTTTACAAAGATGATAATAATGCCATGTCTGAAGAAGAAACTAGGGAAGTATCAAAACAGTCAGGAAATTGGACTCAAATACAGAAGGTTATCAAAGAGCTTAAAAAACAATTTAAAAAACACAAAAAAGAGGAAGATGCAAAACAGAAAAAAGAATGAGAGTCATGCGGGAAAATTATGAAAAATTGACCAGAGAATTCAACACCTTTAAAAAGGAAACCCAAAAGGTATTTGAAAAAAATAAAACCCTAAAAGTTAGAATTGAACAAATAGAAACCAATGAATCTGTGAGACTACAAAACAAAAAAGACTGAAAAAATTGAAAGAAATGTAAAGTATCTTTTAGGGAAAACAAATGACCTGGAAAATGGACCCAGAAGAGACAATCTATGAATAAAGCCTAAATCAAAAAAAAAAAGAACCTGGAAAACACCACGCAGAAATTATAGGAGGAAACTAGCCAAGAAAACAATTGGTTGAATTGAAAGAATACACAGAACCCCTCCTGAAAGAGACCCCAGGATAGAAACTTCAAGGGCTGTTATAACCAAATTCCAGAACTCTCAAATAAAAGAGAGAATATTACAAGCAACAAAAAGAAAACAATTCAAATACAAAAGAAACACAATCACACTCACACAAGGCCTAGCAGCTTCAACATAGAAGGATTGGAAGATCTGGAATACCATATATTGGAGAGCAAAGGACCTAAAATTACAATCCAGAATGAAATGCTCTGCAAAATTCAGCATGTATTGTCAGGGAAAAAGATGGATGTTTAACAAAATGGAGGACTTCCAGAATTTTCTGACACAAAGACCAGAACTGAACAAAGAATTCAATCACCAAATACACAACTCAAGGGTTCCATAAAAAGGTAAATGAAAAGGGGAAGGAAAAAAACAAAACAACATGTTGGTCATGATCATCAAATCATATACAGCCCTAAAAGGAAAGATGTAACATTTCTAATTCTTTAGAACTTTACTTCTCTTAGGGTAATTAAAGGGACGAATATAATGGAAGAGAATGGATTTAAAGGATGTGGGTATAGTTTGGTTATCTCTCCATTGAAGAGGTCCAAGATGACATCACTATGTCTGAGACAAAAAGCCCTGATGAAAAGCAGGGGTATTAACTTTGAACTTAAATGTTTTATTATGCTTTGACTTTTAATTCTGCTGTGCTAACAAAGCCTAGCACTTTGTCTAATGAGGGTGTAATAAACTTCCAGGTCTGAGTCAGTGTCTCTGTAACTTATAGTCATTTGTAAGGTTCTCAGGTGAGACCTCCAGAACTTCCCAGGATTTAGAGCCCTTTAAGATTCTTGCAGTTAATTAGATTAGGGATTAATTTAATCCATGCTTCACTTAACTAGGTGTTAAGTACCCTGTATAGAGAGGAGGGGTAAAGTATGTTAGAAAATAGGCCTGGGTGGGGAGGGGTGCAAATAATTCAAGAAATGAAAAGACTTTGAATGGCTCATGAGGAAGATTGTGTATACTTGGAGGGTACTTGAAAAGAGGATAAGGTAAAAAATGATTATAATTAAAATTTGATTCAATTTGAGTCATCTTGCTTATCAGGCAATCAAGACAGTCTGTGATAATCCCTTGTTAACAATGTGAGTTTATCAAGCAATAGAATAATCAAACTGTGACTGATGATACCTGATTAGTAGTACTAGAGTGATAAATAACACCAGGGGAAGAGGCACAAAGATTTAGAATTTTACAGGAAAAGAAGGGAGAATGTGAATGCTGAGCAAATTCCATTCAATAGAGTTAATTTAGAGAGGGAATAATTTACATTCCCTCTTGGGTTTGTATCTACCCTAATCTACAGGGAAGGGGGGAGGGGAACAGGAAAGGGAAAGATAAGGGAAGAAGGGACTGATAAAAGGGAAGGCAAAGGTATAAGTGAAAATAACCTGAAAGTTAAATTTTTAAAAGAAAAATTAAAGGAGAAAGTTAGTAAAATTTTGGAGAGGAGGAATAAGAGAAAAGGAAAGAGAAAAATATAAATGGGGAAAGATAGCATGGAGGGAAATACAGAATTAGTGATCTTTTATAAATGTGAATGGGATGAACTGTCCCCCCAAAAATGGAAGCAGGTAGCAGAATGGATTAAAAACCAGAATCCTACAATATGTTGTTTATAAGAGCCACATTTGAAACAGAAAGATACATACAGGATAAAGGTAAAAGTCTGGAGCAAAATGTAAAAAAATCAGGGGGTAACAATCCTAATCTCAGATAAAATAAAAGCAAAAATTAATCTCATTAAAAGGCATAAGGAAGGAAACTACATCTTCATTGATAATGAAACTATATTATTACTAAACATGTAGGTAATTAGTGGTAAGGCATCAAAATTTCTAGGGAGAAAAATTGAGTGAATTACAAGGAGACATAGAGGGTAAAACTTTAATAATGGGAGACCTCAATCTCCTTCTCTCAGAATTAGATAAATATAAGCAAAAATAAGCAGGAGGGAAGTTAAGAAGGTGAACAAAATTTTAGAAAACTATCATATGATAGGCTTCTGGAGAAAACTTAATGAGGCTAGAAAAGAATATATATTTTTCTTGGTAGTACAGGACACCTATACCAAAATTGACATGAACCAGAGCACATAAACCTTATAATGAAATGCAGAAAGGCAGAAATAATAAATACACACTTCTCAGACCACGATGCAATAAAAATTACATGTAACAAAGGGTCATGGAAAGATAAACCAGGGGCAGCTAGGTGGCGCAGTGGATAGAGCACTGGCCCTGAAGTCAGGAGTACCTGAGTTCAAATCCAGCCTCAGACACTTAATAATTACCTAGCTGTGTGGTCTTGGGCAAGCCACTTAACCCCATTTGCCTTGCCAAAAAAAAAAGAAAGATAAACCAAAAACTAATTAGAAATTAACTAACTTTATCTTAAATAATGGGTGGATCAAATGGCAAAATATAGAAATATTCAATAACTATATCCAAGAAAATGATACTAATGAGACATCTTATAGAAATTTAAGGAATGTACCCAGGGCAGTTTCAAGGGGAAACTTTATATCTCTAAATGACTTTATATATAAAATAGGGAAAGAGGAGATCAATGAATTGGGATTGCAACTAAAAAAAACTAGCAAAAGAATAAAAGACCCTCAATTAAATACGAAGTTAGAAATTCTGAAAATCAAGGGAGAGATTAATAAAATTGAAAGCAAGAAAACCATTGATCTCATAAATAATAAATAAATAAATAAATAATAAAAATAAAAATTAAGAGCTTTCTTTATGAAAAAGCCAATAAAATAGAGAAACCTTAGGTTAATCTAATTTAAAACAAAGAAAGAGGATAACCAAATTACCAATATCAAAAATGAAAAAAAGGTGAACATCAATGAAGAGGAAATTAAAATGATAATTCAGAGCTACTTTGACAAACTGTATGTTAATAAACTGGATGGCCTGAGTGAGATGTAAGAATATTTACAAAAATACAAACTGTTCAGATTAACAGGGGAGGAAATAAATTTCTTAAATAACACCATTTCAGAAAAAGATAAATTCCCTAAGATAAAGTCTCCAGGTCTAAATGGATTTACAAGTGAATTCTACCAAACATATAAGGAACAATGCATTCCTATTCTGCTTAAACTATTTTTAAAAATAGGAGAAGAAGGAACTCTGCCCAAATCCTTTTATAACACCAACACAGTGCTAATACTTAAACCAGGAAGAACCAAAACAAAGAAAATTATAGACCAATCTCCCTAATCAATATTGAAGCAAAAAAATCTTAAATAAAATTTCAGCAATGAGATTACGGCTAGTTATTACCAGGATAATACACCAAGATCTGGTAGGATTTTTACCAGGTAGGCAGGGAAGGTTCAATATTAGGAAAACACAACATAATTGAACATCTCAATAGCAAAACCAATAGAAATCATATGATTATCTCAATAGATTCTGAAAAAGCCTATGATAAAATAAAACATTCATTCCTATTAAAAACACTAGAAAGTTTAGAAATAAATGGAGTTTTCCTTAAAATAAGAAATAGTGTCTATCTAAAACTATCAACAAATATTATATGTAATGGGAATAAACTTGGAGCATTTCTAATAAAATCAGGGGTGAAATAAGGATGCCCATTATCACCATTACTATTCAATACATATTAGAAATGCCAGCTGTAGCAATAAGAGAAGAAAAATAAATTGAAGTAATCAGAATTGGCAATGAGGAAGCAAAGCTTTCACTCTTTGCAGATGATTTGATGGTATACTTACAGAACTCAGAAAATCATCTAAAAACCTCCTTGAAACAATTAACAATTCAGGAAAGAAGCAGGATATAAAATAAACCCACATAAATCATCAGCATTTCTATATATGAACAACAAAGCACAGGAGGGAAATTCCATTTAAAGTAACTATAGACAACATTAAATACGTGGGAATCTACCTCCCAAGACAAACCCAGAAACTATATAAACTCCATTGTAAAGCAATTCTCACCCAAATAAAGTGAGATCTAAATAATTGGAAAAATGTCAATTGTTCATGGTTAGGTCAAGTTAATATAATAAAAATAACAATTCTTTTTTTTTAGTTTTTTTTGCAAGGCAAATGGGGTTAAGTGGCTTGCCCAAGGCCACACAGCTAAGTAATTATTAAGTATCTGAGACCGGATTTGAACCCAGGTACTCCTGACTCCAAGGCTGGTGCTTTATCCACTACGCCACCTAGCTGCCCCAAAAATGACAATTCTACCCAAATTAAATTACTTATTCAGTGCCATACCAATCAAATTACCAAAAAACTACTTTTCCAAGCTAGAAAAAATAGTAACAAAATTCATCTGGAGCAACAAAAGGGCAGGAATAGCAAGGGAACTGATCAAAAAAATATAAAGGAAGATGGCTTAGCTCTACCAGATCTAAAACTATATTATAAAGTGGCAGTCATCAAAATTGCCTGGTACTGGTTAAGAAATATTGTAATGGATTAGGATAGGTTCAAAAGAAACCACAGTAAATGACTCTAGCAATCTACTATTTGACAAACCCAAAGACATTAGCTTCTGGGATAAGAACTCACTATTTGACAAAAATTGTTGGGAAAACTGGAAAATAGTCTGGCAAAAATTAGGCATAGACTCACATCTCACACCTTATACCAAAATAAGATCAAAATCGGTACAGGATTTAGAGATAAAGGGTTGACACCATAGATAAATTAGTAGTCCAAGAAATGCTATATCAGATCTATGGAAAGGTGATAAATTAATGATCAAACAAGAATTAGAGTATATTATAAACTGCAAAATGAATGATTTTGACTATATTAAATTAAAAAGGTTTTGCACTAATAAAATCAATACTGCCAAAATTAGAAGGAAAGCAGAAAGCTGGGAAACAATCTTCACAACTAAAAGTTCTGACAAAGATCTCATTTCTAAATATATAAAGAATTGCATCAAATTTATAAGGTTAGAAGTCATTCCCCAATCGATGAATGGTCAAAAGGATAGGAACAGTTTTCAAATGAAGAAATTAAGGCTATATATAATCATATGGAAATGCTCCAAATCACTATTGATTAGAAAAATGCAAATTAAAGCAACAATGAGGTATCACCCCACACCTATTGGATTAGCCAAAATGAGAAAAAAGGAAAATGATTAATGTTGGAGAAGTTGTGGGATGATTGGGACATTGATGCATTGCTGATGGAGTTGTAAATGGATCCAACATTCTGGAGAGCAATAAAGCTGTTTATACCCTTTGACCCAGCAATTCCAATTCTAGCTCTATATCAGGAAGCAATTATTAAAAATGGGAAAAGTCCTACATGTTCCAAAATATTCAGAGCAGTTCTTTTGGTAGTGGCAAAGAATTGAAAGTGAAGGGGATGCCCATTAATTGGGGAATGGCTAAACAAATTATGGTAAATGGATATTATGGAATATTGTTGCTCCATATGAAACCACAAATGGTCAGACTCTAGAGAAACATGGAATGACTTATAGGATCTGATTCTGAGTGAAGGGAGTAGAACCAAGAGAGGAATGTACACATTAACAACAACATTGTGAGATGAGCAACCTTGATGGAAGCAGATCCTCTCAGCAGTTCAGAGAGTTAGGACAATTGTATTTGACTATGGAATATAGTATCCCCATCCAGAGAAGAAAAACAAAACAAGACAAAAAAAACCAACCCTTCAGAATCTGATGAACACTTTTTAAAAAATTATTTCTTATGCATCTCTTTCCCTTAATCCTAATTCCTCAGACTGAAAAAAATAATCTGTAAACATGTTTATCAAAATGTGTATGTGCAATGCTAACCTGTTTGCCACTGAGGGGAGGGGGTGAGTGGGAAGGGAGGGTGGAAGAAACTTTTTAAATTTGAAAATATACATATGCATATGGATGAAAATAAATTTTAAAAAACTCTCGTGTTTTTCACCCTGCTTGGTAGAAGAAACAGGAGCAAGAGGTTAATGATGAAGGAGGTTGGTCAATATCAGATTGACTTCAGGAAAAAGTTCCAAATGATGAGAACAATTCCAAAGAGGGATGCCTGCCATCTTAACATTGTTAAGTTTTTTCCCTTTTGTTCTGGCCCCCTAATTTCTAAAATTAAATCTTTTTTGGTTACTCTAAGCTTCCTTCTCAAGTTGTTGATAGTGGAAAACAGAATCTCAGGGAAAGAAACAAATAGTTAATCCAAATTAAATTATTGCTAATCCTAGGTCAGGGATGGGGAACTTTTTTTCCTTCCAAGGGCCAAAGAGATTTATAACATCAATTGTGGACCATATAAAATTATTAACTTAAAAATTAATCTTCCATATTTGGTTAAAAATTAATGAATTCACCCCTAAAAACTTTGAGGATTTATTGAGTTTTGAGTCTTCCATAGGATTGCTGTGACAGTGCCAGACCAAATGATTTCATGGGCCTCATGTGGTCTATGGACCAGACATTCCCTGTCCCTGCTCTAGGTAAAGAAATGTTACTGCTAGTCAAGGTGGAAGTGTGGAGAATTTAATGGGGCCACTACATAGGTGAATGAAAATCAGTAAGTTTTCACTGGCATCACACAGTTAACCTCAAGTAGAAAAAGCAAGGTGAAATACTAAGAGCAAGGAAGTCAGTAGGGACAAGAGAGGACCTTTCCTGTGATTAGCTAGCATGGCCTAGGCAAGGTAAATAGACAGCTTGTATTTGAGACAGAATTGTTGATTGTCAAGTGATAAGCAGATGGGGAAAAATTTAAGGTCAAGCCAGTTTGAAGTATAAGGTACCTTCTTCCACCCCACCTTGCCTTGGGAAAGACTCAGAAACTCAAAATCAGTTCGTTTACTAAAAAAAAAATAAAGATTACATTAATTTAATATTCCTTGGTATGATATTTATCTGTATATATTTATATACATATAGCTTAATAGAAAACAGGCAATGTAGTGTGTTCTGGGGATACAAAGAAATAGCAAAACCATTTCCTATGTTGAAGAACCTTAAATTTTCTAGTAATAATACATTGGCCCAATGATTTCCCTATATGAAATATTTTCATATGCATAATTCCATTTGATCCTTTTAGCAACCCTGTGAATTAAGAAGGATGGATGAGATTATTCTTATTTTCTGGATAAGGAATCTGAGGTTCAGAAAAATTGCATAACTATTAAGAAGCAGAACCAGACCTTGAACCCAGCTCTTTTATTTCTTATAGTAATGTTTCATCTACTATACTGTAATGAAACATCATCTTGAAAAATGTATCTGTTATCTTTCCCACCTAAGCAATAGTCACTGGATGGCAAGGACTATGCCATCAATATCTCTTGTCTCCCTTAGCGTTTTACTTAAGGCTAATTGCGTGGTTGCCCTCAATACTTGTTGACTTGACTTGGCTGATGAAATCAAGTTAGGAAGCTTCAGCTTCTAGAGGGGTGTGCTTCCTCCTCTTGTTTATAATTTCTGCATGGGAAATGCCTGAAGAGATGGGTCACTTAGTAGTGAGAGCCAGTTGAGCAAATTACTACCATGAAAAGCACAGGTGTTTTGACAGTTGCCAATTTAGTTGCCTCACATAAACAAAGAAAGGGGGGTTTTGAAGAAAAGTGGGGAGTGGGACTAGAATGAAAAGGAAAAGAGATTGTAGACATTCATAGGACCAAGATGTATCAAAAAGTCCAGTCTATACTTGGTGTTGCTATTCATATTCAATGAGTCCAGGTTTGAAATTGAAGTGGTTTTCCTAATTTATTTAATTCAGTCATCTTTAACTCAGCAGTCACTTCATCCTGGCTACCTCACTCAGTATAAGATGTAAGATCAGTTCAAATGCTCTGACAGTTCTGTTCAGACATTGAATATTTGCAGTTGTCTGAAGTTCAGGAGATGGCTGGGAAATTCTTTATTCCTCTTTAGAGGAAGGAGAACCTCCCACTCCCCCAAACCCTCAAAACAAATTCAAAAATTTCACAGTTACTATTTCTATTCAATTTTAAATACAAGCCCTTTGAGGTTTGCAAAGTGCCATCCTTGCAGCAATGTTTTGAGGTTGGTAGTTCAAGTATTATTGTCTATTTTTACAGATAATAGGGTAACAGGATTTTTGTTGAATGATTTGCTTTATATAACTAAGATAACTTATGTTATATTAAGCAAGTTACAACCTTTGTTTACTCATCTGTAAAAAAGATGAAGTTTGTCCTTCATTCTCAAAGAGGACCATGACATCAGGATTTGAATGAGGAAGTGCTGTGCTGTTACCAGCCTCACTTTCTCCTCCAGAGTCATTTGGATCCAGTGGCCAGATATTATTCAGGATGACTGGAGATGGCCCTAGATGTGAGGGAATCAGGGTTAAGTGACTTGCCCAAAGCTGAATTCGAACTCCCATCCTCCTGACTCCAAGACCAATACTCTATCCACTGCACCACTTACTCACCCTCATCTGTAATAATACCTATTTCTCAAGGTTACTGAAAAAATCAAAGGAGATACTATCTATTAATCACTTTGAAAATCTTAAAGAACTATAAAAATGCTTGCTATAAGGAGAGAAAGGGGTCAAAAAGGAGAGAAAGGGGTAAAAGAATACTCCGTAATTCAGTTGAATCATTATTTGTGATCATACAGGGATGATCTAGAATAATCCTCAACTTGTTTATTCTTAACTATGGTATAATTAAAAGAATACTAAACTTGAAATTGAGAAAGTAGAGTTCTAGTCCAGCCTTGATGCTTCTTATCTTTGAGTCTATGGTTGAATCATCTCACCTCAAAAAAGTCTTATCATTTGCAAAATGGAATAATTATGCTTTTACTACCTTTCTGAGGGTGGTTATGGATGAGCTCCTTATAAACATAACATGTTTTAAAAATGGAAGTTCTTCCTCCCCTTTTTCATTAACCAAATACATGCTTAGAGGCCAGTAAGATTTTGAACTGACTATCCATATCTACAGCTACTGGAATTTGATTCATGGGATAGTATAGTTCCTCTGAGTAACTTGATTTTTTGACAGTTTACTGAAGTAGGTAGCTTTATCTTTGTTGCCTATTTCTTCCTTTTTGTGTCTCTCATAGACACCATATATAATACCCTCCATGGGTTATAAGGTCCTTTATTTATATATCCTGGAAGAATTTTGCCTCATTTCATTATTTCTGTTAATTCACCACAGGCTCAGGATGGAGTCACAAAGAGTTCTATATAGAGCAGATTTCTGGGTCCTGTTACCAGGAATGAGATTTCCCCTTGTGACCATGCTGATTCCTTTGTTAATGGGCAGGATGGAATAGACAATGGTCTCTTCTTCTCTGGCATTGGAACTTCTTGGGGTCAAGATACAAGATGCAATGAGAAAAGCAGCCCTGAATGAAGATCATATAACAAGTTGAGAGATGCTGGAGCAAATGGAAACAATTAAGACATATAATCATGAACTGGAGTGCACAGAGCTCTACAGATTGTTATGAATCCTGATCACAGTTCCAGTTTGCCAGGAAGAAGTTTTACTTTCTTTAGTTTCATTGTCCCTAGGATGGGGAACAGAATCTTTTTCTTTTTTCTGTTCTTGAGCCTCTGATGTGGGAACTTGGAGTTTTCCTTATGTACATGGAAGATCTTGGAAGGAAGAGAGAAGAAATAGATAATAGAAATAATTATGCCTATTGCAACAGAATTAGAAGAGTTTTTGCCTATTTTCCTTTTCTTTTATGTACATTAAATCTGCATTTGACCTTTATGTGATATGTCTAAATCTGTGGGTACAGTGGGAAGTGATGAGAGAGAGCAAATTATTTAAAAGGGGAAGGGCAGAACCAAGAGACTTTTAGAAGTCTCTATTTTTAAATGTTAATATTTCAGCTTCTAAATTAGGATTTGTAACAAAGAGAATCTATGTCATGTTAACATGATAATTTGGGAGCAAGGAAAGGAAATATAGGTTTTCTGAGGCTTAAAAAAATTTCTGCTGACTAAAAATTATGAATATTATAGCCCTCCAAAAGGTAGACTATCCCCATTCAGGAAGAAAGCTCTGCTAAATATTTTTCTTTGCGATAATTTAAACCCCATACTGAATCTTTGTAATTTTGACAGCATCAAAAAGTGAAATCCAAATACCCATACTTCAAATGAATGCAATGTTCACAGGATTTCATTTAATCCTCAAAACAACTTTGTAAAGTTATTTTTTTTTAAATCAGAGCTAAAGTCTCATTTGTACAGGAAACTCCTGATAAAGAAATTCCATTACTCTTTACCTTCTATTCTTAGAGGAATTATTTGAATGCAAAATTATTGCTTTATCCATTATGTACTCTAATGAGGTTATTACTATCCCTATTTTAAAAAGGATGACCCTGAGAGAGAAGTCAAGTATCTTGGGTTACCTGGTGAGCAATAGAGTCATGATTTAAGTCTAAAATTTCTTATTTATTTTTCCAACTACATGCAAAGATAGTTTTCAACAATCAATTTTTTGCAAGGTTTTGAGTTTTACATTTTTCCCTTCCCTTTTTCCTCCTCCCTCCTTGACAAAAAGTAATCTAATATAGGCTATACATGTATAACATAGATCCATATTAATCATGTTGTAAAAGAAGAATCAAATCAAAGTGGAAAAAAATATTAGAGAGAAAAAACATAATGCAAAAGACAACTTTTAAGAATTGAAGATTGTAAACTTTGGTCTGCATTTAAATTCCTTCTCTGGATACTGATAGTATTTCCCATCACAAGTCTTTCAGAATAAGGCCATTATTTTATTTATTTATTTCTTTTTAGGTTTTTGCAAGACAAATGGGGTTAAGTGGCTTGCCCAAGGCCACACAGCTAGGTAATTATTAAGTGTCTGAGACCAGATTTGAACCCAGGTACTCCTGACTCCAAGGCCCGTGCTTTATCCACTGTGCCACCTAGCTGCCCCAAGGCTATTATTCTTAACCCAATGCTTTAATTGCCCTTTTGGGTTCAGCCTCATTCTGTCCCCCAAACTATCTAGTATCATTATCCTAGTACCTGGTTGTTCAGGCTCCCATTTTGACATCCTCCCCTAAACTCTGAACCCTAATCCCCTCCAAAACTTTATCCTTTTTAAATTCTCATTCTTTATGACTTTGCACAGTGGAGATGGCAGGTAATTGAGTGATTAGAAAATGCCAGTCTCAGCCATGGGCTGGCAGGAAATGTCTCAATTTAGTCAATATACAAAATTTGGGAAGGTGGTCTTAAAGGAGTGTTCTGAATGGAGGCTATTTCTAACACTGCAGTAGGTCAATGTGTTAGAAATTTTTAGTTTAGGGATAGGGCTTCTGGTATCCTTAGACTTTCCCATATGGAGATGTTTGGCTTGGATACAATCTGTGGAAATTAGAGGAGGAAATGAAGAAAGAGAGATGATGCTTTCATACATTTATAATCATTTCAAGTTTTTAAGTCCTGGAAAATGAACACTTTAAGTCTCTTAGAATCAGCTCAATGCACAGTTAAAGTTTAGAACAGGAAATTCATTATCAGTCCAGTCAGATCCTATTCACAATAATTTGCCATCATTGTTTTTATAGGATTGTCTTTCTTTTTATCAGCTTGTATTAAGAAATGGTAAATTGGTTACCTTAAACTTTACTATGAAGAATTAATTTGTGGGAATATGTTTCTATTCAGAAACACAGAAATCTCAGCATAGAAAGTCACATTTAGTCCATTTAGTCCAACCCAACATTTGAACAAGAATCCCATTTAAATTAGTCATTCAGTCTTTGCTTCAAGAACCCTAATGAAGGGCAAACCAACTATCTCTCAAGTCAACCAATTCTACTTTTGGACAACTCTTATTGCTAAAAGTTTTTCTTTATATCATTCTAAGCTTAACACTTAAATTTCTAACCTTTACTTCTAGTTCTGACCTTCAGGTCTAAGGGGATAATTTCTATTCCCTTTTCTGCCTTTTCTGAATAATTACTTCACCTTGAAATAAATATGTACAGTACAGCAAAAATAATCAGCACATTGACCTTGTCTGAGAAAATACTTGTCTTGAGTCCATTTGCTCTTTTTCAAGAGGTAGAAGCTGTATTTCACTGTTTGTCTTCCAAAGTCACTGCTTCTTTGATTAGTTCTGAGATATTTCAAAGATGTTTTTCTTAATGTTATTATTATTCTTCTGCTCCCTGACTTTTACTTTGCATCAGTTTGTATGCATCTTCCCATGTTTTTCTGAATCCTGTTTCTTGCTTATAACTGTCTTTCCCAAGTTTTGTGTCACTTACAAATTTGAGAATACTAAATACATTTTTATCTAAATCAATGATTAAAAATTAGGTGATACCAAATTGACATAAAACTCATTAAGCCCCTTTAGAGTCTCAGAGTGTCTTCTGTTATTGTGGAGGATGGGAAGTAGAAATTGCTTTTCTTCATCCATGAACACATTTTCTGGATACATAGACATGAAATAAAACATGATTCTTGAAGCTGTGGATATGTTGGTAGATCCAATTCATTAAAATAATTTAATCCCCTTAGAGTCTGATTTTTCTTTGATGTTGGTGCTCTTTATATTTTTGTATCATTTCATATTTTCTTGTCCATAAACTTCTATCCCCTTCCCCTTCTAATAGAAGATAAGGTCCTTGAGGATAGAGAAAGTTTCCTGTGTTTCTTTTGTGTTAGCAGCACCTATCAGAGTTCATTGTGCATAGTGGGCACTTGGAAAATGGTTGCTGAACTGAATTGATTTCACAAAGTTTTTTGAAAGTCTAAGACCCGGGTTAGATCCCAAAGTTGGAAGTAGTCAGGAGGAGAGATACAAAGAGAATGTGACAGTGTTTCTGACCTCAAAGATACTATAGTTTAGGCTCTTGGTTATTAAGATAACATTTCCTTTGAATGGGTTGCTTTTGGTCTCAGTTAATTTCCTTTTTTTCATCTTCCTCTGGCCAGCTTTAACAAAAGCGAGATTTCGTACCGTTTTGAATAGGTTTTTTTTTTTTTATATTCATCCCTGTTCTTGATTTCCTTTCATCCTGAGCTAGTCTCAGGAGAGCCTCTCAGTTATCCTCTTCTTCTTTGTTCCTCTTTGCTTCTGTAACCTCTTCTTAATGCATACAGTGACCTATCACAAGCAGGGTCATCAATCCCCTTCAGTTTGAAGTTAATGCTCCACTGCCTTTGATAGCCCTCAACTATCCTTTACTGTTCTATTTATTCCTTCTTTAGGTTTTACTGTGCCTTTCCTTCACTTCCTGCCATCTTATGATTACCAGAACAAATGGAATATTTCTTATATCTCATTCTTTATTCTTCTTCCTTTATATGCTATAGATTAATTGTTTGTTGAATATTTTGATGCTTGGCAAATCACCAAGATCATGCTTGATTTAATTTTTTATAGGAATTCAACTTCGGGTAAAAAATTGGAAGGTGGTAGGGTTCATATTTAAGGTCTTTGGCTTTTTCTGTAATTTTTCCTTCCTTTCTTTGTTCTCTCGTCCCTTCTTCCCACCTGGTTATCAGTATCTAATGCTTTCTCAGTTTCTCTTTTCTCTTATCCATGGAGGAATAATGGAGATAATAAATTCATAAACATTAAAAGTTTTCAGGGCTCAATCTGTTCCTCCTCTAAGGAGAATGTGTATTAAAAAAGACACAAGGAGCTGGGATGGGCCTGGAGCCTGCTGAGGACCTGGACTTGAGTCCCATTTCTGCTACTTGTTGAACATCTCTCTAAGACTTACTTTCTTGGTTCTTTAATTGAGGAGGCTGGACCAGATGAGCATTATTTAACCCAATTAAATGACTCAGTAATGGTGGAATTTTAAGCATTAGCTGTGATTCAGTGGAGGAGATATTTCTGAACGGGAACCTCTTTTCAGAAGTTCTTAAATCCTGCTATGGAGTGACTACTCATAGATATGGAGATCTCTATTATTGAGAAGAAAGTAGAAAGTAAGACTTTAATAAATCAATCTAATTTTTAATTATACCACCATTTTTAACTTAAGAAAAGGGGAATAGGTCAATTCATTTCCATGTAAAATATAAAATAAATCAAAATCATGGATGTAATTTGCCTAGCAACTTTTTCAAGGAGTGATACAATAATTATATAATGATTATCACAGGCTAAAGATATACTGTGAATCTGCATTTACTACTATCATAATTCAAAAGTCCTCACCAGTGTGTTTACCTTTATTACTCTTCTGAACCACACAATTAGTTCAAGGCAATGGAAATGTAAAGAAATGGTTTAATTGGAAAAGTAGAATAAAACAATGTCTCTTATACATATAATCCCTCATTAGTGGTAAGAGTGTATCCTGCAGGTCAAAGGCATGAAGAGACTTAGATATTGGAGATATGTTTGATAAAGACAATTGTGTAGAATGACTCCATGAAGCAAACCTTTTTGGCTAGGGAACATATTTGGAGGATGCAATGTATACTCATGGTACTGCTACTAATATCTTCTAATGATATTATCATTCTGCCCTCTCTAGATTTGTTTGCTGATGGTCTCTCCTGGTCATACATTCCATTGGGAATTGTCTCTCTAGAGACTACTCTACTGATCAAATAGTGTCTACTAGATGTTGCTCTGAAGAAAGGTTCATCTCTTATTAGTGCTATCAATAAGGATCTCACTGTGCATATGGGTGGGGCTTCTTTTGGCCTCCATCTTCTGCCTTTAACTAAAGATCTTAACTACCATTTTGCATTATAAGAAGTTTTGTTCTTTTTTGTTTACCACTCTTTTTTTTTCAAGGCAGTGGGGTCAAGTGACTTGCCCAAGGTCACACAACTAGGTAATTATTAAGTGTCTGAAGTCAGATTTGAACTGACTCCAGGGCCCATACTCTATCCATTGCACCACCTAGCTACTGCCCCCGCCCCTTACAACTCTTTTAACATATACAAACACCTTTGTATTAGTCATAATACAAAAAACAGATCCAATTTAAAACACATACTTAAAGTAAAAAGAACCTTGTAAGAATTAATTATGGAGAGAACTTTTTGCTCCTTTTTAGAGTCTTGGCTAAAAAAGCTTCTCTTCCCTATAAGAAATTATTTGCTTCAGGAACCAAATTTATTTGGAACAAAGTATCCCCTTTTCAGCTTTCTTTTTTTTTCTTTAGGCTGAATTTCCCAGTCACTGGGCTAGGTTTCTTATGGTGATTACAGTCAAGCTTATTGTGAGCAATCTATATGTTTCATAATGTTAATGTATGAAAATTAAAGCATAGCCAGTCATTGTCCATGTGGTGTCTATTCTTCTAACAAAAATTATTAACGACTCTAGGGTTTCAGTGACTCCCAGTTCCTTAATTCCAAAGACCCTTCCTTTTTCCTCTGAAATTTTATGGAGAAGGGAAACCAAGCTCTAGAGACAATTTTTTTCTCTATCTAGTCATGTTTCCTGATTATATATAGATAGGACCAGCTAAAACCTTAATGGGTCTCAGGTTCATTTTGATATTATGTTAAACGTTAAATTGTTGCTTAGTACAGTGAAGAGGACACTGGATCTGGAGTCAGGGAACCTGAGTTTAAATACTATGTCTGTGCTTCCACTTATTACCTGTGCTAACTCAGGCAAGTCATTTAATCTTTCTAAGTCTCACTTTGCTCATCTGTAAAAAGAGAGTATTTAATTAGATGATATCCAAGGTTACTTTCAGCTCTAGGTCTCTGATCTTATAATTAAACACATACACACACATACACACACACACACACACACATGCACACGCACACATACAACTGTGGGGATAACAGACTCCAAAGAATCTGACAATAATAATGGTGATAATGATGATAAAAATAATCTCACCTCATATTTGTTTCTTTATATACTCAATTTTTAAAGGAAAAATAACTTTTTTCAATCAATAGCAATCAACTTTCTCTCTCATACCCATCTATCATCCCTTAATATGCAAAAATGAAAAAGAAAACCTCTTGTTGCAAACTGGTATTGTTAAGCAAAACTAATCCTGCATTGCCTATATCTAAAAAATTTTTCTTAGACTCCATGTTGAGTTCATTTGAGTTCTGTTACACTGTGGAGTACTTTTGAGTGTTTATCAATTTGAACTCTGAAAATGTACAATATGTTTGTTAGTTTAATCTACATTATTAATATTGCCTTTATCACTTTCTTACATCTGGATAATCAAGAAGACAATAAATCAGTCCCTGATTTGTAGCATTTTTATATTTCCAAAAGGTGAATGTTTACTCATACTGAAAATTTAACAGCTGACTTTTGGCAGATGGTTGTAGCTGACTCTAGAACAACTGTGATACATTTTATTTTTTATCATTGAGTGTTCTGGAATCATGATTGCTTATTGTGTTGATGTGAGTTTCTAAGTCTTTGAAATTTGTTCATTTTTACCATAATATTGTTACTTTATAAACCATTCTCCTGATTATATTTTTTACTTTGAATTAGTTCATATAAGTCTTCCCAGCTTTCTCTGAAATCATTCCCCTATTCATTTCTTATGGTACAACTGTAGTCTATCATATTTATTTACCATAACTTGTTCTTGGAGGATGCCATTCAATTTCTAATTCTTTACTATCATAAAAAAGAGCTGTTATGAATATTTTTATACATCCTTGGTGTTCATTTTGTTTAGGACTAATCTCTCTCTAAATCTGTTCTCTGTGAATATTTCTCCCTTCTTTGTAAATTCCAAATGAGAACGTTGCTCAATTGCCATTCACTACAATCACCTCTTTGTCCCTGTCTGTATAGACTTTTACATGCACACCTTTATTATGTGAGATAATTTCCCTCATCCTTCCTCTTCCTTTTCCTATTAGAGCATATTCTTCTTCTCTTTCATTTCTATTCTTCTTGTAAGATCACCCTATCAGACAGAACCATTCACAGATCTTCCATCTAATTAGATTCCCTTTGTGACTGACTCCTGTTCAAGTGGACATTCCCCAGTGAGGAGTCTGAGGAGTTCTGAGGGGACATGTTTATCACTCCCTGTCTTGAAATATAAACAATTTGTATTCAGTCTGTCATGTTACCTTTTCTCTTGATGACTGTGTTCTAAATTTTAATGCAGCTTTGGTCTTTTGTAATCAAGAATGATTAGGTAAAGCATACTGTTGTTTGGTTAAAGTTTTGCACCTCTTAAGTTAAACTGTTTATTTTCTTTGTAACTTTTTCTTCCATAGTTCTCATTTCTTTTTCAACATTTTCCCCCTTCCAAGGCTCTCTTTTTATTCAAAGAAACATTTTAAACTGTTACATCATCTCTTTCAGGAATTCTGATTGAATTTATGCTCAAATTGTATTTTTCTTCAAACTTTTGCTTCTGGGTGTTTTGGAATGATTTTCTTCTTCTGGGTTTATGTCTTGAGCATCCTTAACTTCATAATCATTCTTAACAGGGGCTTTTTTGCTCATTCTTTCAACCTGTATCAGGGCATGGTTCTGCATACTTCTGAATGGAATATCTGGATTGTTCTTACTGATGTCTTCTTTTTTTTTTTTTGGTAAGGCAATGGGGTTAAGTGACTTGCCCAAGGTCATACAGCTAATTATTAAGTGTCTGAGGCTGGATTTGAACTCAGGTCCTCCTGACTCCAGGACTGGTGCTCTATCCACTGCGTCACTTAGCTGCCCCTCCTTGTGCCATTTTGCTGCCACTACTGATGTCTTCTTTAGGGTATTTTATGAGTGTTATGTAACTCCAGAATCTTCCAGGCAGCCTCAGCTGAGGACCTGCAGCTTTTTTCAGTTTCTCTTACAGTTTTCTGAGTCAGGGTAAAGTCTGATTTCTATTTTCTTAGTCTGATCGCAAGTTCCTGATCTGGGTTTGGGTATGAGCAGCATGCCTTTGGTTTTTGGATTTGGATTTTGAGTAAATTAATTCTGGACTCAGCCACTATCAATCAATCTGGCTCTATGAGACAGAACTGAAATTTCCCTTTGATTTGGGATTCCTCTTCTCAGTTCTCTTTCAAGACATACATGCTTTTGTTATGAGATGAGTCTGTCCTCTTTTCTACATCATTCTGATTTCCTGTTCAAGCTGCATACCTTTCTCCATGTTAGGAAACCGCAAAACCTGGAATTCTAAACTTCTTCATAAGTGGGCAGGAAAGCCCTGGAATCCTTTACTTAAATGGCAAACTAAGTGGCATGCCTACATCTTTAGAGCTTTCTGATAACTGGTCTTACAAATTCCCTTTTACCTATTTAAAATGGGGTGGATGAAATATTTTTCCTGAATTCCATTATCTGGTTTTCTCAACCCACTTCTTAACACAGTGGGGCTATTTAGTGGACTCTCTGATCTGGTAGAGTCATTCGGTAGTACAGGGAAGTCCAAGGCTCTTTGGATTCTCCTGTGACTTGAATATTTCCTTTAGATTGAATTTTCAGATTGGAAAACAACTTGAGTGATTGAGGTTGGTTGCTCCATGTGGTTATAGTAAGTGGCACCAATCACTGATTTTTCCTTATTCTTCCTAAATTCTTCCTACTGATATCTTTCTGTACCTCTGTAATATTTGCCTCTTTGTTTCTCACTTAATAATATTCAGTGGTGGCACTCTTATTTTCAATCCTAGAAGTTGACCTGGAAATCCTAGGTGGTTGAAGACCTGAGGGACTTTCTGGACTGTTCCTTGAGGATACCCGAACTTTCTACAATTCTTTCCTTCATTTCAGTTCCTGCCATTCACTCTTTTGTATTTTGATTTTTATTTTTTTAACAAGCCTAAATTTTGACAAGTTTTATCTTCCCTCATTCTTACTAACCCTTCTGTGACTCCCCCCTCCCCCACTTCCCACTGTGCTGGGCAAGTCCCCTTGCTTGTTCCCATTCTATATTTCTTTAATGAAAAAGATGGTAGCAGTTCATACTTAAATTTTGTCTGCCTCCTACCCTGTAATCACTACTATCTCCCTACCTTAGCCAAAAGTGGACTTTGATTATTCTGCCATCATTTGAAAGGTTTTGTATTCAGGTAATCTCATCCAAATTGAAGAGGCTGCAGTGCGCATTGCTAAATTAGACAACATCCAGTCATCCTGATTCATATCTGTCCACTGGACTCAAATGACTCTGGGGGAGAAAGGGAGGGTGGTGACTTAGCACAGCCTCCCTCACTCAAATCCAATTCTTGTGCTTGTCATGGCTTTAACTTTCCTGTTGTCATGGTCTTCTTCGAGAATGAAGGAGAAACATTAGATTAAATTAAAATTTCATCATAGATTTTGAACTAGGATGGAAACAAGAATTGAAATCTTACTCTGCTTCTGGTGTCAGAGTCATGCAGCTGCTACTTGCTTCTAAATTTTTACCTTCTTAGTATAAAACTCTCCTGGAATGCCATCCTGAGGCCCAGATCATCTTTGGATTTGTATGATGAAGTAATAAGTAATAAGCTATTACATGACCCATGGGCAGATTCTTATACCCTGCACAATTTTAAGCTTCTCTGGGCTGACTTTGTGACTTCTTGCTCTGGTGCACAACTTCTCCCTGTGCTCAAATGTTCCTCAAACTATTGGTTAGTTGCCATTTCCAGTGTTTTGCAGACCTCTTTTTTATATATCTCCCTTTACTGACCTGGGCTGTCAAAAATCACATATGATTCTTTCCTTGGACTTGGTGTGTTTTCTAAATCTATTTGAAAGATTAGTGAGTTAGAGCTTAGCTATACTTCTTCCTACATTGCCATCTTGAATTGGACTGCTTTATATATTTATTTAATAGGGCATTTGGGTGGAATGAAAAAGGCACAGGACTTAGAGTTAGGAAAACTTGGTTTGAGTTTCAGCTACAATATTTTTGGCTGAAAGTCCATGACCATGTAGTATCACTTCTCTCATTCTCTCTGTCTTGTTTCTTTCTGAGTCTCCTATTCTCTCTCTCTCTCTCTCTCTCTCTCTCTCTCTCTCTCTCTCTCCCAGAAGAGAAGGATAATACTTACACTACTATAATACTCACAGTACTATTGCAAATCAAAACACATTATAAACTTAAAATACTCTAGAAATGGGAACTATTATGAGAATTTAAAACTTTCATCTTCATTATATCACTTAACTTTGCCTACAACCCTCCCAAACAAATATCCTGATGAGAATTTTGTCAGGAAAATAGTAGTTTTCCTTATTCAGCAGAGGTGAAATCAGAGGTCATAGATAATCAATAGCTTAGCCCAAGGGCTGGCACCTTAGAGGCTTTGTTAGAATAGAATCTGCTTCATTCGTTTTATGATGCTATTTTTTGGAATGAGACATATGTGCTGAATTTGAAATTTTTATCCAGAATTGCTTTTCATTGTAGAACATGAAAAAAATTTAGGAAGGCTATCTGAGAGATCATGCTAGCTTAATCATTGTCCATCAATACAAGTAATCATTTCTTTATCAGGCACACAAAGTTCTGTGTTTTGCTTAAATTATTGTAACCACATCTCTTTGCTAAGGGGAAGAAAAATAGAATTTGCCTTCTCAGGAAGATGAGTTTTTTTTTTGGGGGGGGGGGCAAGTTATAATGAAAAGCTAGATTAGTGGCAGGTTACCGATGAAATGCCAAAATCAAGTATCTATAATACAAAACAAACCTTGGTTGTCCATCTGGCCACCAATAAGTCAAGATTACACCAAGAAAGAAGACAAATATTTATTATCTGTTCTGTGCCAGAATTATGCTAACTACTTTCTTTTCTCATTTGTTACCCAACAACCTTGGGAAGAAGGTACTATTATTATCACCCCCATTTTATAGATGAGGAAACTAAAGCAGGCAAAGGTAATGTGACTTGCTCAGTGTTGCATAGTTAGAAGTGTTTGAAGCAGAATTTGAATTCAAATCTTCCTGATTCCAGGTCCAATGCTCTCTCTATTGAGTCCCTAAGCTGCCAAACTTTAGGAATTGTGGAGAAGTCAATCATTCATCTAACAATTGATTTCTCCCTAATTTTAGCCCTTTTATTAAAATTTCTTGCAAACTTCATCCATTCCAAGGACTGAAATTGCCATGTAATCATAAACATGCTTTGTCAACCCTCTTCTTGATTCAAGCATTACTACTGGGTCACAGATTCATGCCCAAAGGGCACTTTGAAGGAAAGTATCATTAATATCAATATAAATGATACATTTAGGATCTAATCTAACTTTTGCTATTGAACCTGATAGGAATTCATCATGTGCGAATCTTTAAGACCTTTTCGGGATCTATTTATATTTTCATCTGGGAGCAGGTACCAGAAATTTATTATATAGTAATATATCCTTTTTGGTGTCCTAGAGCCAAACAGTTTCAAGTTCTTTACCTTTCTAGCCTTGAAGGGAAAGTCCACCTTCGAATTATCATTACTTCAATTTTTTGGAAGAAATGTCATTTTCATTAGGGGAGATACTTCTTACATTATTCCAGATGATGACCTCTCCATTCTGCACTAAATAGTATTTTATGAATTGAGTGAAGATGCATCATCCTTGGACAGTCCTCTGCTGAGGGGCCTCTCCAAACTTAGCTAGACTAATCCTTTGTTATGCATACCCAATTACCCTTCTGACTGGTAATCAAAGACTTTCCATTTTGGTACAATTTGCCAGAACTTATAGTTCTTGCCATAACAGAATAGTACCATCAAACAGCCCACTACATTCTCAAGTGCTATATAATCCAAATTAAACTGTAACTAGAAAACATTAACAAAATTAATAAAAAACAATTTAATAAAAATTTATTAAACTCCCACTTTGCCAGTCAGTGAAGTTAGGTGGCCCCATGTTAGAGTGCCCAGGTGTGAAATCAGAAAGACTTGAGCTTAATTTCACCTCAGAAATTTTCTAGCTGTGAGATGAGACCTTGGACAAATCAGTTTCCTCATCCATAAAATGACCTGGAAAAGGAAATGGTAAGCCTCTCCTATGACTTTGCCAAGCCCCAAATAGGGTCATGAAAAATCAAACACTAAAATAACTGAACAACAATACCATGTACTATATTAAGAGTTGTAGACAAAAAAAGAGGCCAAAGGTAGTCCCTGCCTTTAAGAAATTTACAGTTTGAGAGGGGAGAAAATATACAAGCAATTATATGTAAAGCAAGTTACTTTCAGGAAAAGAAAATAATTAAAAGAACTGGTATTAAGAGAGGTTGGAGAAAACTTCCTGTAGAAAGTAGAATTTTAGTTGGGACTTAAAAGAGGAAGGGGAGCATTTCAGACATAAAGGACAATCAAAGAAATTCCCAGAGCCCAGAGACAGAGAGTTTTGCTTGTGGAGCAGCCAAAAAAACAATTCACTGGATCAAAGAGTATATATTGGGGAGTAAGGTATTAGAAACCTGGAAATGTGGGAAGGAGCAGCCTAGGTTATAAAAGGCTGTGAATGTTAGACAAAACTGGGTAAAATGCCAGAGAAAATGCAAAAGACACCAGAACATTTTTCATTTCTTCCTGGAGGTAGCAGGAAGGCCCTGTAGTTTATTACTTAGGGGTGACATGATCCAGTATGTGTTTTAGGAAAATCACTTTGGTTGCTGAATGGAGAAGGGATTGGGGTGGGGAAAGATATGAGACAGACTCACAACAAGTTATTATCAAAATCAAGGCATATGACTATGAAGGCCTGCATAATAAAACATGGACAATATTATATTTTATAACAAATCAACATGTGGCCATAGGGATTCTTATTGTACCGATTAGTAGCTATGGTTTTTTTTTTTTTTTGAATTTTACTCCATTTGTCTAGAGAACTCAATGTTACCTGGCTGCAATAGTATCAAGGATTTAGACTCGGGAGGGACTTAAGGGGCCTTCCAGTACAAGACTTTTATTTTATAGTTAAGGAAACTGAATCTTAGGGAAGTAAAGTGGTTTTCTGAAGATCACAGTTAGTCAGAGTTAGAAATTGAACTAGGCCTTTTGATTCCAGAAAAAATATTCTTTCTACTACATCATGCTTCTTAGTGATGAAATTTTTCAGTCTCAAGGGCCTGTGACTTCATCAGTGTAGTAACTATCCTCCAAGGCAGCCAGGTGGTTCAGTGGACAGAGCACTGGCCTTGGGATCAGGAGATCAGGAGTCTGAATGCAGCCTTGACACTTACTAGCTGTGTGATCTTGGGTAATTCACTTAACCCTGACTGCCTTGAATCCAGGGCCATCTCTAGTCCTCCTGATTCATATCAGGCCACTGGACCCAGATGGTTCTGAAGGAGAAAGTGAGTCTGATGATTTAGCACAGCAGCTCCTCACTCAAATCCAGTTCATATGTTTGTCATGGCATCATCTCCCTGATGTCAGGGTCTTCTTCGAGAAAGAAGATCAAACATAACTGTTCCTTCCACTTTCATAGACATTAACCCCTATAAAAGTTGGGAACTTCTTTTTTGAGACTTGCTAATAACAAAAACAAAACAAAACAAAACAAAAAAGCCAGTCTTCAGTCAGCCCAGTGATTATCTACTCTGAGCTAACTAGATTGGGAGACAGCATACAATGTGCTACCAGGTCAAATCTTTCCAACTTGATAGGACCTAACAGGGACTGGTTAATTTTCATTGATATACCTTTGAGAACCCAGTGTCATCCTGACAAAAGGATAAACAAGAATAGGGCTTTAATGTTACGTACTGCCTTAATTAAACCTTGAACTTCATCACATACAAATAATGCATCTCCATTGTTAGACAAATATATTCTGAGCAGTTTCATTTTTTATTTTAATTTGTTTTTCCAACCACATGCAATGGTAGTTTTTGCCATTCATTTTTTTTGCAAGGTTTTGAGTTTTACATTTTTCTTTCTCCTTCCCTTCCCTTACCCCTCCCTCGATAGAAAAGAATCTGAAATAGGCTTTACACAGCCATACTTAACATGGATCCATATTGATCATATTTTGAGAGAAGAACCAAATCCAAAAAGAAGGAAAATAGAAACAAAAATATGAAATAAGACAACTTTTAAAAATTGAGGATAATAAGCTTTGGTCTTCATTTAAACTGTACTCTGGATATAGATGGTATTTTTCATCACAAGTCTTTTTATTATTTTACTGCTAAAATGAAATAGGCCATCATAGTTGATTTTCACTCCATGTTGTTATTAGAGTCTGTATAATGTTTTTTTTAGTTCTCATTTCATTCCACATCAGTTCATGTAAATCTTTTCAGGCTTTCCTGAAATCTCATCCCTCATGATTTTTTTTTTTTAGGTTTTTGCAAGGCAAATGGGGTTAAGTGGCTTGCCCAAGGCCACACAGCTAGGTAATTATTAAGTGTCTGAGACCGGATTTGAACCCAGGTACTACTGACTCCAGGGCCGGTGCTTTATCCACTATGCCACCTAGCGCCCCCCCCCCACGATTTCTTAATAAACACATTTTTTCTTATATATGTGTTCCATCACATACATAACTCATAATTTGTTCAACCATTCCCTAGTTGGTTGGGCATCCCCTCAATTTCCAATTATTTGCCACTACAAACAAAGCTGCTATGAATATTTTTGTACATGTGGAATTTTTACCCTTTTTCATGCTCTCTTCAGGATACAGATTTAGGAGTAGTTGGATCAAAGGTTATGTACAGTTTTATTGTCCTTTGGGCATAATTCCAAACTACTCTCCAGAAAGGCTGGATCAGTTCACAACTCCACCAACAATGCATTCATGTCCCAGCTTTCCTACATCCCCTCCAACACTTACCATTTTCCTTTCCAGTAATATCAGTCAGTTTGATAGGTGTGAGGTGGTACTTCAGAGATGTTTTAATATGATTTCTCTAATCAATAATGATTTGGAGCCAATTTTCATATGACTGTAGATAGCTTTGATTTTTTATTTGAGAATTGCCTTTCCATATCCTTTGACCATTTATCAATTGAGGTATGACTTTTTAAAAAAAATATTTGCTTCAGTTCCCTATGTATTTTAGAAATGAGTCCTTTGTCAGAAACACTAGTTATAAAAATTGTTTTCCAACTTACTACATTACTTTTGGTCTTGGTTGCAGTGGTTTTGTTTTGGCAAAACCTTTTTAATTTAATGTAATCAAAATTATTCAGTTTGTTTTTTATAATGTTCTTTAACTCTTCGTTGGTTATAAACTGCTCCTCTTGCCATAGATATGGCAGGAAAACTATTCCTTGTTCTCCTAATTTGTTTATAATATTACATTTTATGTCTAAATTCTAAATGAGAGCCCTCATTTGTCCTTATCTTGCTGTTGGGTGTGAGATGTTGGTCTTCTGCCATACTATCTTGTGGTTTTCCCAGAAGTTCTTTTCAGAGTGAGTTCTTATCTCAGAAGCTGGAATCTTTGGATTTATCAAAGAATTGTGTACTGTCTTTTACTGCTATTTCTTTTGCACTTAATCTATTCCCCTGCACCACCATGCTATTTCTTAGCTAGTATCAAATAGTTTTGATGACTGATGCTTTATAATATAATTTTAGATCTGGTATAGCTGGGCTGCCTTTCTTTGTATTTTTAAAATTAATACCCTTGATATTCTTGACTTTTGTTCCTCCATAGAAATTTAGTTCCTATTTTTTCTAGCTTACTAAAATAATTTTTTTAGAAATTTGATTGGTATAGTACTGAAAATAAGTAATTTATTTGTCATTTTTATTACATTAGCTTGATCTACCCTTGAGCAATTGACATTTGCCCAGTTATTTAGCTGTTATTTGTGTGAAAAGTGTTTTATAGTTGGTTTCATAAAGTTTCTAAGTCTGCCTTGGCAGGTAGACTCTCAATTATTTTATGTTGTCTGCAATTATTTTAAATTGGATTTCTCTTTCTATCTCTTGCTGATGTGTCTTGTTAGCAATATGTAGAAATATTGAGGTTTTATGCAGGTATATTTTATATTCTGTGACTGCTGAAGTTGTTAATTGTTTTCAGTAGTTTTTTAGATGATTTTCTAGGATTCTCAAGTTATGCCATCATATCATCTTCAAAGAGTGAGAGTTTTGATTCTTTATTACAGATTCTAATTCCTTCAATTTTTTCCTTCTCTTATTGCTGTAGCTAACATTGCTATTACAGTATTGAATAATAGTAGAGATAATGGGCATCCTTCTTTCACCCCTGATCTTATTGGGAATGATTCTAGCCTACCCCATTATGTATGATGTTTATTGATGGTTTTAGGTAGGTTCTGCTTATCATTTTAAGGAACATTCCATTTATTCCTATGCTCTCTAGTGTTTTTAATAGGAATAGATGCTGTATTTTGACAAAAGCTTTTTCAGCATCTATTAAGATAATCATGTGATTTGATAGGCTTGTTATTGATATGATCAATTATGCTGATAGCTTTCTCTGAGTAGTTTCCTAATGATGATTGCTAAATGTAAAAAATTCCAACTGTTTCCAAGCTATTACATGCATCTCATAGAAAATGTCTAGAATTGTTGACAGAAACCTGTGAATGAATTGGTAAATACTGAGTTACACAGAATATTCAGTGATAAAATGTGAATGTGGAAAAAATGGATATTCCTCTGCCACCCTTCAGCCTTGTTTATCGGGACTAAATAATCCCATTTTTGTTTAATCTTTCCTTATAGGGCATCTTCTTTCCCTCTTAATAGCCACATTTTATTTCCTTGATTACTCCATTGTCCCTGTCTGCACCTTTTCCAATTCTATAATGATAATAGCAATCAGAACCAAATACAGTGTCTAACATATGGATCCAACAGATTTTGATGAAAATTTATACCATTTTTACCATGTTCTCCAAGTAAGAGTTCCTAAAGCAGAGACTCTTAACCTTGTGTGTTTGTGTGTGTGTGTGTGTGTGTGTGTGTGTGTGTGTGTGTGTTTGCATGCATGTGTCTGTGTGTGTGTGATGAACCTCTCTGGTAGTCTGATGAAATCTATGAGCTTCTACTTGGAGTAACATTTTGAAATGCGCAAAATAAAATAAATAGTATTAGGAAAGAAACCAATTACATTAAAATACATCTACATATATTTTTCACACATTTAATTATGTTGACTTATCCACATATTTAAAAAAATCAAGTAACCCAGGTTAAGAACTCCTGACCGAAAGGGTCTTTTTGATACATAAAAATTATAAAGAAACTTAGGAAACCAATTACTGAGATTGAACAGTACACTGTATGCAGGAGAAGCTCCTATACAAATACTCAGCATGGAAGAAAGGATCTAAGAACTTTTCTCTAAGCCAGATCTGAAAAGCTTTCATCTACTTCACTACCTTTGTGCAATGGCAGAATTGGAGGAGCATAGAGCAGAGCATTAAAAATAATTTATGGAGTTTTTATTGGAGGTCTACTCTGTACTCACTACTATGCAAGAAATTAAGGGTGAGGCAAAAAAAAAGCAATCCCAAATGATTCTTGTGATCATGAACTTAGAATCTGAACGGTTAGACCAAAGTTCATGTTCTTGAAATGATGAATAGTATAGTACAAGACTGAAGAGGTGCCCAATTCTGTGGAATTCAAAGGAGGAGATTCATGGAAACTGAAAACAGTTGAAGCATCATGGAGAAAGTAAGAAGTAGCATAGATAGAGCAAAAATGAGAGTATTCCAGGTAAAGGATATTAAATATCTATTATATAGTACAGTAACTGTTTTACTGTAGCATATAGTAGACAATTAAAAGCATTTGTCAAATGTCTACTGTATAGTACAGTAAGACACTGTAAACATAGTAGACATTTAATAAATGCTTTTCCCTTGCCTTTCATCTTCTTTGCTTTTATCAATGCTGTATCCTTTATTAAGTCTACCCTGATTCCTTTCCTTCTATGAAAGTTCCATTAAGACCTTGCAAGGAAATTATTTTCCATATATATTTATTTATAGGGTTTTTGTTTCCTAATAGACTGCAAGCTGCATGAGGTCAGGGAAAAATCTATGTAAATATTGTAAAAAGTTGTAAGTATATGAAATGTAAGTATGCAAAAAGTGGAAGTGAATTAAATTGAACTGAAATTATGGCTAATCATACCAATAATGTGAGAATAGGAACATAAAATCATAGGCTTAAGAGCTGGAACAGAACTCAGAGATCATCAAATCCATCTTAAAGATGAGGAAATTAAGGACCAGAGAGGTTAAGTGATTTTTGCTAAAGACACACATAGTAATTACCTACCTAGAATAGGAAGCCAGGTCTTTTGACACCAAATTCAGTGCCCTAACTGAAACTATCTTGTAGTTCTATGCTGTTGAAATTGCTCCCTAGGTCAATGTATGAATTAATGTGGAAATGATCTATCACAGCTGAGCTCATCATTTTAAGGCTACAATTTTAACATTTATAATCATTCCCAGATATCTCTCATTATAGAATGAGAACATGATCAATGGAATGATTATTTGTTTGTTGTTTTGTCAGACAAACAACAAACTATAGTTTCTTTTCAATGGAATTAATTGTTCCATCTGTCACTGACTTGTGTGGCTGAGTGAGCATTGGTTCCTTTTTTTTCCCACAATCTGACAAATGGTTTTGGAGAATAGAAGTGATAGAGAGAATGTTGCTCTAGGGTGAGAAGGCATATAAAAGGAATTAGCCACCAAAATCTCCTTTATTTCAGTAAGAAGACATTCATTTTGTTGCTCAGATGAAGTGGGCTTGTCACAATGAATAAGCTTCTATTTCTATTGTAGATGCTAGGAGGCATTACTGTAACAGGGAAAAGTACTGTGTTGATTGGTTTCTTTCAAACATTCTGCTCTGGTCAGGCCCATTTCTTCTTATCACCTAAATCCTGTTTCTAAATGTTTGTTCATTCAGCCACCCATATTGCTGTAAACTTTTCTTGCATTTCTTCAAATTTCACTTGTTTGTCAAACTCAGTTCTTACCTGCTCTGTGTCCTTTTCATTCTCTGAGTATACAAGCTAGTATCTGATTGTCTGTAGTCTTGTCTAATTCTCTAATTGCTATTATGTTAGTCATATCTCTCCAATTTGTTTGTGGGCTTCTTGAGATCATGAACTATTTCTTTTATTTCTTTTCTATCTCCTTAGTACTTAGATTACTTAGTGCTTAGTACTTAGATTTTATTGAATGATTGACTATTTTGGTAGAGAATAAAATCTAAAAACCAAACTCCCTTAATGCCAGCACTATGTCCTATTTTATCTCTATAAATTTTAAGAAATCTGGGGATGAAACTAATTCAGTGGAATCAGTTAAGAAACTCTTCCTCGTCCTCATATGCTCAGTCACAGAATCCATATCAGAAATCAAAAGCTAGCAAGGACTTCAGATTCTATCTAATCCAAGTCTCTTATTTTTGAGTGAGGAAACTGAGACCTAGGGAAGATAAATAAGTTGCCCAAGGTCACATAGGTAATGAGCATCACAGATAGCATTGGAATTTTGGATCTTTGACTTGACTGTCAGTTCTATTTTGACCACACTTCAATGCCTCTTTCCTTTTTAGGATATTCCCTGAGTTGATTTAGATGTATGTCCTGATTATGTTTTGTGTTTGTTCTGGCAGGACTGATTTCCTAAGTGTTCCCTGAATGGTGTTGGCACAGAGAACAGGGCAATGCAATCATATATGGAAAAAATTTCTCCTAAGACAGATCACTCACATGTTTACTTGTATATGTCTTCCTCTTTTTTCCAGCTATCTTATCTATAATGGAATCCCTGAGTTCTGATAAGTGGGGAAAAGGGATCCAGAATTTTTACTTTATTCTTAATTTTTTCCTCTAGAATATTCCCCTCTGAGCTTTGAAGAATAGAGGGATGAAATAAGAGGAAGTGAGGAATAGGGGAGCATTCAAACTGGGGAGAGAAGCACTGAATGTGATGTTCCAGGAAATTTGTAGTTGTTCTGAAGTAGAGAAACAAATAAAAGCTGCTAAAAATAGAGCTATGGTATGTCTTCATCCCCAATCTGAACATTACTCCATGGTTTGGATACAATAAGGTTATTTCAATCATGGTTCTGAACATGTAGATTGAGGTCAATTCTTTCAGCAGAGTTTTAACTAGAATTTAAATTAATCAACCTTTGGCAGGAGAAATGTTTATTCTATATAAGCTTGACTGGCCAGAGAATTAGGGATATAATAAGCTTAGCCTATATGGAGTACAATTTCTATTGTCTTTAGATCCTGTATTTCCATTGTCACAATGAACGAAGAAGTATCCTGCCAACTAGGAATTGTATCCTGGTTGACCTTATACAAAGTTGTTATTTTTTATTGCATTTTTAAGATCCATGAATGTTGCACTGCAATATAGTCCTGAACTTGTATCATTGAACTGTCCTGAGAGGGCCTTGGCTCAGAAGAAATCCAGGTCTATAATATTCTACTTTGCTGGCTTTGAATTAAAATGTAGTCTTGTGTGAAAAGTCTTGCTTTGGTCAGGCATTTACATAATCATCTTATTACCTATTACAGGAATAAAAAATGTGCCAAGCACTTATAGGGAAAAGTGATTCTTGTACATTAGGAAGCTTGGAACTTTACCCTTATTAATATAGGATATTAATTAATTATATACAATGTTCAAGGGACATAATGCTATTGGTGTTGTTAATCCTTTGTACTTGAGAAGACCAATGACATCATGATATCGGAGTCAAGGAACATTGTGTCTGACTATGGCTGATAAATCCCATAGGAACTTGGATGTCTCTCCCACAGTTCGGGCACACACAATCCATTTGAACATTTGGGATGGAGATGTCTCTAGATTTGTGCATTTCATGTTATCTTTGTACTACTGCACTACTGCAATTCTGTTTTGTTCACAGAGCACAATGTCTTCTTTGATATAGGTATACTCTGATAGACAGTCCTATGCCAGCATCTCTCAGATCTTCACAGAGATATTGTGAGTATCCTTCTGCTGCTTCTTTTGACCTCCATGTGAAGGCTTACCTTATGTGAGTTCTCCACAAAATTGCCATTTAGGTAAACAAATGTTTGATGTTCCGGTTATATAACCAGCCCTTTGGAGTTGTGCTATCTGCAATAGAATTTGAATGTTTGGCAGTTCAGCTCAAGAAAGGATCTCAGTGTTTGGTAATCTTCAGAATCATCCTAAAACACTTCAAATTGAAGCTGCTCAATTTTCTGTCATAGAGCTGGAAGACTGTCCAGATTTCACAGGCATACAACAATTAAGGCAGCAGAATGGCTCTATAGACCTTTGATAGGTATGAAGCTTAATACCCCTCCTCTACCGCTCTTTCTTTGTGAGTCTCCCAAATGCTCTGGCTCTGTTTCAACCTAATCATCTATGTAGATATTCCTGGAAAGTATACTGCCAAGGTAAGTGAACTTATCTACAGTATTCAAAATTCTCCATTTGCTATAATCAATGGTTTCATATATGGGTAGTATGGTGCTGGCTGAGGGTGATCCTCTGTTTCATTGGTATTGATTGTCAGGTCAAAATTGGTACAAGAGACAGAAATAGATCCATATTCTATTACATTTCAGCCTCAGAGGTTGCATTGAGAATATAATCATCTCTGAACAAAGAGTTGCACGTCAACTCTCCCTCCACCTTAATCTTGGCTTGTTGTTTTTTCAAGTTAAATAATTTACCGTCAGTGTAGTAGTAGGTGATCCTGATGCATGTTTTATCCTCACTGAAGATGCCTGACCATATCATGGAAAGCATCAAGCTAAAAAGCATGGAAGCAAGCATATCCCCCCTGCTTTACTCCATTGATGACTGGAAAAGTATGAGAACATCATCCTTACCCAGAACCATGCAAAGATGTCATGGAGTGTTGTACTGATGAACTTCTCTAGGTAATCAATTTTGCCCTTCCACAAGCCCTTATGTTTTGAAGTCCTTTGTCAGTTCAACAAACATTGTGAACAGACCTCTATTCTGTTCCAGTCATTTTTTCTGAAGTTGTTGAGCATCAAACACATATTGATTCCTCAACCCATTCTGAGTCTGCATTGGCTCTCAGGTAGATGAGGTGAATCATCTCATCAGCTTATTAAAGAGCACTCTGGCAGGAATCATTTTAGCAATAAGAGAGAATTTCCTCCTCTCTCCCACCCCCTGCCATGATTATCCCAGGACAAGGTGCTTCTTTTATAAAGATGGACAATTTTGTCATCCTTGATCTCCTGGAGGATAACCTTTTGTAGTATAACCCAGAATATTTCCCTCAGGTTCTGTATGAGCATGCCTTGTAGATCTTTACTAGGATAGAATCAGCCTATGACATTAAAAACTTCTTCAGCTTGAAATTTGGCTAAAGAAGGATTGATTTCAACCTGAGACATATGATCAGTGGCTCAGCATTGGTTAATGAAGTCTGTTGAAAAAAACATGGAAATGATCAACCCATCTCTCTAGGATCATGTTCTTATCACTTGTTAGTGTGGTTTCATCAGCTAGTTTATATGCAACAGAGGTCTTTGACTCATAAATAATTTTCAGGGCAGAATAGAAGTAATTTGGATTGTTGTTATTGGTATAAAACTGAATTTCATCTGCCTTCTTCCTGAGACAAGAACCCTGCATCTCTCTAAACTTGACTTATATTATACTTTTCATAAAATTAAATTTGTTTTCTTGGATACAGATTAAACTGTCTTGCTGGTAAATCTTAGGTCATTTAGACTCTATTAATTTTGCCATTATTTTTTATCAAACTAATCTTCATGTTTGAAAGTGATCTGGATCAGGTGAGTGATTGTAGTGCTATACAACTGTCTGAATTCTCAAAACAAATCTGTGAAGTGATGGAACAGGATTTCAGAATAAATGGTTCATCAGAAATTTAGCTAAAGCTGTCTTTGAAAGGTTTTATCTCAGACTCAGTCCTTTCTGAAGTACTGGCCCTCAGTCACAAAAGGAAAAGGTCAAGTACTAATTCAACACACCAAATACTTCAGGGAAGAGGCATGCATGCTTCCATATTCTGACTACTTTGCTGATGGATAGGTACCAGCAAAGAAACACCAAGACAAGCCTTTCTCATGGAGATTTCCTCCAAAGTAGCCCAGTCAATGGATAGACACTCTTATCTTGTCCTAAAGCTTTACTGGGGTTTTTACCTCACTTTGAACAATACATCAATCTCACAAAAATACACCAACATTAGGAAGAACCCTCCACATTTTGTAACTATTCCAGGTGAAACAAACCCCTTGTGCTGATGCAAGGTAATTTAATTAGCCCTGTTACAAGATTTCTACTTTCCCCTAGTCTTCATATTGATGCTGGAGTGGTATTCCCTAGCCTTGGTGCTGACTGTTTCTAAGACTAACATCTAATTGGGTATCAAAAACACATAATATAAACTTTGTGATTGTAGACTATCACATTTTAAACTGACTTCCTCATTGTCTAGCAAACCACTAAACATATTTTTCATGTTAAATAAACATTTGTTGAATGAATAGAATATGTAAGAAATGAACAAAAATGTCAAATAGAAATATGAAATTATTGCAGAAGTATTGGGTGGGTGAAATTGATGAAGGTTATGATAGGTAACAACAAAATGGTGTAGTAGATAGAACATTGGGCTTAATATTAAGAAGACTCGGGTTCAAATCCTGCCATTGTTGCTAAATGTGACTTTAGGCAAGTCTTTTAATGTTTCTAAGACTCAGTATTCTCATCTGTAAGATGTGCAAAATAATACACATGTTATCTACATCACAGGGCTGCTTTGAGATTCAGATGTGTCTATGCATTTAAACAGCATCACAAATTTTGAAGTACTACATGAATGTCTGTGTGGTAAATGAGGTTTTAACTTGATTAGGATAAGGATTAGGAGACAAATTTGCTAATAGTAGCTGAAATATCCTAGTAAAATTGTAAATGGACACTAAACTCTATGCTACAGAATGCAGTGTGATGAAGTTGTCAGGAGGACCTAAGTTCAAATCTGACTTCAGACACTTAATAATTATTTAGGTGTGTGACCTTGGGTAAGTCGCTTAACCCCATTGCCTTGCAAAAACCCCACAACATAATGTAGTGTGATGCAATGGAAAGAGAAGATAGTATTGGCAGTCAGGAAAACATCATTTATTCCTATGCCATTCCAATAATTAGAAAACAATGTCTCTGGACCTTATTTTCTCCATCTGTCATATATGATAGTTCTCATTCATATAGCAATTTATAGTTTGTAATGCTTACAAAAACTTTATGAGGTCATCAAATGATTATTTTTAGGAATGTTTTAGAAGGGAATTCATGTTTTAGGGAGTTGTTGCACTAGATGATCTGTGCAGTCACTTCCTGCTCTTTAGATATACAGGAGACATGTCAGCAATATATCTCCTCTATTACCACTCCTTTCCCATTTGCTACTTTCTTTGGCTCCACATGTCTCCCTGGTCAAGCAAAATTGCAAAGCAAGTAAAATTTTTTTGGTGTATCCCTCCATTTTCAGTGCTAGCTTTCTCTACTTCAAAGAACATGTCCAAAACCATGATTGAAATAACTTTGTTAGATTCAAATTATGAATAAATGTATCCTTTTCCATAAAATACTTCACAATGTTGTTTATAAAATTGGACCTCCAGTGGTTTAAAGAAGGGAAAGGATTTGCTCAAGATCAAACAGCTCATTAGTGCCATAGCTTGGGTTAAAACTCAGGTAATCTTATTCTTAGGACAAAGTTATTTTTAACACACCACAGTGACTTTCTTTGGATTCAGAATTTTGGGAAAAAGAATCCATTAAGCACCAACCATCATAAAGCTCAAATCATTAGCAGAATTATATGCAAGGTTCTAAGAATGAACAGAAAAATATAAGTATGCACACACACACATATATGCATTTGTGTATGTGTGCAAATATGCATATATAAATATCTATGTATATTTATATACATATATAGACACAGACACACAGACACACACACATATATAAAACAAGATGCAAAGAGAAGTTCTGCATTTATGAAAAGACATACATTATAGCTTTTTATATAGACTTCTTGAGCCCTGAATAATACATTTTCTCCAGGATTGCTCTCAGAAAAAAGGTTCAGGCACCATAAATATTGAATTTTCAGACTAACAATAGCATTAATCTCAATTCATAGATGAAGTTTTGAATGCAGCTGCCAGGAACACAATCTCATTTGTCTAATGGTAATAGTAGTAGTAGTAATAGTAGTATTCAGAGTTAAAATACCTATATTCTAATCCTGTCTCTGCAACAAATGCTAGGTAGCCTTCAAAAATTCACTTCATTTCTCTGGGCCTCTGCTGATGTGGATAGGCAAGAAGACATCAAGGTCTCTTCCAACTCTGAATTTATTTTCTGAAGCTAGGAAATGTATTTTCCTAGGTTCTAATATATGAATCAAATACAATTGAACCATTCCCCCCAAAAGAGGACTATTACATGACAAATGAATGTAGGAAGTATCTAACTGGACTGGCACAAAAACCCATTTTACAATGAGGAAACTGAAAAATATGATAGTTGCATAAATTGTTTAAGGTCATATATCTAGTACATTATGGGATTTTATTATCTCAGATCTAGAGATATAAGGGACCTCAAAATTCAGGTAGTCAATATGAAAGTATAAACTGAGGTCTAGGAATGTTTAGTCAGCCTAAGAACATAGTAGGTATCAAAAGTGGGATTCAAACTCTTGACTTCAGAGCTAGCATCTGAGGTAGAATTCAAACATGTTTTTCGGTTTCCAAGTCCAGTACTCTATTCTTAGTGTCAAACTGTCTAAATATTCTGTTAAGAGGAGGCAGGTATAATGATTTCTAAAAGTCTGGAGTACCTTTATACATCTTTGAGACTAAGGGGAAAATTATTTCCCTTCCCACTGGAGCACAGTGTCATTTTATATAGGACATTTCCCATGTAATTTTGTGACAGTGATATAAGACCTTTCTTGCTTTCAGATGTTACCTCTTTAACTTTTCACCATATCCTATCCTGAAGAAGCTGGAGAAATACAAAATAGATTAGGAGAATAAAACCTAACATTGGAATGCCATAGTAGGCCTGTGGTCTAATTATCAGTAGTATCTGATTGATGGCATAAGTCCTCTTAGGTTTGTAGTTGTACAGAATGGATATACTGTGCCTAGACACTGATGTTGGCAGGGCAGAATAAATCTGTGGGTCAAAACAGCATTAAGAGTTGGGAATTGGGGCGTCTAGGTGGCATAGTGGATAAAGTACTGGCCTTGGAGTCAGGAGTACCTGGGTTCAAATCCAGTCTCAGACACTTAATAATTACCTAGCTGTGTGGCCTTGGGCAAGCCACTTAACCCCATTGCCTTGCCAAAAAAACCCCTGACAAAAAAAGAAGAAATGCGAATCAAACCAAGGAAGAAGGGGGTGGGTAATAAGACACTAAGACCTCAAGAAGAAAATTTGAGTGAACAAAAGAGGTAAGAATGAAGCAGGCTGAATGGAAAGGGCTAATATACCAAAGCAGGAATGACCAGAGGAAATGTCTCAGTAGATGAATCTTGGGCATAAATTCTGAGTAATTTTTGGCATATAGTTACAGAAATTCCACTAATGGAATGACTTCTTTGTATTAAAGCTTCACTGCCTGCTGCTGAGTACTCTTCTCTTTGGGAATGAGGAATTGAGAGTAAACCAAGCTGATACAATTGGTAGCTCCAGATTGAATCTAGAACACAGCTTTATTATTAGTCAATTCCCTGATTTTGGTATAAGCCTTGTCTAGGAACTGGTACATCATAGCTCACCAGCTGACCCTTTACTTCAGAACTTCCTCTCCACCAGAGCCCTTTTAAATTATACTGAAAAAGAGTAATCTGTAAGAGGCAAGATAGTATGCATAGTGCTGCATTTAGATTCAGAGGATATGATTTAGAATCATAGCTTTGCTACTGAATCGCTGTGATCCTGGGCAAATTACTTAACATCTCTTGGCCTCAATTTCTTTATCTTTAAAATGAGAGGATAGTGGACTAGATTTCTTCTAAGTTCCCCTCAGGATCTATATCTGGATCTTAACCTTTTCCAGAAAAGTACAAATATACTTGTACCTTGTATAGAATCCTTATTAGATTGCATATTGTCCACCACAAAAAGAAATGATGATGACAATGATGATGATCATGTTTTTCCTTTATTCTTTTTTTTGCAAGGCAATGGGGTTAAGTGACTTGCCCAAGGTCACACTAGGTAATTTTAAAAAGTATCTGAGGTTACATTTGAACTCAGGTCCTCCTGTCTCCAGGCCAGTGCTCTACCACACCACCTGACTGCCTCATGTCCTTCATTTTTGACATCAGGAAGATGATGCCATCAGAAGCACATGAATTGGATTTAAGCATGGGAGTTCTGTGCTAAGTCACAAGCCTCACTGGGACCAGTGGTCAGATATATATCAGGATGACTGGAGATAGCTCTGGATGTGAGGCAATCAGGATTAAGTGACTTGGCCAAGATCACACAACTACTAAGTGTCAAATGTCTGAAGCAAGATTTGAATGGTCATTCTGACTCCAAGGCCAATGCTTTACCCATTGTACCACTAAAAAACACAAAAAATAGAATGGGAGGCAATGATCAAGTCAGTTCCAAGCAATTGCACCTGTCATGGGTTGGGTTAATCTGGAATATCAGTGGAACAGTTTGGCAGTCAATCAAGAGGTATGCTGAAACCAGTGACCTGGGCAGAACAAATAGTTTATATAGCTAAATAGCCTGGAGGATATGTCAAGACCTATTAGAATGTTAGTATTGGTACTTTTGACAGAAGGTTATACTGATAGAAATTTTTAGAATTCCAAAAGAAGACCAAGTCACCTACTTGGAAAACAAAATTAAAGGGGACAGTCATAAAGATCAGGGCAGTTTAGAAAGAAATGCTAATCAATATCTAGTCAGAAATTTAGTCAAGATTAGCATGTTAGGGAAAATTGGAAACAAAGTCAGAATACCAATGCTGGGGTTCAGAATAGTGGGATAGAAGTTGATGACAAAATCTCTTTTACAAAGTTGAATTGGACTAGTCTTTTGAATTAGTTAGTGCTTAGAAACTAGCTAGAGATAGGTGGAATTTAACTCTCTGATATGGAACTTATGTAATGTCTCCTTTGAGGGGACCAGGTATTAATCAGGGAATGAGGACTAGACAAATTTATTATGAACCATTGATAATGTCAGGTAACAAATTTTACCTTTGGGCCAAATATATCATGATTCTGCATTATGGATCCTCTCCCCAGGGTTATTTATGAGTTTTTTTAGTCACATTTATTAGTTAATTATCTGTTATTAGTTTTTAGGATGACTTTGAACTTATTTACCCCAAATATGAAAAATCATGTAGAATTAAATTTCAATAATTTTAGCAATACTATAACACCCCCCCTCTTCCCCAAAGAGCCATATCACTCAGTTGTGGTGAGCTTCAACTATACATTCCATGAGGATTTGAAAATCTTAGCTTCTGGCTTGAAGATGAGTTGTAATTGATCCCCAGTGTAAAACTGAGCTAATCTCTGAACAAAACATAATTATGGTAAGTATTTTGGAAAATGTAATGACTCAGCCTTAGGGATTCTGTGGCCTTCAGAAATGATCATCTTCTAGCAAGTCTATTAGACCTAATTCAGGAATGGAAAGTAATTGTAACGGGACAAATATTATTTAACGCTCATCACAAGCTAGGCTTACTTAGAGCTATATTTGTAGAGCATTAGACAAGTGCTTATTATAGGCTTCTGTGGGATATCAATCCATTTGATAGTATTCCTTACTGAAAACAGGTCATAAATGTAACATCATGGCTTCTGGGTCTTAGGAGAGGAATTCAGAAGAGAAGCTATTTAGTTAACCAATGTTAAAACTAGAAAAGGAAAACCCTAACTTCCACACCATTGATATTTCTCATGTATCTGGAGATAAAGAAAGTCTAAATAATCTTGAGAATTAGAATTTATTAGGAATACTCTAATCTATGAACATCAATGCAAATATTTCTTCCATTGATACAAGATAGAAATCTATTCTTACTTTTCCATCTTTGTAATTCTTGTCCATGTCTTCATATTAAATTCCATGGAAAGCTCTACTTAACATGCTGGATACATCTAGTTCACTTAACATTGCATGGATGCCATTAGAACATACCTACATCCTTCATTTGTGATTAACCAAGAATATCTTGAATCATTCAAGTCAAATATTGAAAAATAGTGTAGAAATATATCTTAATAATTCAGTTAACATTATAATCTTTTAACCACTATTTTTTCCTCCAAGTCAAATCACTCAGTTATGTTGAAAGTCTATCCCTTAATTTTACTACATGATGACTGGTCATGTTTTTAGGTTGTACTTATTCTCTGATAATATTTTTATAAATTTTCTTCTTTATAATTAATTCTCCTGTGTATTTTATACTACTTATCCTCACTGATTAATCCTTTAGTCACAGCAAATCTCATAGATATAGAGGGATCATGACTTAACTTTGGTGGAAGGGTTGCTCATACTGACAAAATGACAGATTCTTGGGTTGAAGTTAACCAGTTAGGTCATTGCATCTAGGGGATTTAGAGATATAGAAATTTAGACTTAGACGGGACCTCAAAAGTTGTCTTAACTAGCCAGTTCATTTAATAGAGAAGTAAACTGAGGCTCAGAAATGTTAAATCACAACCAAATTCACACAGATAACTCAGGGGGAGAGCTAAAATTCTCTTATCTAGGTCTCCAGACTCCCAATCTCTTCATTGTACCATGCTTTTAAGTCTGAGAACCCTTTCACTACTCAGAGCATTTGCATTCGATGACATTCCTGGAGGGAGAAAACACATCCTGGTTCTGATAACTAGAGGAGAAAGGAGAGGTCATTCTTTTTCAATTATGTATTCAGAGAATGAGAGAACACATTGTTGTCTTACACTCTGTATGCAAATGTCCCTATGTGTCTTGACCAGCTTCAAGGAAAGCTTTGAAAACATCAAAACAGATCTCTGTCTGAAAATATAGTCACAACAATGTCTCAAGAAAAGCTGACGTCTTAAATTCTGAATAGCTAAGCTTCCTTCAATCTGAATGCTTTTCTTTCCCCTACTTTTCTATCATGCATAACAATGTCTAGGTAATTGGCAGTGTGATTCTTTTCCCAAAGAAAATCTTATTGGAATGCTCTCTATGGATGTGCCCTGTGGCTGACAGTGCAAGTGACCTCCCAGAGATCTGGAACCTTTAGCACAGTCTTGGGGTAGAAATCTCTGCAGTTGTCTTTGCAACCCTGAATTTTACAATCTGAAGGTTTTTAATTAAGATTCAATGATTGTGATCTTTTTGGAATGATAGTCATTTGGGATCCAGACATCCTTGTTATAAATGGCTTGTGAATTCTTAGTCCAGAGTGATTAAAATTTTTTTTTTTTATTAAGACATCTTAAGAAAAAGGCACAGCTCCCTCAAGGTGGGAGAGGGGCAAGAAATCCTCAAAATATTAGGTCTTTTATGCACTTTGAAAGGCTTGTTTCTGCCCCTTCATGCAATTCATTGGCTGGGGTCACAATCTAATTGATACATTGGTCCCCATACGGTTTCCTCCACCCTACTCATTATACTAATGAGCAAGAACAGCTACCTCCTTGAAAATGTGCAAAGGAGAAGATTGAAGACCCTAGATTAATTTAGAACTAGTTGGGACATACCTAATCTGTTTTTCTTTTTAATCACATACCCACCCATAGGCAAAAATACAGGTTGACCCAATCTTTCTAATATAAACTAACAAGTCTCCCTTCACATGCTTGTGGAACCTAAACACCCCTATATTTCTCACATCCTGAGAAGAGACTTTGAGGGACAGTGAAAAGAGGGGACTGTGAATAAAGGAGTCTCTTTTCACTTCTATTTATACAGTGAACTTTAGTTAAAGTACAGCTATTATGGTTATTGAAAGTCTGGTTGAAAAAAAGAGTCCAAGTTGCTTAGTGTGGCATACAAAGTATTTCACAATTTGACCCTAAATAGTCATAGAACATTAGAGCTGGCAGGTACCTTAGAGATTGTCTAAGATAAATCTATCATTTTTTAAGATGAGAAACAAAGGTCAAGGGAGAAAAATTGACTTGGCAAGTCCCTAAGCTAGTGAGCAGAAGAGATGGGATTCAAAACTGAGTTTTCTAAGTCCAAATTCTTTCTTTTCTTTCATAGTGTCTCTCAGATTTATCTTTGTAACCATGCTATAGGCTTACTGTCCCCTGAGAATAGTTTACTTAATTTTTTTTCTCACTTTTTCCAAGCAAATACTATATTGTACTTTTTAGATCCATGCTTTTGGGTCTCATCCTTTTCCCTGGTCTGGAATATCATCACACTCTGTTTACTTCTTCAGTTCCTTCTTCTCTAACTTTGATTAGGATAGGAGAGAATATGGTGCTAGGAGTGAAGGAAAAAAAATGAATTGCCCCTCTACAAATTTTTGCCATCTAACATTAATCAAGCCCACATTATTGTAAGATAATCCTCTTATTATTTATTTATCACATTTCTCATATCCCCTGTTCCAAATTCTTCCCCCCTTGCCACTTACTGGTAATTATCAGTGCCTTGCTTTTTACTTTCCTGAAAAAAATATTGTATCATTCAGACTGAATTCTATTGTCTTCCCCATTTATGTGGAAGGAGCCACTATTTTCCAGTCTTTCAAGTTTGTAATCTCACCATTATCTCAAACTTTTCACTCTCCCTCACCTTATATATCCAATCATTCTTTAAATCTTATTCCAAAACATTTATATTGAATTTGACTTCTTTCTACTCATATAGTTCACACCTTCTTTTCCTTTTGTAAAAACTATTACAAAGAGTTTCTAAGTGAGTTTCCTGTCTCAGGGCTGTCTCCTTTCTGGTTTTCTCTCTACTAAGCTGATCATATTCTTTCTTTTCTCAACTAACTCTAAACATTTATTACTTAGTATAAAATACAAAGTCTTTTGTTTTGTTTAAAAAATTCTTCAAAACCTGAACTCAAGTTATCTTTCTGGTCTCATTATATATTACTCCACTTTTCATAATCTATGATCCTGAAAAACTAACTTTCTCTCATGAAACCCCAACTTCTGTATTTTTGCACTGGTTGTCCCCTATGTCTGGAATGTCTTTCTTTCTCATCTCTATTTCATAAAATCCTTCTCTACCTTCAGTCTTAACTCAAGAATTACCTTCTACATAAAACCACTTCAATTTCCCCAATTTCTTTACTAAATTCCTTGTATTTATTCTCTTTATATATTTAAAAAGTCATCACATTGGAGTGTTAACTTCTTGATAGTAAGGATTATTTCATTCTTAGTTTTTTATTCCTCAGTGCTGTACACAATCCTGGATACATAGTAGATGCTTAATGAAATGCTTATTGATTTACTCCATGTCCCTGATCAGCTTCAAAATCTACCTGTCCTATGTCTCTTTCCCAGAAGGATATGACAGATGATAGACTGGCTAAATTGAAGAACTAATTTAAAGAATATAATTCTAGATAATGCCTAATTAATAATTATGATTCTCATTTTATATATTCTTTCAAAGTTTTCAATTGAAGATCATTTGATCTCCATAAAAAACATTTTTAGGCAAGACTACAGGATTGTCTATTTACAACAGGCTCAAATTGAGAATTCTTTCCTCTGTACAACAAATATTGTCCCCATTTTTACAAATGAGGAAACTGAGATTCAAAGAATTAATGTTACTTTGGAATGTGAGGAGTATTATAGAAAGGCCATCGGATTAGGGCAGTTAGAAGGAATATACACAGACAGAGATACAAGAGTGAGTTGAATGTTATGGAAGGGCCATCAAGAAAAATAATATTAAAGGGTGAGAGAGAAGACTGCACTGGAAAAAGGGGAATGGGAGAGTTCTAATGGGATATGTTAACTGATGTAAAAGAAACCTGAAAGGGATTTTACAGTGGAGGGGACAATGGAGAAAGAATGATGGTAGAGCATCTGAATCTTACTTTCACTGGAATTGGCTCAGAAAAGGAACATCATACATACTCAGGTATTGAAACTCATCATTCAGGAAAGTAGGAGAAGGAGAAAAGAAAAGGAGGGCTGATAAGGAGGACAGATTAGGGGAAGTAAAAGTCAGAAGCAAAACACTTAAGAGAATGGACAGGATGAAAGAGAGAAAAGATAAAAGAGGAGAAAAATATGATGGAGGAAAATACATAGCTGTAATCATTATTGTGAAAAATTTTTTACATTAAGTTTCTCTGATAAAGATTTCATTTCTTTGTTTTCTTTTTGTTTTTGCAAAGCAATGAGGCTAAGTGACTTGTCCAAGGTCACACAATTAGGTAATTATGAAGTGTCTGAAGCTGGATTTGAACTCATCCTCCTGACTCCAGGACCAGTACTCTATCCACTGACCCACCTAGCTGCCCCATGATCTCATTTCTTTAACACAGAAAATGGAGTCAAATTTATAGTAATAAGAGTCATGGCCCAATTGATAAATGGTCAAAGAATATGAACAGGCAGTTTTCAGACAAAGTAAAGAGATAAAAAAACAAAAATGAAAAGGACCTATGTGTACAAAATATTTATGGAAGTTCTATTAATGGTGGCAAAGAATTGGAAATTGAAAGAATATCTGTTAAATAGGGAATGGCTGATCAAACTATTGTATATGATTATGATGGAGTATAACTACTGTGTTATAAGAAATGAGGAGCAGGATGCTCTTAGAAAAACCTGGAAAAATTTATAAGAACTGATGCAAAGTCAAATGAACAGAAGTAGGAAAATAGCAGGATTATATGATGACATTGTGAATAACATCTATTCTCAGCATACAGTGAACTAAGATAATTCTGTAGGACTTATTATAAAAGGTGATGCCTATTTCTGGAGAAGAAACTTGTGGAGCCTGAATGTAGATCAAAGATATTTTTTATTTACTTTATTTTTCTTGAAGTTTTTTGCCTATTTTTCTTTCACATAATGATGTACATGAAAATGTGCTTTGCATGACTATACATATATAACCTATGTCAACTTGCTTGCCTTCTCAATGGTGGGGAAGGGGAGAGAGGGAGGGAATTTAGAGCTCAAAATTTCAAGAAAATATTAAAGTTTGATTTTTTTTTTTACTTGTAATTGAGAAAAAAATAAAATACCAGCTCTGTCACTTGCTAACTGTGTGATATTGGGTAAGTAAACCAATGACCTATTTGTAAAATGAAGGGATTAGACTAAATAATCTTTTAAGTTTCTTTTATTCTGAATTGAAATCCTATGGCTTTCAATGGGTCAAAGATAAAATTTCCCTTTTATGGGAACCTTTTTTTTGTCTCAATCTAAAGGAATGGGTAATGATAGAGATTTTAAACACTGTGATAGGACCTGTAGGTATCCTTTGATGGGGATGCTGAAATTATATCAGTAGCTGCACAAAAGGTTACTGGCATAGTAAGACTGGTCCTGTGTGCTTCTTAAATTCTTAACAAATCTTGAATTATGTAAAAAGTTCTCATACAGATATATTTACTGAATAGATTATATCATTCACATAGAAAGTAAAGTAGGAAAGAAAGGGATTATTCTAAAGCTAGACTTCTTAAGACTTCTTAGAATGTTAGAACTAAAAAGGATCTTTTTTTATCTTTTCCAAATCCCCATTTTACTGATGAGTAAATTAAGACTCAGAGAGAAGTCATTTATTTGAGTTCAAATGATGAAAATTTAGGCCTCCTGATTCCCAGGGTATTACTTTTTCCATTACATCCTACTGAAAACCCCTGGGAAGTCTTAGTAAATAAATTTGTATCTAGTGCTTACCATTTACCAGGCACTGAGCTAATTGTAGAGATCAAAATACAAGCAAAATGACAGTTCCTTCCCTAAAACAATTTACATTCTCATAGGGGTCTTTTGTTGCTGTTGCTGTTGCTGTTGCTGCTGCTGTTGTTGTTGTTGCTGTTGGTGGTGGTGGTGGTGGTGGTGGTTTTGGTGTTTGTATGTGTGTGTGTGTGTGTGTGTGTGTGTGTGTGTGTGTTTGTGTTTGTGTGTGTGTGTGTATAGCTTTAAAAAAAGTGTTTTTTTTGTAGGGGACTACAAGCTAGCCATTAATTAATGAGGAAATTTCTCTCAAAGGAGATAACTACTTATAGTCTGTTCCACTAACAGCTACATCTACTTTATGGGTAGACTAGCATTAAACTAAATGAAATATAAATGTGAAGTTTCTAGCAAAAGATCTCTGCAGAAATGGCTGTGCACACATAATACCTCAACTGTAAACCTGAGGACCCAAGAGTATGTCATTGTTCTTTACAGTAGTAAGAAAGATAGGAATTTAGGAAGGCTTAGGAGGAAAAAATAGACATAATTTTGGATTGATTTTGGACATAATGAATTTAAGATATTGACTGGATTTTCAATGTGAGAGGACTGAAAGGCAGTTGAAGATTGGAGGTGTGCAAAGATGTAAGTTCAGGTAGATTTCGAAATCATCAGCATAGAAATTGTAATAAATTCATTGGAGGTGATGAGATCACTGAGAGAAGTAGTATAGAGGAAGACCCAAATGAGAACTTTGTGGACACCTATGGTAAGAGGGCATGATTTGGATGAAGATATAGCAAAGGAATCTGAGAAGAAGCAGTCTGGTGGGTAGAAAGAGAATTAGGATAGAGAGGTGTCCTGAAAACCTAGTGAGAGTATCTAGGAGAGTGATCAACAGTATCAAAGGTCAAGGAGATTGAGTATTGAGAAAAGGTCATTGAATTTAGTAATTAAAAGATCATTATCGGGGCAGCTAGGTGGTATAGTGGATAAAGCACTGGCCCTGGAGTCAGGATTACTTGGGTTCAAATCCGGTCTCAGACACTTAATAATTACCTAGCTGTGTGGCCTTGGGCAAGCCACTTAACCCCATTTGCCTTGCAAAAAAAAAAATTAAAAAAAATCATTATTCACTTTGGAAGGAACAGTTTCAGTGGAATAATGAGATCAGACACCTTATTATAATAGGTTGGGAAGAACTCAAAGGAGAGAAAGTGGAGGCACCTATTGTAGATTTCTTTTTTAAGGAGTTTAACCAGAAAGGTCAGAATAAATGATGACAGTGAGTGGACATAGAAGGATCAAATAAAGGTTTTTGATAACCTTGAAAAATACCTAAGGAACAGGAAGGAGAATCAAGTCACTACAACCAAAATGCTATGGACTCTCCTGATCTATGAACTCCTGACCTCTACTTGTTTATTCAACCCCACACTTTCTCATGGACAAAAAAGGGACTGGAATGACAAGTATGCATCAGCATTGATCATGTTTTATAAAAACATTCCCATTTAACCCAATCATGAATGGAATATCTAGAGATTACCTCAGATGCATAGCCACAACCATGCTTTTCCAACCTTATCCTAACTGATAATTGTCTCAGTTCCAGGATAGAATTTCTAGAACTAATGAGACTGTCAATCAATCAGTAAATCAATAAATATTTATTAAGTGCCTACTATGGGCAAAGTATAATACTGAATGTTTGTCCTTCACTCTTGAAGAAGACCATGACATCCGGGAGATGATGCCATGGTAAGCACAAGAATTAGATCTGAGTGAGGGGGGGTTTTGCGTTATGTCAGCAGCCTCACTTTGTCCTCCAGAGTCAGCTATATCCATTGAACTGGTATGAATCAGAATGAATGTAGATGACCCTGGATATGAAGCAATCAGGATGAAGTGACTTGCCCAAGGTTGCACAGCTAGTAAGTGTCTGAGGTTGGATTTGAATTCCTTTTCTCCTAACACCAAGGAAGTGTTCTAAGTGTACCAAATGAAACAATCCCTGCTCAAAATTTACTCTGATGCTGGTAAACCAGGGGTAATACTGGCCATTGATGTCAGTAAAGCAATCTTGTATAAATTGTGCTTTTTTTGTCAGTGATAAAAGTTTCAAGGTAAAAGTCATGGTTTATATGAGATGGTTTATATGAGGTAAACAGGTCAATTATTAACAGATAGTAGGTAAACCAGGTCAGAGGTGGGAGGTATTTCTATAATATTGAACCAAGGATAGATGATGCTAAAGCATGAATATTCAAAAGTTAAAACAAATAAATGAAGTATAAAACTGGGCAAAGAACAAGGCAATAAAATAAAATTTGGTTTAGATATATAGATAGATATGTAAGAGAGAACATGTATTTTAAAAGTGCTAATATTTTTCAGGTATTGTGCTAAGTGCTGTACTTTCAAATTTAAGCAAAAAAATTTTCTTCCCTGAAGGAGATTAAATTCTAAAGAGGAAAACACTACAAATTAGCAAGCAAAGGATGATGGTGGCATTAGGTGGCATTTTGTGGAGAGGGATAGGCAAGCATGGAAGCTTGCCTTTCAAGAGAATACTGCCTATCAGAGCCCAGGGAAGCCCAAGATTCCTATGAGATATGTGTGGGAGATGATGATAATGAAAATAAATCTATAACATTTTAATAGTGATTTCTATGTGCAGGCACAATGCTAAGTACTTTGCAATTATTGCCTCATTTGGACCTTAACACAACCCTAAGAGATAAAGAATATAATACAGCTGCAAGGTGTAGGAATGGGCAGGAAAGAAAGTGAAGACCTGGTTTGGGCAAAATGGGACAAACTCTTGTTTACACAAATATTTCCCAATATAACTCTCTCAGTATAATGGCAATAATCACATTATTTTGTGCTGTAGTGTTTAAAACTAATCTCTCTATTGACATTTTGTTTTACTCCATGGAAAGTTCCTTGACTCTATAACTTATGCTGAAGTAAATAAAGGAGTAAATAACTAGTCTTTAAAAAGGTGGAGTTTGCTTTGGTACTGAGTTCTACATTAATTTTCCAATATATACTCAGAATGGCAGACATCAAGAGTAACCCAGAGGTTGCTAAAATGGCCTACTATATGTCAGATAACTAATCATTCAGAACTAGGCTCCTTTGTTGGTTCATATAGTCTCTGCCTGCTTTTAATGTGCTACTGAGAGGTGGCAAACTATCACCTCTTAAAATCTAAAATCTTTAGTAGTACAATCTACCTTAATGAGATTTACTCTTGTCTGTGGTGTTCAGACATGATACCTCGGTGACTGAGTATAACATTATCAGCAGCCAATTTTGCATTTTGTAAAGTGGTCAGAACCTTGGACAGCAGCCAGCCCACTGCTTTAGACAATTAAAGAGATTCATTTATTTTCCTTCCCCAAAAGAAAGGATATTTTTTTCAAAGCTTATTCAATATGTATTTTTCACAATTACATGTAAAAACAATTTTAACATTTTTTTCAAATTTTGAGTTTCAAATTCTCTCCCTTCTCCACCCCTCCCCAATGAGAAAGCAAGCAATTTAACATAGATCGTATATATGTAGTCAAGCAGAACACATTTTTGTGTAACTTATTCTGTTAAAGAAAATACAGAAAACCAACCAATAAAATAAAGAAAAAGTTTCGTTGATCTTCTTTCAGGTTCCACCCATTCTTTATTTGGAGATAGACATTGTAATGCCAAAAATAGCTAAATTATTGTTTGTAGATTATCTTACAGTACTACTATGACTGTGTACAATGTTCTCTTGGTTTTATTCATTTAAATTTGCATTAGTTCATTTAAGTCTTTCTAGGTTTTTCTGAGAGAATCCTGTTCTTCATTTGTTAAAGCACAATGATATACAATAATTTGTTTATCCATTCCTCAAGGCTTTAGAGGAGCTCCAGAATGGTGGGATCAGTATACAACTTCACCAATAGTATATTAATGTTTTGATTTTCCCATATCCCCTCCAATATTTGTCACTTTCTTTTGCTGTCTTACTAGTCAATTTGACTGGTATGAGGTAGTATCTCAGAGTTATTTTAATTTGTATTTCTCTTATCAATAATAATTTAGAACATTTTATATGACTATAGATAACTTTTATTATTTTCTCTGAAAACTGACTGTTCATATCTTTTGATCATTAGTCAATTGAGGAATGGCTCTTATTCTATAAATTTGACTCAGTTTTCTTTATGTTTGAAAAATGAAATCTTTATCAGAGAAATTTACTGTAAATTTTTTTCACAGTAATGATTACTAATTATGTATTTCCCTCCATTCTGTTTCTTCCTTTTTTATCCTATTCTCTCTCCTTTTACTCTGTCCATTCTCAAAAGTATTTTGCTTTTGATTTTTCCTTCTCCAAACTTTCCTATCTTCAACCAACTCTCCACTTTCTTTTATCCCCTTTCCTTCCCACTTTCCTGTATGGTTAGATAGATTTCTACATCCAAATGATAGTGTATCTTACTCCCTCATTGAGCCAATTCCAATGAGAGTAAGGTTCATGTACTCCACCCACCCCCATCCCCATTTCCTCCACTATAAAAATCTCTTTTGGGTCTCTTTTATGTCATATAATTTATCTAAGTCTATCCCCCCCTTTCCCTTGTCCCAGTGTTCTTTCTCTTAGTTTTATTTTTTTTTAGATAATCATGCTACCACATTCAATTCATACCTCTGTTTTCTGTCCATGTATATTCCTAATGGCCTTAGTAATGAAAAAAAAAGTTTTTAGGAGTTATAAATATCATTTTCCCACATGAGAATATAAACAGCCTAACATTATTGAATTCCTTATGATTCTTTTTTCTATTTGCCTTTTTATTCTTCATTTGCATGTTGCATTTGAAAGTCAAATATTCTGTTAAACTTTGGTCTTTTCATCAGAAATGCTTGAAAGTCCTCTATGTCACTGAATGTTCATTCCTCCCCCCTCCCCCCAGGATTATGTCTTTTGGTTAGTATGTGGTTCTTGGTTGTAATCCTTGCTCTTTTGATTTTCATACAAATAATTTTTTTAATCACCCACATCCCTACTCCACATGTTCACACCCATCACTTTGTCTGATATGGATTCATGGGATCCTAGGTCACAGAATAATAGAATTCAATCTAGAAAGAACCATGTAAGTGATTGAGTCGAGTCTCGTTTCATATATGAAAAAACTGAGGCATAGCATATTAAATGAATTGCCCAGGGTCACACAAATAGTAAGTATCTGAGCAGGATTTGAATTCAGATCTTTCTGATTATAATTTTTGTACCTGGCATAATAGATACTGTGTTGATTTTTTACTCAGAAAGGTCTGAGTTGAAATCCTGCCTCAGACTTTTAGTAGCTATTTTACCCTGGGCAAGACACTTAACCTTCCTGGGTCTTATTTACTTATCTACAAAATGAAGGGCTTAGACTAAATTGCCTCTAAGGTCTCCTCTAGCTCTAAATCTATGATTAAGAAGACCTTGTTCAAAATTTTTAGCCTTATAAATGATAAATTCCAATTGGCTAGGTATAGATTGAGGGGTCTTAAACAAAATTAACATTTTGTTAAAGAAAATTAAAGATTAAGTTTATACTATTCTATCTCCCTTTCTGTAAATATTTTATTTTTTTAAATAATATTGACTCTTTTCAATTACCATTCTACCAATAGATGACCAATACCTTCATGCTGTTGATTACCCATGCCAGGATAGTCATCAGGTTCCAAATTCCCAACCATTCTTTCAGGGCTCAATTTTAGGATTACTCTGTAAAGCTCATTATCATAGGACAATATTGTTATATAAATATAGCATTTGAAGCTGGAAGGGATTTTAGAGATCATCTAGCCTAGAGATGTCAAACTCAAAGCAGCAAAATTCTCAAGGGAGATTTACTCAGATTAAAATGTAATTAGAAAATGTTTAAGAAAAATAATTATAGATAAATACAATATAGATAACATTTATTAGTGATTTTCTAAGTCAATAAGTAGTCTGCAGGCTACTTTTCTATTTGAGTTAGTCACCACTGATATAGTCCACTGTCCATATGAAATACTAAAGGTCCAGGGAGATAATGTGATTCTTCTATAGTTACTGTGATTATATCTTAATAGGTTATTAGTTCTTAACAGTTATCAGTGACAGACCCCTTCTTAGATTAATGCATTTGTCAAACACTGAGTGAGTACTCACTATGTTCAAGGTATTATGCTAGGTGTATGGGAAATCCATAATAGTATAAAATGTGATCTTCATCCTCAATGAAAATTGCAGCTATTGAGGGTGACTCTGTGTGTGTGTGTGTGTGTGTGTTGTGTATCTGGCAATAAATACATAACTATTTAATCAGTGTCTTTTATGTTGTGATCCACATAGGCAAATAATATGGAAATTTCTTGAGTTGAGAAAGGACCAGTGAGGAGAACTTTTTGAGAAGGGAATATTTCAGAACTTTTTAAGCAATTCAACAAAGGTTTGTAGGAATAATGGATATATTAGTGTTGAAATTTGCTAATTAGTACAACCCTCTCAATCTGTGAAAAAATCATTTGGGATTTAGAGAAGGACTCTAAGGCAGGACTAACCAAAGATTGCTAGCTAATAAGTGGGAGAACCAGGCTTCACATTGAGGTTTTATGACTTCAAATTCAGTTTTCATTTCATTACAGCATACACTTTCTCCATTTTTTGAGTGATAGTGGGATCCTTTACCAAAAAGAATTAGATAAGGAATATGCAGGTAAAGGTAGCAATGTCATTCTATGCCTTGGTTTCTTCTTTACTGCTATAATCTTCCCCTAATGTCCTATTTTTCTAAATTAACTGCAGGAATGTCCCCTTAGTTACGGATCTCCTTGGGCTTCTGGTCTTTCTGCTTAGCTGATTTATTATTGTTTGATCATACCTGACTCTTCATATTCCCATTTGGAATTTTCTTGGAATAGATACTGGAATGGTTGGCCATTTCCTTCTTTAGATCATTTTCCAGATTAGGAAACTGAGACAAAGAGGGTTAAACTGATGAAAGAGGACTATAATGGAAATATTTGTTTGGCATTTCCTGTAATATTAAGGAAATATTATCTGTTTTAGCCTGGCTTTTTTTGTGGGTCTCTGACTTCCTCCTCATTGCTCAACTTAACCATAAATTCATTAAGATAAGAGGAGTAATTTCTATCCCTTCCCCCACCCATCATTTACCCATCTGGAATGTAACCTGTCAATGTATATGCCTGACTCCAGGCATATGTAGGTGGGTCACTCCTTGACCTCTCCCCTTAACTTCTCCCCACATAGGAGGTAGTCTAGTTTCCCTTTAAAAATTTATCCCTTCTCTGCCAAGATGCTGTATCTCTGCTATCTTATGGCTATTCCTATCCTTTCTTCTTCTCCCCTCCCTGTTGCCCCCCCTTTTTTTAACTTTACTATGTTCTTAAAAAAAACTCTTTATCTTGCTGCCTTCCTAAAGAACTATGTCTGGTGACTTTTTACAGTAACCTGTGAATTAAAATTTATGTCTTTTCTTGCCCTCTTGAATCAGAGAGTCTTGTGATTTCTTCACTGATAAATGAACTCCCACCAATACTTACAAACCCTCTCCCATGAGCAATTCACCCATCCACACAATGACTTATTCAGGATTACATGGCTTGTAAGTGTATGAATACTAGATTTGAATTCTTCTTATTAACTTCAGGCCTGGGACTCTATCCACTATACCAGTTGGCTGCTTTATTAGTTTAGCTGATTAAACAGTCTTTTGAATCAGAAATAGAAAATGTCAGCATCTTCTGCATTCCCACAGCACTTACTTTATCTCTTGCTTTGATGTTTAACTATTTGATATTGAATGACTTCATATAATCATCTTATCTACTTGAGGACATGATAGATTTACTGACCAATGGAATAATAGAGTAATATATTATTCATTCAAACCCTGGATTACATAGAGAATATTTCCCAGAAAAAATAAAGTCATAGTATAATCTCCATTGTGTACTACATCTAGCCCTATCATTTCTCTGTAATTTATATTTCCTAAAATTATCTCATTTTTTCTTCCCACTCCAAATTCTCATTCTGAAAAAGTCAAATACTTGGAAGGTTTGTAAAAGCCATTATTATATCCAGAAGGAAAGCCAGGTGGTTGGTCTGTGGAGCAAGAAGTCACCAGTTGTTGCTAATATAAGGATGCTAGTTTCTTTACTGCTCTTAGGCTGCAGAATATAAAGTTAGGGGGAACCCTGAACCTTTGGCTTTCTAAGACAGCATATTTTAAAAGAATGCTTAAGTTATCTATTTGGGAAGGAGAAAGAACCAGAGACATTTTGTGGAAGAATAAGGCAACTCTGAATGATCAAGTGTCCTGTGTCGTTTTCCCTATATGTTTATGTTCATCTGTGTTGTGTGTATACTGTGAAAAATCTCCTATATTGGATTATATAATAAACTTCTTTAGATTTTAAATATAAAAAATTGCAAAAAAAGCTGAACAGGGAAAATCCTGTCACAAAATAATAATTGCTTTGTCCTTGCTAGCACCTTATATATTTTTTCAAGAATGTTCATTTTAGAAGTTGTACAATCTTGGCAGCCAAGAATTGTAGGACATTGAAAGCCATCATATTTGAGGTACTAAATGTTTGTAGAAAAACTTTGTCTTGGATATTTACTTTTTGAGGAAAAAAAAGCATTGAATACCAGTTGCCTGTTTTAGGACATTTCAATTCAATTCAATAAGAGACATTTATTAAGGGCCTATAGATGTGTTAGTGATTTCAAGGGAAGACAAAATAAAATAGTCCCTGCCTGAAAAGTGTTTTTACACTTTTCCAAGAAAAATTTTTCCCAAGGAAAAATGTACATATATTATGTCATGGACATTGATAAACAAATGCAACACTAATTAAAAGTAACAAAAATGAACTTCAAGATAGAAAAAAGCATTAAGGATAAACAAAATATCTCATACATGAAGGGCATTTAAATTATGCTTTGAAGAAATTAGCTTCTAAGTTAAAGCATGCTAATAATAAATTTCTATTTCTGGGGTATTCAAAATCTTTAATCATATTGATGGGTCCCAATTAATGAGCCCCTCCCCCAACATTCAGATCTGCTCTGATAGTCCTTCCTGGGTCTTTGCTAGAACTGGAAATTCTAGCTATGACTTAATTACTTGACCTATGGTCTCTACCTCTCCTTTTGCTCAAGGTTTTTTTTGTCTTTTGGCAACCGTTGATTATCACTACCCACTGTTCTTGGTCTGCTAGGGGCAGTCTTTGAAGCCCTTTTACTTTTTAGGTGAGGATCTGTGACTGGTCTGCCTAGAGACTTAATGATATTATCAGCACCTGGGGTCTTTGATATCCAAAAGCTCTCCTTAGTAAGCATGTTATAACTTAATTATAAGTTTTGTTCTTTCTTACTGGCCTCTGGTGGCTCCAACTTTTGACATCCAGACCCACTTCAAATAAACTTAATTATTTATATGAGATTATTTTTCCTCTCTTCTTCCATCTTCTCTCCCTATATGAACAAGAATATGTCAGGTCCCTCTTTGCTAGACTATCTCCTAATTCTCAGCCCACTGGCCATCACAGTGCCCAATAAAATGCCTACTTGCCTAGGAGAGAACCTACATCTTGTGAATTCTTTCTTTTACATTTTTCTCTGAATCCCAATATTTGGGGGGGGGTGAACTTTAACAATAATGCACCATTTTGTTTTCTGTGGTTTTGGTCAACTACTTAATCTCTGGGCCCCAGTTTTCTCATCTAGGAAATAAGTGATAGACTAAATTATTTCAGTGGTCTCTTTTCTAAATCTGTGATTTATGATTCTCTGACCCTTACCCTTAGAATTACCCTCTGAAAAGGATGAAGGAAGGCATTTTTCCCTTCCAGTTTTTGCTGGGGAAAGCAAAATTTCAGAGAAAGGAAGTAACTTCCCCAGAGCTATATGAGTTAGTGGCATTTCAGATTCAATACTTTATTACTTCCCTGGGGCTATGGATCTAATTTAAATGGATGTTTGCAAACTGTAACCTCAAATGGCTCTTGGATCATGTTACAGAATTACAGACTCCAAGAGATGGAAAGGATCTCAGAGGTCATCTAGTTAAGTCTGTCCCTGAATAAGAACATCTGCTAAATAATACTTGATAATTTATCATACAGCCTTTTCTTGAAAAGAGTTATATCCCCCCTCCCAATATTGTCTATCCAGACTAAATATGCTGGTTCTTTCAGTCAACCCTTTAATGAAAAGGATTCAATACTCTCCAGTATCACGAGCACTTTTTCCTAAACCACATTTTCTTAACTGTGGACCATGAATTAATAAAAATCCTTTATAAATATATTTCAATAGAATTAATTTTATCTAAAATCCTCTGTGATTTATTTTATGCCTTTAAAAACATTCTGAAAAGAGGCCCAAAGGCATTCCCAGACTACCAAAGGGGTAAATGTCAAAAAAATTTAAAACCCCATGTCTATATATTCTCTCATTTATTGATGTCTATCTAAAAATTTGAGAATTAGAAATGAAAATAATGTCCTGGAAATTGTATAACTTAGGGAAGTATACAATAGAACTGCTATTTTCTTAGTCTTGGATACTATGTCTCTCAATACAACATAAGATTGCATTCAGTTTCTCATATGTCATGTCATACTCTTGATTCATATTGAGCTTGAAGCTCATTAATGCCCCAGATATTTTTCAGATAGATAGTTTGCAGTCATCTCTTCTAATATTATAATTTTAATTTATTAAAGTCCAATTAAAACTTTATAGTATTCTTACTCTGGGTACAAATAGAGGTGGAAGTTTTGTTAAATTTCAAGTTCAATAGGAGTAAGCCTTATAAATGAATGCAATCTTGGATTTTATAGAGAGGCACAGTTTACAGAAAGAATGAGATGATAATTTTACCATAATCTACCCTAGTCAGAGTTCATCTGTATTATTTCATTCAGTCCTAGTTACCAAATTTTATAAAGGAGATAGAAATGATGGAGACTGTCTGGATTAGGGTTTCTTTTGTATCATGGACTCCTTTTGTAGTCTGGTGAAGTCTATTCTTCCCAGTTTATAAAGGATATCAATAAACTAAACTTGAGAGTTTCCAGAGAAAGGCAACCAATTTTGTGAAATGCCTTGAATCTGCTATCAATAGAAGGAACTTGTGACATTTAACCTGGCTTAGAGAAAACCTGGATGTGGGAGAAGATAGTAAAGTACATGATAACTGTTTTCAATTGTGTGAAAGGCTATTGTGTGGAAGCAGGATGAAACCTGTGAGTGGGTTTGGTCATACAGTTTCTTCTTGAAAAGAATTATATCCCCCCCTCCACCATATGGGAGTGGATTTGATCAAGAGGTAAAAATTTCTACCTCTTAGAGGTCTTTTGCCAGTTTGGATGACTACTTGTTGGATCTGTTTTAGTAGGAATTCCCTTTGGGGGAGGGTTAGACTTGTTAGCTACTGAGGTAATTTTAAATTTTCAAATTCTTGTAATCTATAATTCTCTATATTCCATCTTGTTATATTCATCCTAGTGTTCCATCTGGTCAAGAACTTTTTGGATCCTGATTCTTTCTTCTAGTGCATTAGTTCTCTTTCCAAGTTTAGTGTTATTAATGAATTTGATGTACTTGGTCATTGTGCCTTTATTAAAATCATTGATACATATGTTAAATAAGCATAGGGCCAAATGTCCCTGAAGTGACTCTACTCTAGATGTCTTTCTAAATTGGCATTGAACCCTTAATAATTATTTATTTGGTTCAACCATTTAACCCACACAAATCTAGTTAATCATATATTGTCTAGACTGCATCTTTCCATTTTTTACCCCCCCCAAATAAGAAACATCGTCAAAGGATTAGCCAAAATCTAGGTAAATTATATCTAAAGCTTCCCTGCCCTCTTCCTTCAAAAAGACTTCTCCAAAAAAGAAATGAGGCTTAGCCTAAACCGTTTTCAGTAAGCTTTGCTCATTTTGTAATAATCTCTCTTTTTCCATATATTTACTCACTACCCCATTCATAATATGGTCTAAAATTTTGTTTGGAATTGTAGTCAAGCTCCCTGGTATATAAACTGTGAAAACTCTGCTCTTGCTTTTTATTTTTATTTTTATTTGTAAATACAGCAAAAGATCTACTTCTTCAATCTTATAGTCCCCTTTATGGTATCTGGCTTCCTGGAAATACAAACAATTTTCTCTACCTCCCTTGTTTTTCAGCTTAAATTTGCTTTCATTAGATCTACAGATTTCAGAAATACAAACATTATATTTGCCATGTTCTTCATAATTCCTGGAAATAATATCTCTAGTCTCCTTATCCATTAACATCTTTGAAGCACCACTGAAGAATTCTGTTTATAGTAATCACCAGCTCCAGAGACTATTACTCTTCTTTACTTCGAATCTTGGGGCCTTGCTCTCAACTCATTTTTTCTTCTCTTACTAAGATTTTACCTTGATTTATCTATTTGTCTTACTTTTCTCACATTCTAACTTTTATTCTCTTTCTTTTTCTTCTCTATCTTCAACTTGTATCTTTCTCTTTTTTTCATTTTCCTCTTGCTTCTTCAGTCTATCACCTTTTCCTTCTAATTTTCCCCTATAGTACTGCTCAAGCCCTTCTTGAATGTTTCTTATATGTAATTTTCTACTTCTCAGATTTAGCTCAGGTGCTTTTTTTTCAGATCAAATTCTTATTATTGTCTTTCTATTCCTCTTCCCTTGAACTCCTCCCAGTCTCCTCTCCCAAAATCCTAACTCTAGCTTAAAAAAAATCCAAAGCTTTGTAGATGGCTTTCATGATTTTGTCTGTTTTTTCTTTAGCTCAAACATCTAGGAAATTTTTCCATGGGAGCTAGTCTTTACCCTAAACTAAAAAATCAGGTAGAATATACATTTGACTTGCTGATGCTGTTGTATTTGTTCTACCTATAGGAACATTGATTTAGATGTGGAAAAAACTATAGAAGACACCTAATCCTACTCCTTTCATTTTATGGATAAGGAAACTGAGGCCCAGGGAGGTTATATCTTGCCTAAATTCACAGATGTGATATATGTCAGTCATTATTAAAATCCAGGGCCTCTTGACCCCAATTCCATCATTTTTTCCTCTTCCCCACACTGCCTCTCTTGGAATAGGTGTAATTGGCACATTGTGATTTCACAAACCAGTCCTGAAACCATGCCCAAGTCCCTTGAGGCAGTCCCTTCTATAGCCCCAGCTTGTGACCATTACAACTGCTGTCAAATGTTCACAGTTGAAGGAACATTAATTTCCTAGAGAGAAATAGAATATAGAGAGGCAGATTTTTTTTTTTTGGATTTGGTTAGCTTTCTGCAACTCTGCCTCTTTTTGAACTTCAAACTACATTTGGAGGCATGTCACTTTCTTTGCATGAGTTGAGTCTGGCAAAAAACCCTCTTAGAAACCTTCCAAGAATAATAATTTTCAGTAGGAAATGGAACATTTGTCTTATCCCTCCAGGGAGGGTTAAGCCTATTGATTATTCACACTTTACTGTGAATTATTTTGATCAGATAATTGGATTGCCTAACACCTTGCTAAGGCTTTCAACACTGTGATATTTGGTGTGGGGGTTTAGGTGGGGGTGGGAATAGTCTGGGTTCAGTTTCCATAGAAGCTTTTGATACTTTTTTCCAGCATAGCAGTTCCACAAAAACTGATATTATAACTTGAATCAAATGTGAAATGAGCCCCTGCTGTTCCAGTAGTTTTGTTTCTGTGTAAAATGGTGTTTACTTTTGTGAGTTTGATCCTCCATTGGAATAAAAAATGAAATAAGTAGAATTTTTCTACCCTCAAGATACAGTATTTCTTTGGTTTCTTATTTTTCTCTAGGGTTCCTTTATCAGATTACTTTAAGAACCTCAAAAAGAATGACTTTGAGAGGAAATAATAGTAATAATAATGCTGAGAAGAAAGAAAGGTAGTGGGGTAATTGGTAGAGAACAAGGACTTGGAGTTAGACCTAATTTAAACCCCCCATCTGTGCCTTACAATTGTTGTATTCCTTTGACAGATCTTTTAACCTTTAGGTGCCTCAGGCAAATTTCCAGGACTATTAAGTGGCAGATGAGTTGGTCATCTCCATCAGTGGTATTTTCATAGATAATTATTTATACTAATGAAATCACAAATGTGAGTGAAAATAATGAACAGTGATAGCAATAAAAATTTTTATGGTTATAATTTCACTGTTCCTGCCTTTCATTGGTTTGGTTTCTTAATTTTTCAATCAACAAGCTCTTCTATAGTACTACAGTTGTTGTTTGTCCTTTGTTCCAATGACATCAGGAAGGTGATGTCTTGACTTGCAAATGAATTGGATTTAAAGGAGGCAGAGCTGTGCAACCTCACTCTCTCTTCCAGATCAGAAGAGTCCAGTGGCAAGATATAGCTCAAAATGACTCCAGTGCAATGGGAGACCTTGGTCTCTTTAAGCTAGACTCTTTTCTAGGCCTCAGTTTCTTTGAGGCAACACCCATTCAGTGTCTAAAAGTTCCATAAGAATTGCAGTAAAAGATGATCTAGTTTGACTTTCCCAAAAGAATCAGTCTTGAAGGAGAAGACCTTTGGGATTTGTGGCCAGAACAGGAATAATTGCTATTTATATTCACCCTGAGCCATCAAAACCCAAACTGAGCAAGTGAGACTTGGGCTGTAACCTATCTTTGGCCAATCACCGAGAGCTAAGGTGATTTAGTTTGAAAGGCATAGTCAAGTAGCTCCATTTGAATCCCAGTGGACTTTATCAAATCCTGGTTTACTGTAGTTATATTTCAAGAAATAATGAAAATTATATGAAACAAAAGAGTTAATTATCCCAGTTTTTAAAAAAACAAATTATAGAATAAACTGAGTGAAAAATCTAGCCCCTCAAATCCTAGTTTATATATAGGAAGAGGATGAGGAAAAGGAGAAGGGGAATGAAGAAGAGAACAAGAGGAAAGAAATAGCAGCACTGCCCAACTAGAATTGGGCAGTTGTGTCCCCAGCACACAGTACCTTCTATTTGACAGGCAATGTATTAAGTCTTGGGAATTCAAAGAAAAGCACAGACCAGTTCCTGCTCTGAAAGGCGCTCACAATTTAGAAGTGACTACATTTGATGAGGAGATCAAAGCAATTCATAGCCATATGAAAAAATACTCTAAATCATTAATTATTAGAGAAATGCAAATTAAAGCTTCTCTGAGGTACCACCTCACACCTCTCAGATTGGCCAGTATGACCAGGAAGGATAATGATCATTGTTGGAAGGGTTGTGGGAAATCTGGGACACTATTACACTGTTGGTGGAGCTGTGAACTCATCCAACCCTTCTGGAGAGCTATTTGGAACTATGCCCAAAGGGCAAAAAAATGTGCATACCCTTTGACCCAGCAATACAACTACTGGGTCTATATCCTGAAGAGATGATGAAAAAGGGTGAAAACTTTACTTGTACAAAAATATTTATAGCAGCCCTGTTTGTGGTGGCAAAGAATTGGAAATCAAGTAAATGTCCTTCAATTGGGGAATGGCTTAGCAAACTGTGGTACATGTATGTCATGGAACACTATTGTTCTCTTAGAAAACAGGAGGGACAGGATTTCAGGGAAGCCTGGAGGGATTTGCATGAACTGATGCTGAATGAGATGAGCAGAAACATAAAAACACTGTACACCCTAACAGCAACATGGGAGTGATGTTCAAACTTGAAGGACTTGCTCATTCCATCAGTGCAACAATCAGGAGCAATTTTGGGCTGTCTGCAAAGGAGAGTGCCATCTGTATCCAGATAAGGAGCTGTGGAGTTTGAACAAAGTTCAAGGACTATCCCATGCAATTTAGAAAAACACAGATATCTTATTGTCTGATCTCTAAGGATATGATTTCTCTCTCATCACACCCAATTTGGATCAAGGTACAACATGGAAACAAAGTAAAGACTGACAGATTGCTTTCTGTGGGGGAGTGGGGGGAAGGAAGTAAGATTGGGGGAAAATTGTAAAACTCAAATAATATCTTTAATAAAAATTAATTTAAAAAAAGAAGTGACTGCATTCACTTATACTAATCCCTCCCCACTTTCTCCTTACATTCATTCTAAAGGTCTGATCCCAAGAAATTGAGCATTTCAGAGCTAATTTCCTTAAAATAAATCATTAACTTAATCTATTTTACAGTAATATTAATTAAACTTTTGCCTGATTCCTTAATTTCATTGAAAAAAAACAAATCTTATCCTCTCAATTAGACTGTCAGTTTCTTGAGGACTGGTACCCACATAGTATTTATGTCTTCCTTATCATATAGCTGAATGACTTGCATTTTAGTAAGTGCTTGAGAAAAAAAAATTAAGTGGCAACAACTCCATTATTATTAACTCTCAAAGAAAAACATCTTCCTTTCCTAACTAAATAGAACAAAAGTAACTTTTAGTATAATCCTCAAGTCCCCAGTTTTGGTAAGAGTAATTATTTTACATTTCCCAGAAACTTTGATCTCTCAGAATTCTCATCTTCATTCATAACTTAACCCTTGAGTCACTTTGTTGTCAAATCTCTGACCACCTCACTCCAGCTCTTAATGCTCTTTTCTTTCTCTATTACTTCTTATATACATGTAAATCATGGACCACTGGGTGGCACAGTGGATAGAGCACTCATCTTGGATTAAGGAGGATAGGAGTTCAAATTTGACTTCAGACACTTGACAATACTAACTGTATGACCCTGGGTAAGTCTATTAACCCTGAGTGCCTTACTTATATGGCCATCTCCAGTGGTCCTGATTCATATCTGGCCACTGGACCCAGACGGCTCTGGAGGAGATAGTGGGGCTGGTGACTTAGCACAGCACCCCCTCACTCAAATCCAGTTAATGTTCTTGTTATGGCATCACCTCCCTGTTGTCAAAGTTTTCTTCAAGAATAAAGGACAAACATCATCACTTCTTGTATTTGTAGTTTTGTACAAATATTGTTAATCCCTCAGTAGAATGTTAAGTAGAATCATGGTGATGCAGGGAAATGATGAAGAGAATTATGAATGTAGTTTCAATGATATTAAAATCTTGTTAATTGTGGAGGGCTGTTTGATCCTGAGCTGTAAACTGACCCCCGTTGATTGTATCCTGCCTCCCCTTTACACTGATGTTTGTATCTTGTACCCCATTTTCCTCTTCACCTAACCTTGACCAGAGACTCTGGTATGACAGGAAATGACATGTTGAACTTGGGGGTCAAGCACCTTGGGCAGGAAGGACCAGCATGTAGCTTGCCATTGGAAGATACCTGGCCCAAGGTGTAAGACCACTTCCCAAGTGCCTTCCTCTGTCCAGCCTACCATAGGGCATTTAATAGGAAGCGCTGCCCCTTTGAGTTCTTTGCTTCTTCCGGGCTTCCATCTGGAAGGATGGGGCTTTTTCATGCTCTTCCTTAACCCATGTGGAGCATCATGGCCTCATGCCATTTGCCAGACTTCATCTGGTCTGTCCTCAGGGTGCTTACTACTTTTCTTAAGAATTTTGGCCACTGTATTTTGTAACAATATTTTGCCATAATAGAATCCTGAGCAATTTTAACATCCCAGAGAGTGTGCCAATTCCAACAACAGGATGATCGCAGGTGCTTAACAAACAGTCATTGGATTTAATTTATATCACCTGGGTGAGTAATATGGCCCAGTGCTGACACAAAATCCTGTAATATTTTGACCTGAGACTATAACATTGGGACATTTCTTGAAGGACAAGACTGACAGCACAGCAATATAGTTGAATGGGTACAGGGTTGACCTTGGAGTCATAATGACCCAGATTCAAGCATTGACTTTGATATAATCTCATTAGATAATCATGGATAAATCATTTAATCTCTTAGTTTCTCCAGTTCTCTAAGAGTTTCAGTTGCTAATTCCCATGGGGAGAGGAAATTTTTACCTTAGGAGATCCTTAAACCAATAAAATCAAAGGTCTACACAATAAAACCAAACAAAAAAGAGGTTTTTCAAGTTTATAAAGAATTTTAATTATAGCAATACTGTAGGTAGACAGTACAACTATATCTGCAATTTACAGATGAGGAAAATGAAGTGGTAGTAATGGTTTTCTAGAAAGAGAACTGAATTTGGAAATGGAAAACCTGAACTCTGAATCAGCCAGCTATGTGACCTTGGGAAGATCACATAATCAACTGAGCCTTGGTTTCTGCCTCAACAAAATGAGGTCATTGTACTAAATGACTTTGAAAGTTTCTTCAGTTTCCTAAATCTATGATCCTAAGATTTACCTAAGGAACATGACTATTGAGTGACAGAGCCCAAATTCAAACCATATTATTTAACTTTAAATTCTCTTGTTTCTACTATGCTATGTTTCTTTTGTAGATATGTCAGAGTGCATTCTCCTGAGGTGTATGCCTAAAGATTACCTACGCTTCTACATCTATATACTTTGCATTGGTGGATTTATATTATCTCAGTTCCATAAAGAACTGCATGTATAAAAGATTTTCTTCTAGGTAACAAGATTGGCAAATGATTCTGTTGTTATGACTGCATTATTTTGTTCATATGATGCCTTCACTTGGCTTTGAGAAGAAAAAGGATATCATAAAAAATGTGCTGTTAAAACATGCATTATCTGTCTGTAACATAAATGCAAATCTGTTTGCTTTTTAAAAGTCCAAGTATTTTAAATATCCACAATAGAATCTCTTGCATTTATGTAGCTCTTTATGCCTTGAAGAACTTTTCTCCCAACTATTCTCTTTGGCAGGTTGTCTAAGTATCATAATCTCTGTTTTTACAGATTAGGAAAGCAAGGTTTATGGAGATGAAATGACTTGTATTAGGTCACAAAAGCATGGAGTGATAGGAAGAAAACTAGTTGTAGAATCATCAGACCCATATACATTTACCAAGAAGGGAGCATCTCCTGAATGATTTTATGAGTTCAAGTAATTTATCGAAGCTTGGTCCTGTTTTCCTTCCCAATCCATTTGTTCTAGGAAGCAGGGTCTTGTTGGGATTGAATCACCCAAACCTGCAAAGACCATTCAGTAGGAGATGGTATTTTACTGTAACCAATAAGTTGATGAGGAATCCATATTAACCCAAACAAGGTGGAGGCCATATAGCATTGTGAGATGCTTGTTCCCACAAAAGTCCTTAGTGATTCCTGGTCTTCAGGACACATTATTGCTGCTTCATCCCTGCTGTCTTTTCCCTCCTATCCATACTCTGTTTTGAGGCACTTTTAAACAATATAATTTAGCTTTCCCAAAATCTTCAGAGGACATCAGAAGTAAATATGAGGAAGAAATTCACCTGATCTTCATATAGTGGAACCTTTAGAAATTTCTTGTGATGAACTAGACAAGCAAGATTGCACAATGGATAAGATATTGGACCTGGAATCAGGAAGACCTGAATTCAAATCTAGCCTGAGACACTTAACTAGTTTGGTAACCCTGGGCAAGTCATTTATGTTGTTTGTTTGCCTCAGTTTCTCCAACTATAAAACTGGGATAATAACAACACCTTACCTCACAAGGTTGTTGTGAGAGTCAAATGAGACATTATTTGTAAAGTGCTTAGCATATAACAGATGATTTATAAATGTTTATTCTCTTTTCCTTTCACCTTCTTTATGGACAATTTCATGGCATCTGCTTTTCAAAAATCTACACTGCCTTTTTCCATAGCCCAACTCCTCTTTTTTCCCTTTTTCTTTTTCCTTTTTTTTTAGTTTTTTTTTTTTTTGCGAAGCAAATGGGGTTAAGTGGCTTGCTCAAGGCCACACAGCTAGGTAATTATTAAGTGTCTGAGACCAGATTTGAACCCAGGTACTCCTGACTCCAAGGCCAGTGCTTTATCCACTGCGCCACCTAGCCGCCCCCATAGCCCAATTCTTAAACTTACTTTTCCCTACAAGTAAGCTGTTACATGAAAAAACTAAACAGCCTAGAAAAATTAGCTACTTATAGTCAAAATTGCATTCACAGTAGGAAGACAACATGCCAGGAAAGTAATCCAGACTCATAAGAACTAATATTTATATAGTATTATAGAGAAATTGGGTTTAAGGCTCTACAATTAGTATTTCATTTGATCATCTTAACAATTGTGGGTTTTATTGGTAATATTATTATTGTTCCTCTTTTACAGATTAGGAAACTGGGTCAGAGGTTAAATTACTTGTCCAGGATTATCCAGTAAATGGGTATCTGAAATCAGAGTTGAACTCAGGTCTTTCTGACTCCACACCCAACACTCAATTTACTGTCACCTAGCTGCTCTGAAACACTGGATGTTATTCTTAACTAGGTTTAACTTCATTAAAATCTACAATCCTGGAAATTACAGTCTTTGGATAAAAGTGAAGTCATAGGAAAAATTTACCAGGAAAATTTGAGGGTTAGGGAGTCTATAACAAAAATGCAAACAGTATCAAGGATGCAATGTTGTATAATGGATAGAGATCAGGTCTTATAACAAGAAAGAGTTATGTTCAATTTCTGCTTGATAGATATTGGTTGTGTGAATCTGCATGAGTCATTGAACCTCCCAGTGTTGGGAAACTCAAAATTACACAGAAGATGCCAACTTGCATTGGTGGTGGGAGTCCCTTATATGGTTAATCACAGATCCAATCTCCGTTCCTAGTAGGGAATTGACTCTGTGTGACTCAACTTGACTACCAAAAGCTTCACTTTTGCTTTATAAATGAATTTCTTGGCTATCCTGGCCAATTTTGGCTTATAAGGTTGGATTGGAAAGACAGGAAGGAGAGACCAAGAAATATATAATTAATAGTAGTGTCTTTTCTGAAATAAGGTTTTTATAGGGATAAAAGGGATAGTGCAGAGGACATAGGAAATACCATGGGAAAGGAGTGAGGGTATAGATAACAAAGGTTAGGAATTTCATAAACATTTCTCAGCATCCTATTTTTGCTGAAGGTGGTCCTTACCCATGTGGTATCAATTGGTAAAGAAATCATTTTTAAGTTTTTCCTGTTTTTCTTCCTCTTCCCCTCTACCAATACTCTAGGCTTGCAGAATAAATGAAGCTTGCATATTGTGGAGGGAATGAACCATTAGGAAATGCATGTACTTGTAATTTGATTTCATTGAGTATCATTCAGGACTCAGGTATCAGGAGATACTTCCTAGATAGCAGGGTGGACATGTTGACAATTGACACACTATAATGAAGAAGAGCTGATGGGTGACATCTTCTTCCAGTTATCTCAACTTTCAGTGTAATCAAATTAGTTCCTCTTCATATACCCACACAGTAAATGCAATCATTCCTTAATCCGTGTCTGATAAGCAAACCCAAAAAATCCCATGGTGGGATGCTAATAAGACAAAATGTGATGCTACTAATATAATATGAGCATATCATTTTGATATAATAAACTATTTAAGGAAAATAGATATAGATTTTCTATATTTTACCAGATCCATTTTCTTTGCCACAGGGGAACACTAAGTTGTAGGTAGAAGAAAGGTTCCACACAGTTGCTTCATAACTGCCTTGTTCCTTTGCTGTTTCTGTTTTCCTAATGGAGATAATGTGAATTCTTCCTGATAAGCTGCTTAATCCATTAGTTTTATTTCCATTTCTTGTCCCTTTTAGGTACGCATTGCCTACAATGCAATATTCACCTGGAACTCTGTGTACCTTATAATCAACCATGAGAAACATATCTAAGTCTCACTTATAATTAGAAAAATGAAATATATTATGAATTTCAAAGAAACATTCATAGATGGGAGGCTAGAATTTTCCATAGATTACAATTTGAAAGTATAAAATGGACTAGCCTCTTAGACATTTCAAAATATCCTTGGTCTCACTGGCATGGATACCATTATGATCAATATCATAATGGTACTGATGGTGATCATTAGTTGCCTTGAGTAAAAAATTCATTATTTGAATGGTGATGATCCTTTATCAACTTAGGTAGTTCAGTTCTTATAATAAAGATGAATGATCTGTAACTAATACACACTTGAAGACTTTCTGATGCTTCCCAGAGTTTGTGCTTCATTGGTAGAAATGTTAAAATTCCAGGAATTCCTTGCTACGATGAGGTATTAGAATAGAGCTATCCTAGAATAGTACCAATCCTATGTTTATGAAAAGCAGACTTTTAGTAACAGAACCATGAAATGTTAACATTGAAATTTAATCTTCGAGATAATCAAGTTCAAATCTTTTTTTTAAACAAATGGGGAGTCTTAAACCAATTGGGATGTTCCAAAATAATCAAGGATCCCATAGACAATATACCTGAAAAGGTACCCCTGCTTTCACCAGAAATCCTCCAGGGAGGGAAAGTACACAATTCTTGAAAATTGCCCACTCTGCTCTAGGAAGTTGGATTGTTAGGAAATTTTTCCTTTCATGGGGACTCAAACTTATACTTGTAGCCTTTTCTCATTAATTGTTCTACCCTCGGAATTAAACAAGTTTAACATAGAATGCTCTTGATAGTCCCTTCAAATATATGAAGATGGCAATTTCATTTCCTTTGTCTTTTTCTTTCCATCTTAAACATTCCTGAGAAAGGCCAAGGTCAACCACTGTATCCTGGACCACTGCTAGTCATCTTGACATTTTTCTTGCTACTGGACTCCAGTGAGTGGAGAAGAGAGCAAGACATAACTTTGTACAACTCTGCTTCTCTCAAATACAATTTATGCACAAGTTAAGATATCACCCTTGTGTGTCATTGGTATTTTTTGAGAATAAAGGATAACCAAAAGTATACACTTTGAGATTCAGAGATTGCAATGTACAAGTGAATTTAAGAAAGAATGGTAAAAGTATGCTCAAAATATGGATCAAGAAAAAGGAATAGAAAAATGAAAGATAAGGGCATGAAACAGAAACCTTATGCCTATAGAGGACAGATATTTTCTCCTAGAAAAGAAATGAAGATTGTAATAAAGTAGTTTCCCTAAATCACTAAACAAAGAAAACTTAAAGAAGATTGAAGCTTCTGTGTCATTCTGTCAGAAAAAGTCCTACAGTAATGGTCTAAATTCCCATTTCCCTTGGCAGGGAGTTTGACTCTAATCAACCAGCCATCAGTTCCAGAGATATTCCTTCTTGGCAGTACCAGGTTTAAAACTTGACCTATATTTATGTCTGAGTTCCTTGCTCCATAATCCTCAGTGCCTGATCCTTTTTGACTCACAAGAGTCATTCTTAGTTCCACATAGAATTCCAGTAGTCCTGTGTCCATCATCCCTGAAAACCCTTTTGTTTTGTTGAAGGTCGCTTGCTTCACTTATTCTCTGCCATGAGATTGTTGTTGTTTTTTTTTGGGAGGGGGGAGAGATGATCTATGAATTTCTTCAATTGGAATTTCATTGTCTATGTTCAGAAGTTCTGGACAGTTGTCATCTATTTTCATTGTAGTATCAAGGTTTTTTGTTTTGTTTTGTTTTTTGTCCTACCTTGGGAGATCTTTGATCCTACTTATCCTGTCCTTGAGATCAGTGTATTTTGCTTGCCTTTTGAAAATATTTTCTTTTCATCTTATTGCTTTTTGCTTTTCTTACTCTAGGGTTCTTCACATTCTTACACTACAGTTCTTTGCCTTCCTCATATTTTGTTATCTCTGGTTTCTTCAATGAGACTTGCAATTGTAGGTTCCAGTTTTTCTATTCTGTCATTGTTTTGGTTGTATAGGTCATAAATTCTGCTTTCCAAATTCTCATTTACCTTTTTAATTCCTAGGGATCAGTGTGTCTGTGGTTCAGGTGAATTCTCTGTTTTATCAAGTATTGGATCATACTCTTTAGTTTGATAGCTTTTATTCATAGATGCCTGAACTAATTTACTAGACCTGGAGGCCATATTTCCTGTTGACTTATGAGTTTATGTTTAAGGTCTTTGAGTTTTCTTCTGAAAATATTTGGCAATTCCAATCTCCCCTCCCACCGCCATTTAAAAAAAATCATTCACTTTTTGATTTTCTCTCCTCAGATTATGGTTTCCTGGGGGATAGATTTAAAAACATCTCAATTTCTTCCCACACTAGATAATTCACATTTCATTAGCCTAGAACTCAGTGTTAATTGGCTTTTATTTTCTGGTTAGAACTGCCCCTGAGTGGATGCTGTATTCTTTCTGTTGGGCTTAAGGGAATGCTCTTCACTCTTTCATACTGTCTCCATAATGTCCTATATTGGTGTCCTGTCCTACTCCGTCTGGTCCTTAGTTCTTTGGCCTGGCACCTTCAGTCTGGAGTTTTGCAGCTCTGGTGCTATATTGTTGTCTGGACTATCATTGGCTCTGGCCTGGCACCAGCTCTACTGGTGCTACAGAATTGATTCTCCTGTAACCAAGAATTTAGAGCTTTCATAGTGTTGGTGCTACATGATTGTGGACTTCAGCAGATTTTTACTCCTGGGGGGCTCTGGCAACTTGGTTGTGTATTGAAACTTGGACAGTTTTCTGTAGCCTGGAGAGGGGTGTCTACATGGAACTGGAAAGAGGAAGAGTAGTAGCTGCTTGGACTTTTATTGTGTTGTCAGCTAGTGTAGCCTCAAAACAGATAGTCTGGAAGGTGAGAGGGGCACACAGTTTGTTCATTGCTGCTAGGCATCAACACATTAATTTTTTTTTCTTTTGTATCTTGGATTGCTTTCATATGGAGACAGCTGAAGTTAATTTATCTATCTTTTATGCATAATTTCTTTTGCTTACATGCCTAGTAGTCAACTCATTATTGATGTTGTAGTTATTCCTGATTCTATCACCTGCATGTGATCAGACCTCTGCGTTGTTAAAGCCAAAATAAAAAGTAATACAAAGTTACAAGATAGAAGCAAAATTGGAAAAAATATTCAGTACAATTAAAATAACCCCATTCTTAACTATTTTAAGCCTATTAATACCAAAAATGGAAGATATAGAAAAGGACATTATCACTAATGATAACAATGTCATAAGAAGTGAATTTTTGTAATCATAGTAAGGAGCTGAAAAGTACTTAAAAACATTTTAGTCAGCAAACACTTGATCTCTTCAAGAGGAGAGATATGAAAGGCAATGATAAATGCTGACAGATTTTTGATTGCAAAATCTTATGTAGAATGAAGGTGAAAGATTATGGGTAGAATTGTCTGAGAAAAGTGAGAAACAGGAGAAATTAAAACAGTTCAAAGGAAACTTGGCAACAATCCTAATTCAGAAAAATTATATCAAGGTCATTTAAAGTTGAAATTGGTCAGAGGTAGGGGTATACATTTATAATCTCTATTAATATGGAAGGTTGAGGCTGGCAGAGTGTTGAAGTTTCCAGAGGCTAAAGTTGATTAGGTATCTGGCACTAGTATGGTGAGCATCTATTACTAGAAAGGCATGCTGCCTAAGGAGGCAACTGACCCAAGTTTCAAAACCAGAGCATCAAAGTTTCTGTGCTAATTAGCAGTGAAATCCAGCTCATAATTGGTGCTTCCTGATCAAAAAACAATCAAAAAAGAAAAACAGATGACAAATATTTGAAAGTTTTTTTAATAAAATCTGCATTATCAAAAGCACTGAACCACTATGACTACACTATAACATCACAGCTTCTTATGTTTCTTGAAAAAAAGTGGAAATGGCATTGAAGAAAATGAAAATGAGAAATACAAAAGATAAATTAGACAAGTAGTGGAGAGAGGTGATCCACAATGAAGGTGAGAATTTGAAGGTTCCAAGGGATCATTTCTTAAAATATCTAAAGGATAAAAAAATAAAGATAAGGGAAAAAATCTTCTATCTTATTAAGAAATGATCTTTGAAAACATATCAATATTTGCTAACTTCAATATTAGACTTTCTTTTCAATATAAAATTTTGATGAGAATATAATGCATACCATTTGAAAATATTCTCAAAAGACCTAATTGCAGGTAATGGGTTAGGCTTTTGTTAGGGATAATCGATAGATCACATCTTTGCTCTTTACTCTGATATATAATTCTATGAAAGATAGAATGAATGCAATATTAGTCACCAAAGATTGTCACTTGCTCTGTAGGTATATCCATTGCACTTGGTCCAGAGGGAAACATTAAAAAAAAAATCATTGCCCTTAAGGAGCTTATACCATGCCGGGAGATAATATAAGTATGTGAATACTTATGAAAGTTATCTAAGCGAATTTTCACAGGGTGGAATTAATAGGTGGGGAAACTGGGAAAGGCCTCATGTAAGATATAGTGTTTGAGCTGAGATTTTTAAGGAAAGTAGGAATTCTAAGAGATGAACTTTCCAGTCATTAGAGATTGCAGATTGCCTACACAAAGATATGGATGTAGGAGATAGAATGTTAAGTGTGAAAAAAGTCAAGAAAAACAATTTTTCAGGCAGTGGAATTCATGAAGGGAAGTACTGTAAAACTGTACTAGAAAATTAAGTCAGAGCTAAGTGGTTAAGCATTTGGAACTAGTAAACAGAGTGGTTTGTGTTTGATTACAGAGCTAATAAACATCCACTGGATTAACATTTTGGCAGTTGTGGAGTCAGTCAAAAGCATTTTAAAAGCTTATTATGGGGCACTTAGATGGCACAGTGGATAGAGTACTAACTCTGGAGTCAGGAGTATCTGAGTTCAAATCTGACCCCAGACACTTAATAATTATGTAGTTTTGTGACTCTGGGAAAATCACTTAACCCCATTGCCTTACAAAAACCAAAACAAAAAATACTTATTATGAGCAAGACACTATTGCAAGCACAAGGGATTCAAAGAAAGGCCCTACTAACTCAATCTACTCTTAAAAAAACCTTACATTAACATGAAGGCTGTGACATGTGAACAACTAGAAAAAAATCAAATATATAATGAACAGATAGAAGATACTCTAAGAGGGAAAGGTATTAGCAACTGGACTGGTGGCAGGGAAAAGCCTCTTGAGATTCAAATAGTTGAGAATGAAGCAATGGAAGTGAAGGAGCAGAGCTTTACATTTGTGGGGAAGGGAGATGGAATTATTTCTCAAGGAACTTCAAGCAATAGGCAAGAATTATGGCAATATGGAAAGCATGGAAGAAAGTTAACTATGAGAAGACAGGAAAACTTAGAAGGGGACTGGTTATGAAAATCTGTAGATCTCTAACAAAGTTATATTTGTTCATAGGAACCACTGAAGTTTATTCAGGAAGGTGATGAGATGATCAGATATATATTTTTAAAAGAATCACCTTGGCAACTGATTCGGGGGTGAAATGCAGATAGGAGAGACTTGAAACAAAGAACCAATTATGAGGCTAGAGCAGTAGGTGAATCAAGCAGTAATGATGACTTGAATTAAGTTGGTAGCTTTATGGGTAGAGAGAAGAACACAGCTTATCAATTATAGAAAAGCATTTGATTTGTAATAGCAAAGCACATTTCTGAAGTTTTTTTTTTCCTTAGAAAGCTATCTCACATGAAAAATGTCAAAGTTCCTTAAAAGATATAACAACAGAGATAACTTTGCTTGATGACCTTCTGGTTATCAATATCATTTGAAGCATAAAACAGAGAGAAGTATAATTATTAAAACTATTTACCATTCTTATGGTACAGAGATCCAGTACAAAGTACAAGATGAATAGGAATTCCTTATGAATGGTAAGTTCCTTCTCTAATTCTGGAACATTACAAAATCTCCTAAATGAGATTATAAATCAGTTAAAAAAATTTGGCCTTATTAGTACATAGCAAAAAAAAAAAAGAAAAAAGTAAAACAAGCAAACCAAAAAAAGTGGTTGAAAAATGTTGGATTAAGACATGCTTTTGGGTTAACAACCTATGGAATTTATATTTATATGGAAATATAATGGAAACATATTTATATACTATAATTATAAATATATATGTAAACATACATACATACATACATATGTATGTATACTGCATATAGAGGGCAAGAGAGACAGAGACAGACCAGAGAGAAAGAGAAACACAGAGACAGAACAAGAATAAAACAAATTTTGGGTTTTGATTTATGGAGTTTTTTTTTTAGTAACTCCAAGTTCTCTCTGAAACAATATGATGTATTTATCATAGATAATGGAATCACTTTTCAGCAACTATGTAGTCACTGAAGAAGCAATCATCACCCCAAGGGCAATGAAAATGCATTTGTTGGACATGAACTGGCTGCAAGTCAATCAAAATAATGATGCAGGAGAAGCAATGTATACATATGTATACCTTCTCTGGGCATTTTTCTCATGGTCCAAAGTTTTCCTAATTCCTTACATAAGTGTGTCCACTCTGTCATCTCTTTCCTGAAGCCATTGGTTCTCTGCAAATTGATGTGATTTAAAAAAAGTTGAGCAAAAATATGCTTAATATGTTACTCTTGCAGATCTCAAAACCTGGTTCTTAACTCTAAAGGTTCTTTAATTATTGGAATTTCATGCAGCATGATAGAGAAGAGATCTGAAGGAACAGTATAAAGTGACGCCATATCAGAGGTCACTCACTTTGCCTATGCCTTATTTCTCTTTACATTTTTATAAGTTATTTGCTGACACACAGTCCAATTCTTAAATGAAAAATAAATTGTGTCTAGTACATGGAACCAATTTTAAAAGAAATCACTCATAGTGATTTAGTGGATTGTCAGGTTTCTGTTAATAAATAACAAAACGGAAATTAGGAGTGTGTCAAAATACATTAGCATCCACACATAAATAAAAATGATTTTATTAAAACTAGTAAATTGTGCTTAGTTAATTCACGTTGTCAGGCAGGATACTTTGCTCTAGATCCTGTGGGTTTTCCACTCTCTCACTGTTAATTCAGCAAGACAAACATGCAAGGTAACTGATATAATAGCTATGCAATTATGAGTAAATAAATCTTGTTTTTCAGTGTTACATTCAGTGACATTTGGCTCTCCTTTCCTTGATACATTAGTATATAGCTATTGGAAATGAGAGATTAATGTTCCTTCTCTCTAGGCCAAGTGTGGAAAACAATTGAAATCACCAAAATCTGTTTGACCAGCATAAGGAACCAAAGGAAAGAGATAGAAAATTTTTGTTCATTAATTTTGGTGCCTCTGGTCTGTTCAGCTGTTGGGGAGAGGGAATCGTCTATGTATACATTCTTAAATAGTTAAGTTGAAGTATAGTGGCAAGTATAATATGGTTCTTGGCATTGTGAAGAACAGTAAATTCTCATCAAAACATATGTAGCAGTGGTATGTCCAGAACTATGTTAGTCAATGCAAAGGATACTAGAAATAAAATAATTAAGATTATGATTTAATTGGAACAAAAAAAGACTATCACATGAAGCAAGAGGAGAAATCTCTAAAATGCTATAGTGAAAAAGGATAAATTCTAGATTCTACATGAGATAAGATTTCGGAGAAATGGACTAGAGTTCTCAGAGAAACCTTCATGAGGGAGGTACAACTTTAAGGATGTGCCTCAGATAGTAATCTTGTAACCAAGAGGCAATACTTTACTTGGGGAGCAGTTAAGGTATTTCAGTGGTGAGAGTTCTGTATTGGAGAACCTTTGTTCAAATTTAGTTCTTCTGGAAGTTCTTCCCTTCCCGATATTTATGCTCTGTGTGATCCTGGGCAAGTCAATTAATTTATATCTGCCTCAATTTCCTCATCTGGAAATGGAAATAATAATAGTACTTTCTTCTCAGAATAGTTGTAAGGGCAAAAGGAAATATCTGTGAGCTTTGCAAACCACAAAGCTCTATATAGATGCTATCTATTAGTATTGTCCTTGTTGATGTTACTACGGTACCTTTAGTCTGACAGGGATTTAAGAGAGGCAGTGTGTCTTTGGTGATTCCTCTTGATATCTGCAATCACAAATAAGCCCCCCCCCTCAATCATGGGTCTATTGCTTTCATGGTTTTATGTTTGAACTTTCAAAATATACTCTCAGGGCTGTCTTAGACAAAGTATCTTATTAAATGTGAAGTTTGATGTTATTTCTGAAAGCCTCACAAATCATTGACTCATCTGCAACAAGACACTGTCCCCTTGTGTGACATGTGGTAGTACTTGGAAGTATTATTCCTCAAAACACTAGATTTAAGGAAGGATTTATTTAAGGAAGGATTCATTAGTCACACATATTCTCTCCCAGCTTCTTCCCTTCCAGTTAATGTCCCAGGAAGAGAATGCAGCAATTTGGCTGAAGATTTTCTCCAGTGGAAACCTAGATAATATTATTACCCATTTCTTATAGTCCTGGGTCTAAACTGATTCTTTTTTTTTTTGTTTCCATGGCATACATTGATCTAAGTTGAATGTGATGAGAGAGAAATCATATCCTTAAGGAAGAAAAATAAAGTATAAGAGATAGCAGAATTACATAATAAGATAACTTTTTTTTTCTAAATTAAAGGTAATAGTCTTTGGTCTTTGTTCAAACTCCACTATTCTTTCTCTGGATACAGATGGTATTCTCCATTACAGTTATCCCACAATTATGCCTGATTGTTGCACTGATGGAATGAGCAAGTCTATCAAGGTTGATTATCACCCCCTTGTTGCTGTTAGGGTATACAATGTTTTTCTAGTTCTGCTCATCTCGCTCAGCATCAGTTCATGGAAATCCTTCCAGGCTTCCCTGAATTCCGATTCCTCCTGGTTTCTAATAGAACAATAGTATTGCATGGCATACATATACCATAGTTTGTTAAGCCATTCCCCAATTGAAGGACACTCACTTAATTTCCAATTTTTTGCCACCACAAATACAGCTGCTATGAATATTTTTGTACAAGTGATGTTTTTATCCTTTTTCATAATCTCTTCAGGGTATAGATCCAGTAGTGATATTACTGGATCAAAGTATATGCACATTTTTGTTGCCCTTTGTGTGTAATTCCGGATTTCTCTCCAGAAAGGTTGGATAAGTTCACAGCTCCACCAACAATGTATTAGTGTCCCAGATTTCCCACATTCCTTCCGACATTGATCATTGTCCTTTATGGTCATATTGGCTAGCATGAGAGGTGTGAGATGGTACCTCAGAGATGCTTTGATTTGAATTTCTCTAAAAAGCAATGATTTAGAGAATTTTTCATATGACTATGGATCACTTTGATTTACTCATCTGTAAATTGCCTTTGCATATCCTTTTGACCATTTGTCAATTGGGGAATGGCTTTTGTTTTTTGAAAATTTGACTCAGCTCTCTGTATATTTTAGAAATGAGCTTTCTGTCATTGCTTTCCAATTTATTACATTTCTTTTGATCTTGGTTAGAGTGGTTTTATCTGTGCAAAAGCTTTTTAATTTAATGTAATCAGAATCATCTAGTTTGTTTTTAATGATGTTCTCCATCTCTTTCTTAGTCATAAACTGCTTCCCTTTCCATAGATCTGACAGGTAAACTACTCCTTGATCTTCTAGTTTGCTTATAATATTTTTTATGTCTAAATCCTGTATCCATTTTGATCTTATCTTGGTATAGGGATCTAAACGGTTTCTTACTCATACTCTGTAATTTCAGGTTGTGACAAACTTTTTAAAGCTACCCAAGTCAGCCAGATTAATAAAATTTATTGGCACTGTAATAGCTATTCCTTTTCCTTAAACACACCTGGTAATATTCACTTTTGTAATGGTGGTTCAATGCAATTCACTGCTCTCTTTCCTCCTCTCTCTTCCCCCTGTCCCTCCCCTGCATTGAAACAGTCAACCACTCTCAGCTTCATCACACTCATCGGCTATGATTCTGAAGGGTTTTCTAATAGTGGTAGTAAACTATACTGCCTCCCCAGTCCAAAGGTGTTAATTATTTTCACCAGGTTCAATTAATGTCTTCTGCCAGAAATTTTCATCCAATCTTTTCTTTTTTCTTTATTTTTAAAAATTTTTTATTTGAGTTTTACAATTTTTCTCCCAATCTTACTTCCCTCCCCTTCCCACCCCACTGAAAGTAATCTGTCATTTTTTTAATTTTGTTTCCATGTTGTATATTGATCCAACTTGAGTGTGAAGAGAGAGAAATCACATCCTTAAGGAACAAACAAAAAGTATAAGAGATAACAAGATCAGACAATAAGATGTTTTTTTCTCCCTAAAGTAAAGGGAATAGTCCTTGAACTTTGTTCAAACTCCATGGCTCTTTATCTGGATACAGATGGCATTCTCCATTGCAGACAATCCAAGATTGTCCCTGGTTGTTGCACTGATGGAACAAGCAATTCCATCAAGGTTGAACATCACCCCCATGTTGCTGTTAGGGTGTACAGTGTTTTTTTCTGGTTCTGCTCATCTTATCTAATCTTTTCTACAAAAACTTATACACGTGTCCTGTTCTGCTCTTTGCTGATTGCAAAATGGGAGAATTTTTTTTTTAAATTTGGATCAGCTGTGTTAATTGGTCAATGAGTTAATTGAAAATATTTTCTAACAGCTAAAATGGTGGGAATTTGTAAACCCCATAACTGGTAGGTAGGTGTGTTTCTTCTAATACCAACATCAGCATGGTCACCACCTATCAATTGTCTGTTTCTCAAGGACTCAAAATGACCCTTGTTTTTCTTCCAAATAATCTATTTTGAGGAATTTCTTTAGCTCATCTATAATGAACAATTCTGGCATTCATCTTTTTTTTCCAATTACTATTTTATTTATTCAATTGTGTGTTATGAAAGTTTTTTAGTATTCATCCACATGCATATGCATATTTATAGGTTACATAATTTCCTTCTACCCTCCCTTCCCAGCAAACAGTCTGGTGAACATTATACGTATACATTTGTATTTAACATGTTTACAGATTAGTCATTTTCTGTATGAGGAATTAGGACTAAGGGAAAAGAAAGAAAACCATGACATAAGAAGCAAAAAACATGAGAAATTTTAAAAAAGAGAATGTAGTGTTTATTCAGATTCTGTAGTTCTTTTGTTTTGTTTTTCTTCATCTGGATGTTTTTCTTCATTTGGATGTTTTTATATCTGGATCCATCTGGATGGATAGCATTGTCCAGAATAGGTCTCCCAGGGTTGTTCTAAATCTCTGAACTGCCGAGAGGAGTTGCATTTGTCAAAGTTGATTAACTCACAATGTTGTTGTTAACGTGTGCAGTGTTCTCTTGGTTCTGCTTCCTTCACTCAACATCAGTTCCCATATTTTTTCCTTGCTTCTCTAGATTCCTACCATTCATGGGTTCTTATATAACAATAGAACTCTATAATATTCATATACCTTAACTTGTTTAGTCATCCCCCAATTGATAGGCAATTCCCTCAGTTTCCAGTTCTTTGACACTGCAAATTTTGTAATACATACAAAAAGAGTTGATATGAATATTTGGGAACATGTGGAGCTTTTCCTATTTTTATGATTACTTTTTTGGATTTTGGTCTGGTATTGGTATTGCTGGGTCAAAGGGTATGATCAGTTTTATTGCTCCTTGGGCATAGTTACGTGTTGTTCTCCAGAATAGTTGGATCACTTCACAACTCCACCAACAATGCATTAATGTCCCAGTCTACCCACAACCTCTCCAACATTGATCCTTTTCTCTTTTTGACATCTTTACCAATCTGGTAGGGTACCTCATAGTTATTTTAATTTGCATTTCTCTAATCAGTAATGATTTGGAGCATTTTTTCATTTGATAAAATATAGTTTTAACTTCTTCATTTGAAAACTGACTATGAAGAATATGAACATATTCTTTAATCATTTAGCAATTGAGGAATGCCTTGAAATCTTATAAATTTGATTCATTTATCTCTCTTTCTATATATATTAGAAATGTGACCATTATCAGAAGTCCTAGTTGGGAAAATTGTTTTCCAGTTTTCTGTTTTCCTTCAAAACTTGGCAGCATTGGTTTTATTACTGCAAATACTTTTTTAATTTAATAGTCAAAATCTTGCAATTTATAATGTACTGTATTTCTCATGTGGTCATAAATTTCTCCTCTTCCCATAGGTCTGGCAGATATAGAATATTTCTTGATCTGTTAATTGGACTCAGGTATAGGCTTTATATCTAAATCCTGTATCCATTTTGACCTTATTTTATTGTGGGATGTGAGATGCCTCGTTTTTTTTTTTTAGGTTTTTTTTTTGCTAGGCAAATGGGGTTAAGTGGCTTGCCCAAGGCCACACAGCTAGGTAATTATTAAGTGTCTGAGACCAGATTTGAACCCAGGTTCTCCTGACTCCAAGGCTAGTGCTTTATCCACTACACCACCTAGCCGCCCCAAGATGCCTATTTTTTACTGTGCCATTTTTCAGTTTTCTCAACAATGTTTGTTGAATAGTGTGTTCTTATCCAAGAAGCTAATGTCTTCGGGTTTGTTAAAAAATAGATTGCTATATTCATCTATTTCTCTTTCATTTGTACCTATCCTAATCTACTGATAAATTACTCTGTTTCTTAATCAGTATCAGGCAGTTTTGATGACTGCTGCTTTGTAGTATAGTTTTACATCTGGTACAGTTAGGTCATCTTACTTTACATTTTTTCATCAGTTCTCTTGAGATTCTTGACCTTTAATTGCTTCAGATGAGTTTTGTTACTATTTTTTTCTAGCTCAACAAAATAGTTATTTGGTAGTTTGATTGGTATGGCACTGAATAAGTAACTTAATTTGGGTAGAGTTGTCATTTTTATTATATTAGGTCGATCTAACCATGAGCAATTGACATTTTTCAAATTATTCAGATCTGACTATATTTGTATGAAAAGTGTTTTGTGATTATGTTCATGCAGTTGCTGGGTTTGTCAAGGGAAGTAGATTTCCAAATATTTAATGTTTTCTGAAGTTACTTAAAATGGAATTTCTCTTTCTGTCTCTTACCCTTGGGCTTTGTTGTTCATATAGAAATGCTGATGATTTATGTGGCTTTATTTTACAAAGGAGATTTAAGTACAAGACAGGATTATAACAAGGCTTAGTGAATAAACAGTATCAGGTGAAGACGCACAAAGACCTCTTATAGTATAGAGAAAGAAGGGAGGGGGCACTGAATCTGTAAATTGTTTCAAGTAATTTTTAAGATGATTTTCTATGTTTCTCTAAGTATACTATCATATCATTTGCAAAAAATGAAAGTTTTGCTTTCTCATTGCCTATTCTAATTCCTTCAATTTCTTTTTCTTCTCTTATTACTAAAGCTAACATTTCTAATACTATATTGAAAAATATTGGCAATAATGGACATCCTCATTTCACCCCTGATCTTATTGGAAATGCCCTTGTTTATCCCCATTACATATAATACATATAATATTTGTTGATGGTTTTAGATAGATACTGCTTATTTTTATGTGGAAAACTCCATTTTTTTCTATATTCTCTAGTGTTTTTAAAAGGAATGGATGTATTTGTCAAAGGCTTTTCTAGCTTCTATGGAGCTAATCATGATTTCTGTTGGTTTTATTATTAATGTATTCAATTATGTTGAGCATTTTTCTAATATTTAACCATCGCGGTCTACCTGGTTTAAATCCTACCTGATGGTGTATTATCATAGTAATAACTTGCTGAAATCTCTTTGCTAAAATTTTATTTAAGATTTTTGCATCAATGATCATTAGGGAGATTGTTCTATAATTTTCTTTGTCTGTTTTGATTGTTTCTGGTTCAGGTATCAGCACCATATTTGTTATAAAAAAATTTGGCAGAACTCCTCCTATTTTTAGAAATAATTTATGTAGAATTGGAATTGTTCCTGGGTAGAATTCATTTGTAAATCCATCTAGCTCTGGAGAATTTTTCTTAGGGAGTTTATTGATGATTGCAATTTCTGAAATGAGGTTAATAAGTATTTTATTTCCTCTTCTGTTAATCTGGGTAGTTTGTATTTTTGTAAATATTTATCTATTTCACTCAAGTTATCATATCTATTGATCTTTAATTTGTCCTTTTTCTAGCTATTTTAGTTGCATACCCAATTTATTGATAACCTCTTTATTTTATTCATATAAGCATTTAGGAATATAAAATTTCCCATAAAAACTGCTTTGGGTGCATTCCATAAATTTTCACATCTCATAATTATCATTTCCTTGGATGAAATGATTATTTCTATGATTTGTTGTTTGATCCACTCATTCTTTAAAATTAAGTTAGTTAGCTTCCAATTAATTTTTGGTTTCTCTTCCATGGCCCTTTATTACATGTAATTTTTATTGCATCATGATCTGAAAAGTATGCATTTATTACTTCTGTCTTTCTACATTTGATTGTAAGGTGGTACTTGGTAAATTTTGGAATAGGTGCCATGTACTACAGAGACAAAGGTAAATTTTTTCCTATATCCATTCACCTTTCTTCAGAAGTTTATAATATCTAAGTTTTCTAAGATTTTAGTCACCTTCTTAACTTCTTGTTTATTTTTTGATTAGATATATTTAGTTCTGAGAGAGGGAAGTTGAGATACCTCATTATTATAGTTTTGCTCTCTATGTCTCCTTGTAATTCATTCTGCTTCTCTATTAAGAATTTGGACATTATACCACTAGGTGGGTATATATTTTTTAAAATTTATTTATTTTCATCCATATGCACACATATTTTTAAGTTACAAAGTTTCCCTCCACCCTCCCTTCCCACCCCATCCCCTCAGCAGTGAACGGTCAGGTTAACATTGTACACACATTTTGATAAATATGCTTACAAATTAGCAATTTTGATAAATATGTTTAAAAATTAGTAGTTATCAGTATGAGGAATTTGGATTAAGGGAAAGAGATACATCCAAGATAATTTTTATAAAGTGTTCATCAGATTCCTAAGGGTTATTTTATTTGTTTTGTGTGTGTGTGTGTGTGTGTGTGTGTGTGTGTGTGTGTGTGTGTGTGTGTGTATTTTGTTTTTCTTCCTCTGGATGGAGATAATATAGTCCATAGCCAGATTCTGAAGGGTTGTTGGTTTTGTGTGTGTGTGTGTGTGTGTGTGTGTGTATGCTTTGTTTTTCTTCCTCTGGATGGGGATAATATAGTCCATCACCAGTTAAATAGCCCTTTGGACTTCTAAGAGTAGCTGCTTCCATCAAGGCTGTTCATCTCACAATGTTGTTGATGATGTTCTCTTGGCTCTACTCCATTTGCTCAACACAAGATCCCATATGTCGTGCCATGTTTCTCTAGAGTCCAACCATTTATAGTTTCTTATAGAACAATAGTATTCCATAGTAATCATGTACCATAACTTGTCTAGCCATTCCCCAACTGATGGGCATCCCCTCAATTTCAAATTCTTTGTCATTACATAAAAGAGCTGCTATGAATATTTTGGAACATGTAGGACTTTTCCCATTTTTTAATAATTTCTTCTGGATATAGAGCTAGAATTTGGATTTCTGGGTCAAAGGATATAAACAGTTTTATTGTTCTCTGGGTATAATTCCATATTGCTCTCCAGAATGTTGGATCCATTTACAATTCAACCAGCAATGCGTCAGTGTCCTAATCTTCCCACAACCTCTCTGACATTAATCATTTTCCCTTTTTCCCATTTTGAACAATCTGATAGGTGTGAGTCAATGCCTCATTGGTATTTTAATTTGCATTTCTCTAATCAATAATGATTTGGAGCATTTTTTTCCCTATGATTATATATAGCTTTAATTTCTTCATTTGAAAACTGTCTGTTCATATCCTTTGACCATTGGGCAATGACTTGTGGCTTTATAAATTTGATGCAATTCTCTATATATTTTAGAAATTAAACTTTTATCAGAACTCCTAGTTGTGAAAAATTATTTCCCAGATTTCTGCTTTCCATCTAATTTTGGCAGCATTGATTTTATTAGTGCAAAACCTTTTAAATTTAATATAGTCAAAAATCATTCATTTTGCAGTTTATAATGTACTCTAATGCTTGTTCGGTCATAAATGTTTCCCCTTTCCATAGATCTGATAGACTATTTCTTGGTCTATTAATTTATCTGTCTTTATGTCTAAATCCTGTATCCATTTTGACCTTATTTTGGTATAGGGTATGACCTTATTTTGGTATAGGATGTGTCCTAAGCTCTTTATGTTCAACCCTTCTAAGTGTGATCCCATCCTCTGTTCCTATTATACTATATACCTCTAAGTATCTAGCAAAGTAAAGTCACTTCTGATTTAATTATGTATAGAACCTCTAAGTACTCTAAGTACTGGGAGACCCTGAAGGATTCTTCCAATAACTTCGGTATTGATTGTAAGGCATGGGGGACGCTGGATCAGGACTACCTGGCATTTGGTACCCTCATCAGAGAAAATGCTGAGCTTCAAGAGCAGGGCAGAATTAAAGTACCTCAGAGAAAAAGCAAGATATATAAATTTAGAGTAAATACCCCAGTTATTCGCCATGATAATTTGTGCCTGTGAAAAGTGAGATATATAAGTTTAGAGTAAATACTTCAGTTATTATCCATGATAATTAGTGCCTGCTCTGTGGTAGAGCATTCAGAGCTCATATTGATCTGATCAGCCACAGGTCACATAATAATTTATCTCAAACAAAGTAGTCATTTTGGTCTTGTTCAATAATGAAGGATAAGACCCAATCAGACCCATATCCTCTAAGTACAATCTTTTCAACTGTTCAACCTTTTAACTGTTTCAACCCTTAGCCTAAGAGGAATATAATTCTCAAATTACAAGTGTTATTTTCCCTTGTAGGGTTGTATACAATTTAATGTTCTCAAATAACATTTTTTCCCCTTTCTGTTTACCTTTTCATGCATCTCTTGAGTCTTGTATTTGAAAATTGAATTCTCTGTTCAAGTTTGGTCTTTTTATTAGGAAATTTTGGAAGTCCTGAATTTCACTGAACATCCATCATTCCCCTTTCAGAATGTGCTGAATTTTGCAGTGTTGTAAAGTCCTGATTGTAATCCAAGGTCCTTTGCTTTCTGAAATATTACATTTCAGTCCTCTGATCCTCTAATGTTGAAGCTGATAAGTCCTGTGCAATTCTGATTGTGCTTCCTTTGTATTTAACTTGCTTCTTTTTGGTTTCTTGTACTATTTGTTTCCTTTACTTGAGAATTCTGGAATTTGGCTATGATAGTCCTTAGAGTTTTTATTCTGGAATCACTTTCTGGTGGTGTTCTGTGTATTTTTTCAAGGCTATTTTGTCTTCTTGACCTAGTATATTTGAACAGTTTTCCCTGATGATTTCCTGAAAGATATTTTCCAGGCTCTTTTTTTTAATCTAAGCTTTCTGGTAGACCAATAATTTGTAAATTATCTCTTCTGGATCTATTTTCCAGGTAATTTGTTTTTCTTAACTTTACATTTTCTCCATTTTTTTCAACCTTTTGATTTATTTGTTCAATTCTAATTTTTAGGGTTTAATTTCTTTAGTTAGCTTTTGTATTTTCTTTCCCAGTTCATTTTCATTATTATTATTATTATTTAGGTTTTTGCAAGTCAATGGGGTGAAGTGGCTTACCCAAGGCCACACAGCTAGGTAATTATTAAGTGTCTGAGGCCAGATTTGAACTCAGGTACACTTGACTCCAGGGCCGGTGCTCTATCCACTGCACCACCTAGCCACCCCTATTTTCATTACTTTTTACTGAATTGCATTCCCTTTCCAGTTGGTCTATTTTTTTTTAGATTTTTTGCAAGGCAAATGGGGTTAAGTGGCTTGCCCCAGGCCACACAGCTAGGTAATTATTAAGTGTCTGAGACTGGATTTGAACCCAGGCACTCCTGACTCCAGGGCCAGTGCTCTATCCACTGCGCCACCTAGCTGCACCCGACCAGTTGGTGTATTTGACCTTTAGATGAGTTGCATTCCTTTTCCAGTTGGTGGATTTTACTTTTTGAAGAGTTACATTTTTTCCCCCCTGATTATTTTTATTCTTAAAGGAGTAGATTTCTTTGGTCTATTTTTCATAATTTTCCTGCATGGCTCTTATTTCTTTTTTCCATTTTTCTTCTTCCTTTATTCTTTGGTTTTTAAGTCACCCCCTTTTTTGTTATTTGCAGGTCAGTGGGGTTAAGTGACTTGCCCAAGGTCACAAGGCTAGGTAATTATTAAGTGTCTGAGGTCGGATTTGAACTCCGGTCCTCTTGACTGTGCCACCTAGCACCCCACCCCCCCATAATTTTTTAAACTTCTTCTATGAGGTTTTGGATTTAAGTCTAATTTATGGACACCTTTGACATTTTCCACGTAGATAATTTGTCACTGATCTCTTCTTCTGAGCTGGCATTTTTATCATCTCTATCTGTACAGTAGTTTTCTATGGTTAATGTTCTTTTAGTTTCTTTTTTTTTTTTTTTGGATCATTTTGATTGTTTGAGTTCTGCTTCTGGCATATAGGGAGTTTGGGCATAAGCTTTTTTTGTTGGGACTGGGATCTGATCCCTGGTTTATTGCTGGTCAAGATGATGCTTGTGCAGCCCAGTCATTGCTTACATAGTGGTTTGTTCCCGACCCAGTTCTGCCTTTTCTCCCTGTGTTACTAGGATTCAGACTTTGCCTCCCTGCTGGCTTACTACCTAGCTGCCCGGACCTCTGCTGTTGCCTAGCTGCCAGGATCTGGGCTTCACTATGACTAAAAGCTTCTAGCAAGCTTTCTCACTCTCTTGCCTAACTGGGATCCATTTTCTCTTTTTTATATACCCACCCCCCCAAGAGACTGACCTTTACTGAATATCATCCACAATGTTTATAGTTGAAAACTTTTCAAACTTTTCTTTTTTGGTGATTTTTGTAACTTTAATGTCTGTGTAGAGGCTTCATTTAGCATTGTCTGGTATTCATGCTTTAGTACAGATCAACATTATCATTAGAAATGTTTGGAAGAACAGGTCAAATTTTTTTCCTTATTGAATGCCCATAATGACTGCTTAGGGCTCCGTAGGGAAAAATACCTGACCATCATCTTTTGCCCAACCTTCTATTTGTGTCATATTCACCTCCATCTCCTTAATGTTCTCTTCTACTGTCAGGGTCTGACAACCACTGATCTCAAGTGAACTCTGACACAGACATACCCAAGGGAATGAGAAAAGTTTCAGGAGGTGTTGTCAGAAATACAGTTGTCTATGACTTGTGAAAAAGACATTAATGACTTTAGTACAGTCTACATCCAAAATGTTAAATATAGTTTGAAATACAGTTCAATGGATTAAAATTTTCCCAGGTATACATCCAAGAGAAGGAAATATAGACTCACAGGTTAATCTGCCCAATTAGTCTCCATTGAGATATACAACTTTACCTTAAAAAAGTATAAAATCATATTTTTTTTTTGTAAGGCAATGGGGTTAAGTGACTTGCCAAAGGTCACACAGCTATTATTAAGAATCTGAGGTTGAATTTGAATTCAGGTCCTTCTAACTCCAGGACTGGTACTCTATCCACTTCATCACATAGCTGACCCTATTTCTTAAATTCATTTTTGCTTTTTCTCACCTGAGAATGTTTCTCCTTCCTCTCACCAGTATAAATCCTATTTATTTTTCAAGATTAAGTTTTACCTTTTCTGTGAAACCCTACCTGACTATTCTAGTTCATGCCAAACTCCCCCTTTTCTGAACTATTGCATTTATAGCTAATATAAACACTTTGCTATATTTGTTTAAATATAATTTCCTTGAGATCAGACATCATGTGTTGTCTTGTTTTCAAAGCTGACATTTATTAAGTATCTTCAGTGTACAAAACACCATGATAGGCACTGGGGGAAATTACAAGGCTTACTTAACCCATGATCTGATGTGAGTATATTATGCCTTCACATATCCCTATTAAATTAAAATGGTACTTGATCTCTTCATAAGAGAGATGTTAAAAAGCACCATGTGAATGTCTGAAAGATAAAGTTCTTTATAACTGGATGGATTAGAGATAGTTTTGTGGGGGAGATGAAATTTGTTGCCTTTAAGGATGAATTGAAATTCAACAGAGGAGGAAGCATAAATTTATGTGTATGTATATTTATATATACATACACACAAATATATAGATAGAGTGATAGTTATATAGATATATAACAAAGAAGACATGAGTAAGGGCATGGTGGCAGAAAAGTAGAAACTTGCACCATGGATGGTGTCTAGTTCAGGTTGATTGAATAAAGAGGACAAAAAATAAGAAAATAATGTTTAAAGGAGGATTGAAAGGAATGATGTGTCAAATTGTGGAGGACCTTGAATGTGACACTAAGGATTTTAAATTTTGTATGGTAAGCAATAAGAAATCATTAATAGGTTTTGAGCAGAGAAGTCAAATGACTATATTTATATATAAAGAAGATTATAACCTCAGTGATGTTAAAGGTGGAAGAGGGTGAGGATAGAGTGGAAATGGGAACACCTGCTAGGAGGCTACTGCAATAGACCAGGTAGATGGCACATTGGGACTATGCTAAAGAATAGTAAGATCTCTGCCACTACCTTGGTGTATGTTTATAAGCAAGGCATTTAACATCTTGGTGATATGGACCTGTAAATACAAAAGAAAAAATTAAGGCTGGAGATGTAGATTTGGGAGGTTTCTGATGTAGAGGTGATAGCTAAAGTTGTAGGTACTCCATAAATACTTGTCAATTGATTGTTGGTTTCTCTATTTCCTGTGAGCATCCTACCCTGAATAAGTATTTCATTTGTTCACTCATTCCCACAGGTTTTTTTATTTAAAATATTGCTGGGGTGATAGACTAATATAAAATTCTAGGGAAAAAATCAATAATTTAAAACATTATCTCTGGGATTCTGTTCTTAAATTTCTGCAGCATCAATAACACATTTTCATCCCTTCCATTTGCATTTTTCTTATTTCGTTAAAAAATACTTATCTCAGTGCTCCCTCCCTATAAGTATGCGTATAGCAATAGAAGTGGCATGGCTTTCTTCCAATCACTAGTGCAGTGGGAGAAGCTAACCCTTTAAGTTAACCTCACCAGCAACCAGTTTAAACTAATTTGAAATTTAAGGTCTCACTGAAGCAGATGAGTTGGTATGGTTTCAGTTATCATGAAATCTGAATGACAAAGTCATTGTCTATCATGCTAGAGTAGTATGTTCTGTATTCCTCAAAGTTTGAAACCTTGAAGAGAAGGAAGGTAGATTGTCCTATCCAAGCTTAAAAAAATTCCCCCTAAATTCCTATTCTGGTCATCCAAAAAGTCCTTCATAAGCTGACCTTTACTCACACTTATACCCCCATTTTCCACCATTTCACATGACCTCTCTGCCCCACTCAGATAATTTACTGTCCATTGAACACAGCTTGTATCTTTATTTGTATTTAATAATACCATTATTCCCCTTCATTGTCATCACCTGTATTGGTGCCCTTCTCCTTATCTTCCATTTCCAAATCCTGCTTGTCTTTTATATTTTAGTTCAAATTACTACTTCTCTGTGAGGCCTTCTCTGACTATTCAAGCCCCATTTAACTCTTAGAACAATTGTTTCTAACTCCCATTTCACGAATATGCTGGTATTAAACATTTGGGCATCTAGTTTTTATCCCTACAACTAGATAGTAAATTCATGCATTTAATTCAACATCTATTATAGTATCCTTGAATATGATAGATTTTTCATTGAAAGTTTTTTGAATGAATGAATAAATGAATACATTTGAGACAACACAACTCTTCATGCTTTCAGTAACGTCTTTAGTATATAGCTGAAAAGGAAGAAACAAATGGAAAAAGTTAGAATAAGTTAGCAGCACTTTTTGCTTTAGTAAAAAAGGTTGGTCTTGTGTTGTGAAACTGATGAAAATATATGGAATATTTATGCAAGGGAATGTGCCTGAGCTGTAAGAAATAACTCATTTGAAGCAAAATTTTGGGAAACTTACATAAACTTATGCACATGGAAGAAAGTAGGAGAAAAAACATGTACAACTATAGTCATGTAAATAAAAAATGATATTAAAATGATTAAAATCATACTAATTGCAGTGACCAATTTTGGTCCCAAGAAATAATAGTGAAATCCACTTTTCTTCAGAGAGAGGTAGAGTACAAAGGTGGGGATTATTGCATATAGTATCAGAAGTGATTTTTTAGCTTTGTCTCCTTTTCTTTGTTACAAGGTAGGACTCAATGTGGTAGTATGTAATTTGGAAAATAACGTATAACAAAAAATACTTCAACTTTTTAAAAAACAAAATAATGATTTTAGGTAGGCAGCCTTATTTTATAGGTCAAAGTTGGTATTATTTTACAGGGTCAAGGTTGGTAGTTCAGGTTTAAAATGAAAGAAAATGAAATATTCATGGAACATTTAAAAGAGGTTCTCTTAACCATTTCATGAAAAAATATAGCAATTTATTTTGGGGAGATACATCATCATCATCATCTTCATCTTCACATAGGAATGTATCTGGTCATCAGGAAATGATTTGGTGATTTGAATGGCCATAAGTCTGAAAAATATTGACTCCGCATGGGGGATGAACTTATTTTTGGCAACCAGGAAGTTGGTCAAGGGTTCAGGCCTTAACCTTGTAAGCCAATTAAGTGTTGGGAATGGTTTCTTTAATATTTTTTGCTTTTGTTTTTCTGCAAGGCAGTGGGGTTAAGGGACTAGCTCAAAGTCACACAGCTAGAAAAAAATAAAACTAACCTAGCTTATATAGCAGGCAACCTGATAGATATTGCTTTTACCATGTTATGCTAAGATAAAAATGCTTTCTGAGACAGTATTCTTGCTAACTTGAGAGAGTCACAGAGCTATGCTTATGATAGGCACTCAATAAAGACTTGTCAATTGACTGATAGATTCTTTATAAGCAGGTAACTATCAAATCCTAGAGTTGGACAGGACTTTAGAGAATTTCTAGTCAATTGCTTCATTTTACAGATAGGGAACATGAATTGAAGGTTTCTGATCGAGTTTTGGGATGACAGTTAATTTCTCTTAGTTTACAGTTATTTTTACTGAAATGGGTAAACAGGTATTTTTTCCACCTTGCTTGACATGTTAATAAAAAAACTGAATTTCAATGTTGGATAGACCTATTATAGTTGTTTTTGTATTGATTTGCATTTATCTTAGCATTTAATCATGTTCTTGAAAACAAAAATGCATAGTAAATGCCTAATAATAGTTAGCCTCTGAGGCAGGTGCACATTTCATTCCCTAAGTCGATTTTCTCCCACATTCATTTTTAAACTCACTTGGTATCGCTTTGAAAATATGGTGCTAGAAAAAGCAGATGTATTTTTTTGGAATCAACAAAGTAAAGCTCATCATCTGATTTGTTAGCTGCAACTGCAGTGGTGTCTGGCTAAGGCAACGAATCATGACTGCAAAAATACATAGAAGTTTCTAGCATAGGCATCAGGGCAGGAGAGAATATCTTTGCACAAGGTTTTGTTTTCTCTATCATTTTAGCTTACGATGAGACTTTTTTTGGGGGTAGAGAGGCTATTGGAATCTGTAAAAGGACATGACGTTATGTAGGCAGTAGCCTAATCCAATCCTGCTTTGAACTAGTTCTATGCTCCATAACCAAGAAAGGTGGAATTACTATCTCATATTTGGCCTCTTGTTTCTGAATCTCATACTTCCCTTTCATCATTTCCCCATTAAACTGTCTCCTGACTGCCCAGAACTTCTTCAACTAGTCCTGTTCTGAATTGTGTCATTCCCTACCCACCTTGTTTCTCATTACCCACCTATATCAACTATTGCCTGGAGAAAAGCATAGTAACACTTCTATCTTTTATAGCAATGGGTTAAAGAAGGATTCTTTGACTTAGGCTTTCATGGTTAAGGCCACGTCTACATGAATCCCTCAAGGTTAAATTGTGTGTTTATAGGACTTCATCAAAGAGGAATCATATGGTCCTCATATAGAACTCCTCGCTCAAAGGGAGCTTTGAGGAAGGGACTTGATCATAGATGCCATGAGGGGGCTTGCTTTTCTGCAAGCACAATTCTGCTCTTACCCCAAGTTCAGAAGCTATGGAGGCACTGATCTTATAGATGTCCATCAGCATTTTGTGCTTTGTTTGCCATCCAGGCACAGACTATAAACTTATCACAGTGTGAAATTTATTTCATATCTATTGTATTTCCCTATGTATAAGATGCACCCTTTTAAAAAAATTGGGTTCTAAAACTGGGAGTGTTTTATACAGTGGTTATTGATTTTTTTACTTGTATTTCCTGCTTTTCTGCACTTGTTTTTGCACTCATTGTTGTGCATTTTTTTACTTGTATTTCCTGCTTTTTCACACTTGTTGCCTTTGTGCTCATTGTTTCACATTTGTCACTGGTATATTAAGTTACATTTTGCCATGCTCTATCCAGAAATGGCCCAGAAAATATTTTTGTATGGTGCTGAACTCAAGTTCAAAGTGATCCAGTTTGCAAAAGTTAATGAAATCATGCTGCTGAACATCAGTTTGGTCCTCCTCCAGCTGAGAAAACAATCTGAGGAAGAAGAAACCTGACTGAAGATGCCATGAGAGGGAAATCACCAAATGGCCTGATTTAGAGAAGGAATTGAAGAGATAGATTGAAGAGCAAAGGGCAATTGTATTTTCTGTGTTCACAAATATGGTTCAGCAGGAGGCAAGAAGAATTTTTGATGAAAGAGAAGTGACTGATTTCAAAGGAGGACATGATTAGTACTACAGGTTCAGGAAATGGAATGGACTAAGTATGCATCCATGCTCCAGACTTGCCCATAAGATGCCTGAAAGCTATGAGCAGAAGGTCTTTGAATTTCATGATGAATAAAATTTGAATTCAATAACTTTGAGTACATTTTTTTTTCAGATTTCAGGCCTCAAAATCAAGGTGTATCTTATACATGGGAGCATCTCATATATGGGGAAATATGGTAGTCCTAGATGTTTTAGTAGTCCAGTTGATCCAAAGGCCATTCAAGCCAAAAGCTCCTTGGAGAATATAAAATCCTGCATCTTGTTCAAACTATTCAGCTACTGAATAGAGACTAGGTCTCATATTCTGATGCTAAGTAATAATTTTTGATGTCCTTAGTGAAACAATACTGGTATCTCATTTTGACTATTTGATCATGACTTAGCAAAGAATCTTGCACTGATTTCAGTTGTAATGCTAGAATGGATGCCGTTTGAATGGGCAATAGACTATATGGAAGCATGGCAGTAGAAACAACATGGGATTGGGAGGCAGGAGACTTAGATTCAAGCCTCATTTTATTGGGTAATTGCACATTACCCAATTTCTCTAAATTTATTTTTCTAATCCATTAATTAGCAACTTTTTTTGGTAACAGTATTATAATATTAACATCTAAGGACCAAATGAGAACTAAGATCATGTATATATTGAAATTCTTTGAAAACTGTAAAATGCTTTATTATTATTGCAGTCATCAATTGTTTTATTATATTCATGCACATTACTTCTTGTGAAAAATATTGACTTTTCTTGGGAAATTTAGATTGAATATTAAATTTGCAATATGATCTGAATAGTACTGTCTTAAGCTACATTATTAGAAGGATTCATTTCTAGTCATCACTATTAAAGAGGAACACTGACAAACTAAAATGCATATAGAGATCTAGCTGACTACAATGGTGAGAGCATGGCCGACAGACCAGGGAAGGTATAATGTGGAGTGGAGTAGATGAAAGTGGGACATAACAAATGCTATCTAATGACTGAAAGGATTCTAGAGAAGAGGAATGAAAGTTACTTTGTATTGCTGCAGAGGTCAAAATTAATAATACTGAGTTGAAGTTTCCAGAAGACTTAAGTCTGAGGCATGCTTCCTACCTCTTAGTAGAAGGGTGATATATTATGCAGGTACAGAATGAGGAGTACGTATTTAGATGCCACCAATGCAACACTGATTTGTTTTACTTGATTACACTTGTTATAAAGGAGAGCTTTTATATATGGAGAGGGAAATTCAATAGGGGAGGGTAGTGATAAAAATGAATATAAATTAAATATCAAAAATATATAGCAGGGTGGCTAGGTTGTGCAGTGGATAGAGCACCAACCCTGGAGTCAGGAGTATCTGAGTTCAAATCTGGCCTCAGACACTTAATAATTACCTAGTTGTGTGGCCTTGGGCAAGTCACATAACCCCATTGACTTGCAAAAGGAAAAAAAAAGCCTAATAATAATAAAAATATATAGCAAAGAGTAGAAGAAAATTCATAAAGGGACAGACAAGAAAGTCAAGTTTTGTACCATGTCAAGTTCAACGCATACATAAAAATACCAAGTTGTATAGGGTAATTTCCTGATTTCAATCCTCTTTTTCCTGTATTTCTTCCTATATGGAAATGTTTATATTTATTGATGATCTGAAATGATACTAAAACCTTATTTTATATAAATTTTATTTAAAAAAATGCATTAAATTTATAATGAGTACATTTTAAGGAGTAGCTTTCTAACAAATGAATTAGTCCTAAAGCAGAATAAGATTGCTTGTACTTTGGTGATGAGCTTCTGGTAACCAGAGATATTCAAATACAGTTTGGATGGTCACTTGTCAAGGGCTCTGTTGAGGGGATAAATATCAGACAGGAGATGAAATTCAATGACCTCTAAGTTTCTTCTAACTTTGGAGTTCTTTTCCTTATTCTATTATTCTAATAGCTAGGGAAGGGCTGCCATCATTGCATATTGGCTAATGAACTCTATTTAAGTTTAAATAAGGGAAATTTGTGCTGGCATTTATCTTAAATAATATATTGAATATCATCAAGTCATATCAACTTTGGAAAGTATTGACTCAATCTCCTTTAGAGATATGACTGCAGAGCAGCTGATTGACAACCACTTGTCATAGTGGGTTTCTGATGCTATTTCCTACTCCAGCCCTGACAGTATTGGCCAAACAACATGTCTTACAAGGCCATTAATATTCATCCAAATACCAATAAAGTTCTTGTTCAATGTGATTTATTTATCATATTGATCCAAAATCCCAAAGCCAAAAGCAAATTAAATGAGCGGTTGGCTGAGGTTACCATGAAAATGCAATACCGATAAAAATCAGATTGTTATCTTCTGCATACTTGAAGGATTAATTGGGAACCTTTTTCTTTCTGCCTCCAATTTAATGCTTTAAACAGATGCTTTGGGAAATCATGGCCTCTGTGTAGTGTGGCATTTATCACAAGCTATCTCTGTAGAGGCAAAATATCTAATTAGCAATATTGGTAGTTTAAAAAAATAGGATCAGTGCACTGGCACCATCTCTGAAATGCCTAATGAGAACTTATTTCTACCTCTCTCACATTTCCCCAGACCCTTGTGATATGTAAGTTGTAATATAGAAATGAATCTTCCTCATACTGAGTCATTTCAATTGGCAGTATGTTTCTGCCTAGATATTATTTTATGGAGAGGTATTTTACTGACATGATGAGTGGCAGATGTCTTTTAGAAAATTACTCCTATTTAGAGACTTCTCTTATGGGAATTCAAACTCATTTTACAAATGAGGAAATTGAGGCCCACAGAATTCAAGTGATCTGCTTAAGGACAAACAGGAAGCGAGTAACTGGATCAGAATTTAAACTCTGATTCTCACTTTGTCTTACACTTCTTATTGAGTAATTGTGTGTCATCTAACTTCTCTAAATCTATTTTCTAATCCATTTATTAGGGATAACAATTTTTTTGTTACAATATCCTAGCATTAACATCTAAGGATAAAATGAGGACTAAGATTATGCATATAGTTAAATAGTTATCAAGAGATATTTTAACAATAAATAAGCCTTATCACCCTTTGTGTCATGAATATTTTATGGGATATAATTCTTTTCTCCTAATTCTCTTCTCCCCTTAGTAAAATTTTGAAGGAGAAAAAAATTATTTTTGGTATTCTCTCTTCTACTTCTATCTCTCAGCTCCTCTTCTTTGTGTTTGTGACTCCTCTACCCCATACCTCATATATTTAATGCTCTTACCTTTCCAAACTCCCACTTTACTCTTTATTGGTGCTATACCCATTTTAACCTTATCTTATAGTTCTCTCAATTCCAGAAGACATTGTCTATTTTATTTTCCCTCTTTCCAACCATAGCTATGTGTCAAGAGGAAAATCAGGGATAAAAGTAACTAATTGTAAAGCATAATGACTTAATATTCGCATATTTTCAAATATCATTGATTAGCCTAAATGAATATAAAATTAATTTTAATTATCACTGCTTCCTAAAGTAGAATAAAGAGAACAATGAGAGTTAGTGCATCCATAGTTTGGACTTAAGACAAAGATCCCAAATACCTAGGTCTTGAACTGGATTAAAATGTAATCAGAAATATTTAACAAAGTAAATAAAATACAATAGAATATAAATCATATTAATATGTGGTTTCCTAAGTCAGTTTGTGACCAGTGGGGAACCTTATAGTTGATATCACTGATTTAAGGAAAATCCTGGTGGGTGGATAAAAGGAATATCCTCTGGACAGTGAAGACTTTTGAGTCTTTCTGAGATTCCTAAATATGTTTTATAACCCTTTAAAGTAAGCATGAGAACATTCTGAAGGAAAGAGAGGCATACCTTGGAGATAATGCAGCTTAGGTTCCAGACTACACAGAAAATGAATATTACAATAAAGCAAATCACACAATTTCTTGGTTTTATAAAGAATATAATGGTTATATTTATACTATACTATAGTCTATTAAGTGTGCAATAGTATTATATCTAAATAACATATATAACTTAATTAAAATACTTTTTTTACTAAAAATGTCAACTATAACTCAAAACTTTGGCAAATTGTAATTTTTTTTTTGCTGATGGAAAACTTTTCTTTGATGTTGATGGATGCTGGTTGCTCAGAGTGGTGATTGCTAAAGATTGGTGTAGCTGTAACAATTTCTTAGACTGAAACAACAATGAAGTTTGTGGTATTGATTCTCTTCCTTTTTTTCTTTTTGGTTTTTGAAAAGGCAATGGGTTTAAGTGACTTGCCCAAGATCACACAGCTAGGTAATTATTAAGTGTCTGAGGTCACTTTTGAATTTAGGTTCTCCTAACTCTAGGATTGGTACCCTATCCACCAATGCTGCCCCAACTCTTCCTTTCACAGATGATTTCTCTGCAGTACATAATGCTGTTTCATAGCATTTTACCTAGACTAGAACTTCTTTTAAAATTGGAGTCAATCCCTTCAAACCCTGCTGCTGCTTTATCAACTAAATTTTCTCCCTCTTTATTCCACTAGTTCCAACCATCCATAGAATTGTGTAGCTTCCCAAGAAAACTTACTACCGCCACTCTCTCTTCCTTCTGTCTGTTTTTCACAAGAGTAACATTTCTTATGTATGTGCCTGATATATAATCCCCATGCTTGAAAATCCTTAGTAGTTTCTTACTGTCTTATGCATAAAGTTCAGGTCTGCTTACCAAACAGTCATGGCCCTCCACAAGTGGACATCATCTGGCTTTGTGTCATTTAACATCCTTCTACAAACTGACCACTATTTGGTTTATTCTCCCCCTTTCAAATGTGTCATGTAGTTTCCTACCCTCATGCCTTTGTTCATGTTGGATTTTAAGGGAGTACTAGAATCTTTGGTGTGAGGACTTGCCATTGATGAATTAGGAGAATGTCTACTCCAAGCATGGGAGAACTTCTGGTGAAAAGGGCCCATGAGAATAATTTGTTCCAATAGTCATGAAGGCAGTTGACGCAGATGCCATTCAGTGCTTAGAACTTGGTCAGACATCTAAGACTCCAAGCTCATCAACTACATCCTGAGCTAATGACCAGTCATATTATCTTGTCACTGGACTTAAATGACTCTAGAAGAAAGAGTGAGGCTGACAATTTTGTGCAACTTTATTTCACTGAAATCCAATTCACTTGCAAATCAAAAGATCACCCCATGACATCATTGGTTCTCTTTGAAAATGAAGGACAAACAACATCTTTATTCATACTATCCCCAATGCTTGAAATTTCTAACATTCTTCATTTTTTGAATTCATCTTCTCACTTTGAAACTCAACTTAAATGGCCACTCCTCCATAGTTGCCTTCCATAGTAATTCTTTCCAAGACTTAACATTTCTTAATTTTGTAATTCTACCATATGTATTATAGCATAGTTATCTGTGATTGTGTCCCTGGGTCATCGGGACCATGTCTTAACTAAAGTTTTCTCTCCTCAGGAGTCTAGTTTAAAGTTCTAAACATATTAGATATTTAATGAATATTTGCTGAAAGAATGAATGCAGGCTGTTTAAAATACAAATTACTGACCTAAGTTGTGGAAGAGTTACAAAGATGATTAAGATATGGTTTAGGTTAGGTGGTGCAGTGGATAGAGCACTGGCCCTGCAATCAAGAGGACCTGAGTGCAAATCTGAACTCAAGACACTTAATAATTACCTAGCTGTGTGGCCTTGGGCAGGTCACTTAACTCCATTGTCTTGCAAAAAACAAAAAATAAAATATGATTTCTACCTTCAAGGAATTTGCAGTTATTTATTTTTTTGGGGGGGGGCGATAAGACCTGTAAGCTATAATTAAAACTATAACTTTAGCAACTGACTTCTTAGTGTCATCCCTTCTTATTCAGCTTTTCTTCATCACAGCTAAAACCTCCTTTCTATTTAATCTTTCCCATTAGGTAGAGTTCAAGTTCCTTGAAAGTCAGGACAATTTTACTTTCCTATTGTCAACAAGGTAGCTTAGTAAATAGAGCCCTGGAGTCAGTCATATGAAGTTTAAAATTCAAATCTTGTATTGACACTATCCAGCCTCAGTTTCCTCTTCTATAAAATGGGGGATAATAATAATGCCTCATAGGCATTATGGAGAGATTAGGGTTATTGAGAGAATCAGATGAGAATGCATGCAAAGCACCATGCATACCTTCTAGCATTTTATAAATGCTACTTATTATTTTTGTCTTAAATATTACTTTTTATTAGTTTTTAGTAATAATCATAATAGTTATATTATTACAACTGACCCCAGAACTTAACAGTGTTTTGTACATTGCAAGCACTAATGCATTTATTTGTTCGTTTATTCATTTGGAACTGGAATCATAAGTCAGATCAGAAAGCAACCCAGCTTAGCTTTATATCCCCAGTCTAGTTTCGTTGAAAATGCTAGTTTTGGGCACAGCTAGGTAGCACAGTGGATAGAGCACTGGCCCTGGAGTCAGGATGGACCTGAGTTCAAATGTGGCCTCAGACACATAATAATTACCTAGCTGTGTGACCTTGGGCAAGTCACTTAACTCCATTGCCTTAAATAAAAATAAAATTAGAAAGTACTAGTTTTGGAGGGCAGAGCCAAGATGGTGGCCTGAGGACAAGATTACCCAGGAGCTCTCTTCTAAAACATTCCAAAACTTAAAATTATGACTCTGACTAAATTTTTGAGACACAGAACCCACAGAAAGTTCCAGTGAGGCAATTCTCTAGCCCAAGGTAACCTGGAAGATAATAGGAAGGCTCTGTTCCACAAGGTTGGAGGGGGCAGCAGCACAGTCAGGATCATTGGGCAGGAGCAAAGGAGCTCCAGCCTTGCAAGAATAGCCCACTGGGCACCTGAATCCATGGGGGTTCTGGCTGGTGGCAGCAGAAGCAGTTTCCTGACCCACCAACCAGGGAAACACCAAGTACAACTTCAAAGATCAGCAAAAGAAGCCTCTCTAAGAATGAGCATGGAGCCCAGGCCAGCATGGCCCTCAGTGCAGCCAGGGCCCTGGGCATAGACTAGGTCCCAAGAAATGGAAGTAGACCCACAGAGCTGCCCAGCAGAGAGCCACCCAGCAGCTGATCCTAGATTACTCAGCCCACAGAAGGTGGTGGTAGGGAGACTGTCAAGTTCTTTCCTTTGTCACTGGGACAGGACTCTGGTGTATCCATATTCAGACCTTGGTCACAGTCTGGGTAGTATGGGACCCCATGCTACCATAATGGAGCTGGGACCCTCCTTACAGCTCCAGGGCAGAGGGAAGAGCTTGTGGTCATCCACAGAGCAGAGCACAGGTCAGGGGAGCAGTTAGAACCTCTCATAAGACCTTGAAGGAACTGAAGTCCTTGCGGGGGTGTCCCAATAACAACTCAAAAGCTTGGGAAGCACCCCAGGGCACAGGCTGAGGAAATTACCTCGAGAACAGATCCAGGATTTAAAAATTATTGGGCTACCTGGAAAGTCATGATCAGGAAAACAGCCTAGACTTCATTTTCAAAGAATTTCTACAGGAAAAAATTGCCCTGATATTCTAGAAGCAGAGGGTAAAATAGAAATTGAGAGAATTCACCAATCTTCTCCTGATCCAAAAAAAAAAATACCCCCCAGGAATATTATAGCCAAGTTCCAGAATTCCCAAGTCAAAGAGAAAATATTACAAGTAGCCAGAAGGAAACAATTCAACTACCATGTCTCTATAGTCAGGATTACACAGGACTTAGTAGTGTCTACATTAAGGACTCATAAGGCTTGGAACATAACATTGCAGAAGGCAAAAGAGCTTGGAATGCAACCGAGAATTAACTACCAGCAAAACTGTAAGGACCTCAGATAGTTTTCCCTTCTTCCACAGGAAAAGGTGAACATTCAATGAAATAAGGGAATTTCAAATATTCCTATTGAAACTGTCAGAGCTGAACAGAAAGTTTGATCTTCAAGTGCAGGACTTATGTGAAAAATAGAGAGGGTGGACAAGAAGGCTAAATTATGAGGGTTTTAATGATGTTGAACTGCATGTATTCCTGCATAGAAAGATGATGCTGATAATACTAATATGAAGCTTCTCATTTATTAGAGCATTTGGAAGGAACATATTTAGACAAAGCACAGGAGGGAGCTGAATTTGAAGGTATAATATATATATATATATATATATATATATATACATATATGTTTTCTTGCAAGGCAAATGGGGTTAAGCGGCTTGCCCAAGGCCACACAGCTAGGTAATTATTTAGTGTCTGAGACCGAATTTGAACCCAGGTACTCCTGACTGCAGGGTTCGTGCTTTATCCACTGCATCACCTAGCCACCCCAAAGCTATAATATATTGTAAAAATGGAGTCAATGGATGAAAAAAAGGAATGTACTGGGATAAAGGGAAAGGAGAGGTAGAATGGGCTAAGATATTCCTTGTGAAAGAGTCAAGAAAAAGCTTTTGCAATGGAGTGGAAGGGGGGGAAGGTGAGGGGTTATGTGGGAGACTTCATTCTCAAGAGAAATGGCTCAGAGAGGAAATAATATATACACTTAATAGGGTATGGAAATCTAGAGGAAAAAGGAGAGGAAGGGGATGGGAAAAGGGGGACAGGGAGAGGAAATGGGGGGTGTAGGTGATAGAGGAGAAAGTAGATCATGGGAGAGGGTACTCAGATACAACACATTTTTTTTGGGGGGGCCTCCTGACCCCAGGGTCAGTGCTCTGTCTGTTGTGCCACTCGGCAGTCCCATAGTACAATTTTGAAGAGGGATAAAGTGAAAGGAAAGAGAAAATATAATAAATGGGAGTGGGGAGGAATGGATGGAGGGAATTACACTCAGCAATGGCAACTGTGGAAACATGGAAATAACTTCTCTGATGGAGACAGCACTGATGGTATTTGAACGCAGACTGAAGCACTTTTTTTCTCTTTCTTTCACTTTATTTCTCGTGAGGTTTTTTTATTTTTGTGAGGGAAGGGGGATTATGTTTACTTTTACAACAAGAATATTTTAGTAATGTGAAAATAAATGAAAATGTAAATTAAAAAATAAATAAATTTATAATAACAAAAAAAAGAAAGTACTAGTTTCTTCTTTCTTTGGAGAATGGAAAGAAAGGTCCAACACTAGCCACTAATAGCCTCCCTGAAAGTATCTAATCTTACCTCTCTGCCCTTCTTTTCTCAAAGCATTGGAGTGATGGAAAGGAGTGTAAATTGAAAAAACAAACTCATCTTTCAAGAACATAATAAAAAAGATCATGTGTGAGGAGAGAGGAAGAGAAGTGGAACATTGACTGAACCTGAATGCTTCAAAGAGGCTTAAGAGGAATGAAAGGATGGAGCTATAAAATGTTTACGGCCTCGAAGGAATAATTGAATATTTCCTGTTTTGTAGTATTGAGATTTTATGAGCCAAAACATGGGACTTTTAAAGCTTATTTGCTTTGCTCTTCACTAGGTTTAATTAAGCTTGGACTTGAGGCTTGAAGTTCTCAGAAGCTAGGAGATTAAAAAAAAAGCAAAACAAAGAACTTTCCACATAACCTTGGAGACAGATCATCTGTGTAGACCCCAAACCCTCTGTGAATTGTCCTAAGATTTGGGCCTCTCCTGCTTTTGTTAAGCACTGAAATGTATAAAATTTTTGTTGCCATGTGAAAGGAAAGTAAAATGGAAAATTATTGAATATGTTGTTTTGTTAAGAAATGAGAGATCAAATATTTCTAGATAACCAATAAAATTTTTTTCATCCAAATTTCTTCTTTCAAAACAGAGCTGGAAAGTTCTCTTCATTAAAAAGCCAGACAAGAAACATGAATCCTTAAGGCAAGAAATTGTTGTTCAAGTTCATTGTTGTTCAGTCATTCAGTCACATTTGACTCTATGACCTGATGGATCATAGAATGCTAAGCTCTTCTATCCTCCACTGTCTTTCAAAGTCTATCCTTGTTCATCTTTATTGTTTCCATGACACTATCCATCATCTTCTGAAGTCCTCTTTTCCTTTCTCCCTTCAATTTTTCTCAACATAAGGATATTTTCCAGTGAGTCCTGTGTTCTCATTATATGGTCCAAGTACTTAAGTTTCAATTTTAGTATTTGAACTTACAGGAATAGTCTGAATTAATTTCTTTGGGTATTGACTGATTGGATCTCCTAGCTGTCCAAATAACTTTCAAAAGTCTTCTCCTGTACCACAGTTCAAAATAGTTGATTTTGAAATGCTCAACTTTCCTTATAGTATAATTCTCACAGCCATATATTGCTACCATAGCTTTGGCTATCTGGAATCTTGTTGGAAGATATCTCTACTTTTTAATATTATGACCAGATTTTCCTTAGTTTTCCTTCATATCTGAGTTTGTACATATTTCTCCTGGCAGCCTTAATTTTGACTTTTGATCCCACCAGCTAGGCATTTCACATGATGTACTCTGTTAATAAGTTAAATAAATAAGGTGACAATATATAGCCTTGTCATACTTGTTTTCAAATCTTAAATCAAATTGTTCTATGTTTGCTTCTTGCTTCTTGACCACAACCAGGCTGCTCAGGAGACAAGTAAGATGATCTGGTACTTGCATATCTTTGAGGACTTGTCACAATTTGTTGTGATCCACACAATCAAAGACTTTAACTGTAGTTAATGTATCAGAACTGGATGTTTTTTCTGCAACTCCCTTTCTTTCTCCATTATCTAGTAAATATTGGCAACTTGATTTTTAGTTTTTTTGCCTCTCAGAACTATGCTGCTGTTCTGGTTGTTAGATTACCTATTGCTGAAACCTTACATGCAGAATTTTAAGCATAATCTTGTTAGTTTGTGAGATGAATGCAATTATTCAGTAATTTGAACATTCCTTGGAATGGTCCTTCTTTAGGATTGGGATGTACATCTATTTCTTCTTATCCAGTGTGCAATGTTGAGTTTTCTAAATTTGCTGGAAAAGAAGGTGTTATATGTGTCCTCTAGACTTAGAAATTACTTTCTTCAAAGCTAAAGGAAGCCTTCTTTCCTTTTTGATTAAGGTAATGTCTGGACTGGTTCTTTCTTTTCTCTGTGTGGACTACTTCAAATTAATTGAATATTTGGGGAAATAGTGATAAACTTATCTTTATACTGATTTTTCCCCATTTTAACTATTGTTGACTTATTTAAATAGTGTTGAAATTGTTTCAATTATTCACAGAAGTCCTTATTTAGAGGAGTAGTGGATAGAAAGAGGTCCTCAAAGGAGGAGGAGGGTCTGACATATGCTAAGTGACCAGTCATTAAACTTCTCACTCAGACTATAAATTTCTCAGTAGTACTGACTGATAGGAGTTTTCTCATCTGAGAGTTTCCTATACTAATGAACTCTCCTATTTCTGTACTCTATCATCTTGTCATCTGCTTTTCTTCTAATTTAATGTTGATATTAGTATTTCACCAATCTATTCAATAATAAAAATTGATTGTTATGTGATCTATTGGTAAACAGTTATTTTTTGAATGTTAAGATATGGATAATTATATTTTTGTGTAATGTTTGGTTTTGTCATGCTGAACCCTTTTCATATTTATTCTCATATTCATGATATATAGGTGTGAGGTTACTGAGTAGTCTATAAGCTTTTGGTTTCTGTTATTTCTCTTTTTAGTCATAGTTAAAAATATTTTTAACTGTTCTCCTCTGTATGTATTTTAACATTGAAGTAAAATATTAACTTGGTTTAGAGAATCTTGTCAGTTTGTTTATAGGATTTAACTAGCTCTTCATCCTCTGCAACAGATATTGGAAATAAGTTACCATTGTCTTCATTGAGTTCTTTGTATTTTTGAACATTTCAAAGCAGGTTGACTGTTTCATAAAATATTTTATGTTGTATTTGGTGTTTTAACAAATCAAGATCCATTTATTTTGTTTGACTCTGTAAGGAGAACTTGTGGGCTATCCTTCCATTCTGATGAAACATACTTTCATTTACTGGTTTCCTTTTACAAAAAAAAGTATCAATACTGATATAATTCCGTTTTCCAATATTATGTTGATTGTCAAAGAACAAAAAGCTGCCATTTGAGGCCTCCCATTTAATTGTTACTTCTAGATAGTCTAAGCATTGTCTGCTCCTTAACATCTTTTCTCTCCTTTTCTGCTACTTGATGATTCTTGTTAAGAAAGTAGAAGGGTTTTTGAATGTTTTTTAATTCATATTTTACCATGACCAAAGAGATCATTACTTAGGGGCCAACCAGTGATGAGTTTCTTTATTCTTCATTTGGCTCTTAGATAGTGGACCTGGTTTATCACCAATACCAAAAACTATTGAAGCAAAAAAAAAAAACGATAGCATGATACAAAACCCAAATAAGCTCCATTACTTCAAGAATATTCGTAATAAAGCTGGCTGGATATAAAATGGAAAACATTTGTCAATATTTCTATAATGCTCTATTTTCCTTAACAGTTATTGAACTCCTTCATTTAGACTCTGATATCATAGTCTCTGGTGAAAAATAAAATAGCATATGAAAAAAAGATAAAGGAAAAGGAATTTTTTGCAAAATTGGGAAGAAATGGCTATATCAGACCAAGTATGCACTGAAAAGAGCCATTCTAAAGGCAAAATAATTTTGAAAGCATCATGAGACCACTTTGCAAGATATTTCAGGGAGGAGAAAATTGTCAAATAATGAAACTAAAAAGCAGGGAAGATATTTATTCTCAAAGATGTTTAGTATTTATTGACCCATGAGTTTACTTTTTTATTACCAGTTTCTTACTGTACATTTCAAATTGAAAGTCCTAGAGACAACTCAATGTATGCAAAACAGAATTAATTATTTCCCACACCTCCCACTATCAAAAATGTCCTGGATGGTGCAGTAGATTGAACATTAGCCTTGGAATTGGGAGATAGGAGTTCCAATGCATTCTATAACATTTTCTAGCTTTGTGTCCTTGGGCAAGTTACTTATCCCTGATTGCCTTGCATCCAGAGCCATCTCCAGTAGTCCTGATTCATATTTGGCTACTGGACCCAGATGCCTCTGGAAGAGAAAGTGAGACTGGTGACTTAGTACAGCATCCTATCACTTAAATCTAAACATATGGTTATCATGGCATCTGCTCCTTGATATCATGTTCTTTGAGAATGAAAGACAAACACTAGTATTATTATTATTATTGTTATTATTATTACTTTCATCAAAAGCATCACAATTCTAGCTTCCTATTCTCAATTCCTCACTTTCCTTACATGTTCAATCAGTTGCTAAATCAGGTTGTTTATATTTTAAATGCATCTTTCACATCTGATCTCTTCACTCTACTCAAATAAGATGCCACCTGAGTTCAGTCCTCCATTGCTTCACACTTAGATGTTACAAGGACTTACTAATTGGTCTCTGGACCTTAAGAGTCTCCCCTTGAGAGTCTATCCTCCATGCATAAGTCAAAGGGGATTTTATTTTATTAAGCATCTCCTACTCAATAAAATGTAGTGACTTCTTATTGAATCTAGAATAAAATATAATGCTCACCCAATTTAGTTTTGAAGCTCTTAATAGCCTTGCTCTAGCCTATCTCTTGCTTTGTTGATCATTTTCTCACTCCTGTGTTCCAGACAAACTACCCTTTTCTCTGTCTTTCACATAGATTATTTCATCTCCTGTTTATGTGTCCTTGAATTGGCTTACCCCTATGCCTGAAATGCAGTTCCTTCTCACCTCTACCTTATAGAATTAATCTCTCTCTCTTTTTTCAAGATGTTACTTAAGGGGTCAGCTAGGTGGCATAGTGGATAGAGCACTGGCCCTGGAGTCAGGAGGACCTCATTTCAAAACTGACCTCAGATACTTAATAATTTCCTAGCTGTGTGATCTTGGGCAAGCCACTTAATCCCATTGCCTTAAATAAATTAAAAAAAAGATATTACTTAAATAATACTTGCTATAGGGAACTTTTTTTTAAACTCCTCAACTACTAGTGAGTGCCTTCTAAACTGTTTTGTATTTATACTCTTGATATTTATTCTGTACACATAATATGCAAGCTTTAATTCTATAAACACATATGTATTCACACATACACATACACCCACATTTATAGAGACAGGGTGAATTCAGCTAAAAAATATATTGTTGTTTATCCTTTGTTCTTGAAATGAATCAGTGACATCATGAGGTTGATATCTTGACTTACCATCAACTGGATATAAATGAGGGATAGAGGCACAAAGCTGTTAGCCTCATTCTTTCCTTCAGAGTCATTAAAGACCAATGGTAAGACAAAGGTCAAAAATGACTTGTTATGGACAGAATGTAACTAAAGAATATTTCTAAAGAGGACCAAGAAGGAACTAATATGAGAAATAACATTGAGGAAATGCTAGGCTTGGAAAAACAGGTAGGTTAGTCTCATCTCTCTAAAGTCATTGTGAAGAATATAAATATACATATATATATATATTTGTGCATGATTATGTAGATCTAATCTGATATGAAAACAATGATTATCTCTGCATGAATATTACATACACATACATATGTATGTATAATTCTCATAAAGATTATATAGATCTATTTGTGATATCCTAGAAAAAATGGAGAGCAAAGAGGTTTTTGAAAATGATTTTCAGGGGTGGCTAGGTGGCTCAGTGGATAGAGCACTGGCCCTGAAGTTAGGAGAACCTGAGTTCAAATCCGGCCTCAGACACTTAATAATTACCTAGCTGTGTGGCCTTGGGCAAGCCACTTAACTCCATCTGCCTTGCAAAAACTTAAAAAAAAATGATTTTCAGCAATAGATTACATCTTCAGATTCACATAGTTGAACTAGAAATGTTGATAATACAAAGTCCTGCTCTGTATGTTGAGTTTTGATTCATAAAGAAAAGCATCTGAGTGATGTAACTTTAGAGGTTCTCCTTCAGTAAGAAGTGTACCAAATATTTAAGATCACACAAATTCCCTGATAGTCATAACTATAGAGATAACTTTATTAAATTATCTTCTAATAATATAAGAGTTTAAAGTATGTATGTCTGTATGTATATGACTAAATGTACATATACAATTATATACACAGGCATTATATATTATTTTATATATATACTTATACATATATGCATATATTTTATTGTTTGATCAATTTAACTGTGTCTGACTTTTCATGACCCTATTTCCTTGGAAAAGCTACTTGAGTGGTTTGCTATTTCCTTTTCCAGTTTATTTTTGCAGATGATAATGGAGACAAACAAGGAAGGTAAAGTGACTTACCCGTGGCCAGCTAATAATTGTCTGAGGCCAGATTTGAATTCATGAAGTTGACTCTTCCTAATTTCTAGCTCACTGCATTATGAATTATATAGGTATATGAATATATAGGTATATGTTCACATATAAACATACTATATATATGTATGTATTTATATGTATATCTACACATAAACTTTGGTATAATCTACAAGATGTCCTACCAAAAGTCCAAATAAAAGAAAGATTCATATAAGATGGTATAATTCATATAGATTATATGGGTAGCAAGTAGAATCCTCCAGATCTAAATTGAGGTCATCTGGTTTCTAAATCCAATGATTTTTCTAGTATGTTACATTGCCTCCCTAGGGAAATATCACATGGAATGAAAAGACATGAAGGTGCCCCGATCACATCAGTAGGGAGACAACTTATAGGCAAAAAATCTTAAATCTGTTGAAGAATTGAAGAATGTAGATGGCTAACATGGAATAGCTTAAAGTGAATGTTTCTGCTGAAAGGTGGTATAAGTTTGTTTCTCACAAGGTCTACTTATTTGTGGAATGTTGTCTTTTTTTTGTATCATAGTTATTTGTATATATATATATATATATATTTGTGTCTACTAGATTATATTATCTTTGACAAGTGGTGCAGTATCTTATTCATTTTTCTTTCCTTAGCCTAGAACTGTGTCTTAGAGAGAGTAGACAGTTTTTTGCATGCCTATTGAAATGACTTGACTGATAAGTAAAATGTCATTTTTTTTTTCATTTAGTGGAACTATTGGCTTTGTATGGAAGTAATCACAAAGATCCTCTTATATCCATTTGAAGTGATATAGCAATAAGATTTAAGACAAAGACCTTTGTAGAAATTAATTCACCAGAGGGTTCACTGTTCAACAATGCATTTGAGGTTGCTTTTATAATTATTTCTCTTTTATTCTAAATTTCTCCATAAGTCCAAGGATAATGTTTAATAACCCTAAAGTTTAAGTTCATTTTCTTCCCCAAACTAACTTTTTTTTGCAAGGCAATGGGATTAGGTGACTTGTCCAAGGTCACATAACTAAATAAGTATTAAGTGTCTGAGGTCGGATTTGAACTCAAGTCTTCCTGACTCCAGGACCAGTTCTCTATTCACTTTGCCACTCAGCTTCCCCTTTGTCCACAACAACATATGTTTATCATGCTAACTTGATTTCATTGCTCATCTAACTCATGTCATATTGGAAAACATTGAATTTTCTCCCCTTAAGGAATATATATATTTAGTGATACTTTGTAGCTTCATTAAGCCACAACTGAAACATATACATGCATATGCAAAAACACATACACACACAAACACACACACACACACACATATATATGTATAATCTGATATATACATTTATATAGATTACTAGTTGTTTTTTAAAGTCCAACCTCACACAAAATCCCTAAAAACTGTTACCCTTTGTTCTAAACAATAGACATAAAGTAAAATCTAGAAGGAACCTATGAAATTATCTAATCTAATCTTCAATGTGAGGAATTAACCTTCCACAGTATTATTATAACACTCTAGAGTAGGAAGGGTTCTTAGAGACTAACTAGTCTAGCCCTATTTTTTAATAAATGGAGAAACAAAGTTTCAAGGAGGATAGGTGACTTACCCCAAATCAAATAGTGAATAAGAATTAGAGGTAGAATTTGAACCCAAGTCTTCTGGTCCCAGAATCAGTAATCTTTCCAGATGTTTTCACTCTCCCAAGCTCATTCATTCCCAATGAATTCATTGGACAGTTGAGTCTAGAACATCATGCTCCTTCAAACTATGGTCATTGCCGTCCAGTCCAATAAGTATAAATAACCTGTGGAAACTTCTGTACCACAGATTCTTAATATGTAGAGTGAAGAGGTTGGAGTAGATGTCTTTGATGTTGCTTCTAGTTTTAATTCTATGATACTTAAGAATTTTGACTATGGCACTACTCTCTCTGTGTGTGTGTGTGTGTGTGTGTGTGTGTGTGTGTGTGTATGCTAGTCAAAGAGATGTAATTCTATTTCCATGCGAAACCAAAGCTAAACTTTGACATGACTAATGATCTTTGAACCAGGTTCTCATAGTTAGTTAACTACATCTTGAGAATAAATGAGATGCCTTTACAACACATATTATGACTTCAAGACTTTGGGATGCTGTTGAATACATTACCTTTTCTACATATTCAATGTCCACTCACCCTTTTCCTCTTAGCTGTTACCCAAGCATCTTGAACTGATGGTGTGATGGGTCTTTAATGTATTTCCCCAAGAAGCATATTAGGAGAAGGGAAGATATGCTTCTTTTTCCTTGCTGGTTGCCCAGCAGTTCCTGCAGCAGTATGATGCCTCTGGTGACAGTGGTGATGAGAATGACAATTACCTGTGCTTCTTATAGGCACATTTAATCTCACCTGCTATTGACAGGCCAGAGCTAATGGAACTGTGATAAGAGTGAATGTTTTTTCAGAGCTCTGTATATGTGTTTGATCTATTTATAGAAATCTTAGGTCTGTCATTATGTAATATAATGAAAAGGAAATAAATCATATGAAAAAGATAAGCATTTTTATTAGCTAAAAGCTAAATGTTTACCTTAAATTATTAAAAAATTCCATATCTCCTTTTTTTTGCAGAAAAGATTATACTTAGAAGTCAATTAAGAATATTTATTATGTTGCTTTTGTCTCTGTGTTTGTGTGTGTGTGTGTGTGTGTGTGTGTGTGTGTGTGTGTGTGTGATTATGTGCATACGAATATACAGAAAGGGCTAAGTGGTAGTATAGAACAATTAGGGGTCTCAGTGGATAGAACATTGGGTCTGGATTCAGGAAGATTCATCTTCTTGATTTCAAATCTGACCTCAAAACACAAGCTGTGTGACTCTAGCAAGTCACTTAACGTTGTTTGCCTGAATTTCTTCATCTATAAAATGAATAGGACAGCATTCTAGTATTTTTGTCAGAAAAATCCGAAATGGGTTACAAATAATTGGACATGATTGAAAAATGACTACAACAATACAAGTTGGTAGTATATTATAGTAAAAAACATAGGGAAAGCATTTTGGAAGTTTGTGTTCAACTTGTGTCAATTTTACCTCCATGATATCTCTCTTTGATCCCTTTCTTTTTATTCCTGTTGCAACTATGTTAGTTTAAGCCCTTATTTCCTTGTTCCTAATTGGTTATTTTTTACTGCCTTTGGCTTTATGCTTCTGTCACATCTTATGTTCCAATAATCTTTCTCATATATTTTGATACATCATTCTTCTGTGAAAAAGACCTTCTATACCTTCCATGACTCACCCTTCCCAACCAAATTCAAAATTATCATCAAGAGCCTCCATAATCAGTTTCCATATACTTTTCCCACTTGTTCTCACATACTTTTTGGTCTTAGTTAATTTAGGTTTTTTATCATCCCTCATTCATTTTTCATACTTTCTCACATAATAGAAAGGGCATCCTTCTTTTTCTTCACCAGCTGAAATTCCTCTTTCTAATTCAAGATCTATTTCATACATAAAACCCTAAACTCCTCAGCTGGACATTATTTCTTCCTCCATAAATTTTGTAGAGCACTTTGACCTTTCCCTTATCACATTGTTCTTGCTTTTATATAGAGTTGTGTTGTACAAGTCTTATTCTCCTCACTAGATTATATCTTATTAAGGTATCATACCTTTTTAAAAATCTTTTTTATACCTCCATCATATATCATAGTACCTTGCCTATTAAAATAATAAAAAAGTTCTAATATTTATTAATTAGATATTACTTAATAAACATTTGATGAATAGTTCTGTCTCTGCTCTACACTAGCAGTAAGAACTTAGAAAAATTATATATATATATATATATACCGACATATACTTATGTATATCTTTATACAGATATGGATGTGATCATCTGAAAAATGGCAGTCAGCTTGAAAATCCCTACTTAAACTGGTTTATAGTTTTTTTTTTTACCTTTTGTGAGGCAAATGTGGATATATGACTAAATTTAAGTCTCAGAATGGGTTGTAGTGACACATATATATGAAATATGAAACATTTCCAAATTTCTGCATTATCCATATTCCAGAAAAAGAAACAAGAAAAATATCTGCACTGTCTGTCTTTCTGGAGGTGGATACAATTTTATATCAAGAGTTGTTTGGAACTGTGATAGATTACATTAGTCAAAGTTACTAAGACAGTTAATTATTTTTACAAAATTGTTGTTATTGTATGGTTTTGCTCACTTCTCTTTGCATCAGTTCATATAAGCCTTCCCAGGTTTTTCAGAAACTATCCTCTTCATTGTTTCTTATAGTGTAATAACTTATTTAGTCATTCTCCAATTGAAGAGCATCCATTCAATTTGCAATTCTTTGTCATTCCAAAAAGAGGTGCTATGAATATTTTATTTCTCACTTATCCTTTACTGGAACCAATATTGACAAGTCAAAAGGTACTTACAGTTTTTTGCATATTTCCAAATCAGCTGAATGGTTAATTTTTATATCTATTTCCCTCTGTCCTTTCCATCATTTGTCATTTCCTTTTCTGTCATTTGAACCAATTTTATGGTACTTATGTGAAGTGCACCTTAAGAGTTGTTTTAATTTGCCTTTCTCTATGAGTGTTTTGAAACTTTTTTTTCTTATGACAATTGATAGTTGTGATTTCTTCCTCTGAAAACTACATGTTCATATTCTTGGATCACTTATCATTTGGGAAATGGATTTATTTTTTATAAATTTGGCTTATTTGAGAAATAAATAAATTTGTTCCCTCCAGTTTCCTGCTTTGCTTCTAATTTTGGATGCATTGGTTTTGTTTATGAAAAATCCTTTTATTTTTATGTAATCAAATTATTTATTTTTACCTCCCATGAATTGCTCTATCTTCTTTTTGGTCATAAATTCTTCTCCTATCCATTGGTCTGACAGATAAGTTTTTTCCCCATGCTCCTCTAATGTCTGTAATCTAGTTTCTATCATACCTCTTTCTAGTTTTTCCAAAGGGTATTTTTTTGTCAGAGATGGAGTTTCTTGCCTCAATATCTAGGATTCTTGGTTTTTATCAAACATTAAGTAGTTTGCTTATTTGTTCACTTGCTTCCACATAAGGTGCACCTAATCTGTTTTATTAATCAACTGTTTTATTTCTTATTGTTTTGTAACTGCCTTGTAACTTACATATTGACCTCTAGGCTCTCTTTCACATTTTTTTTCCTTTTATTCCTTCTATATTCTTGATCTTTTGTTCCTCAAATGAATATTGTGATTATTTTTTCTAACTCTACAAAGTAATTATTTGATAGTTTGATTGATGGTGGTACTGAATAAGAAAATTAATTTAGGTAGTATTCATTTTTATTATATTTGTTTGGTGTACCCTCAAGTAATTAATAGTTCTAATTATTTTTATCTGTCTTTATTTGTATGAAGAGTGATTTGTAATTGTGTTTATATGATCCCTGAATACCCTGGTAGGTGAACTTCAAAATATTTTAATATGCTTTCAATTAATTTAAATGAAGTTTCTCCATCTTTTTCTACTGAATTTTATTGGTTAAAAAAATGCTGATGACTTATTTTATATCCTGCAACTTCGCTAAAGTTGTTAATTGTTTTGACTAGTTTTTAAGTTGATGTATTGTGATTTTAATGAGGTTTGGATTTGTTCCTGTAAATGACTCTCTCATGCAGTTGAAAATGAAAGTATTTTAATAATGAAAGGAATAGATTGCTTACAATAATATTCAATACAGCAAATATATATATATATATGTATATGAAAGGATTATTAATAGTATAATAAAAATAGAAGAGAAAGATAAAGAAAACATCACCAATTCGGAGGAGCACCAATTCTTAATCGCCTTCTCTGGAGAATTCTGATTCAACAGCCATGAGTCCCAAATGGGAGAGCCACAGGCAGAACATTTTCTCCCTGGGTGGGATTCTCTTTTTTTCCCTTCTTCTTCTGCTTCTTCTTCTTCTGAATGATTGCAGTCTCAGGATATTTATTAGGGGAGAACAAAGGTTTGTTGTCAAATTCAATTGGAAAGGATCCCAGAGTTCTTATGAACGTAGGAAGTCAGTAAGTGTTATGACGTTAGGAAGATGTCATATGGGGCCACAAGACACAACATAATTAAGGTCAGTACTGTGAGAATAGCCAGCTCTTTTAAGTACTGTTTATGTTCCAAGGAATGGCTAGTTCCTGGGACTCTTAAGAACGCGGTCAAATCACATAGGACATGTTCCAGGGGGGGGAAGGACACGTTCTCATACAGGCTTGAGTGAACTTACTCATATAAGAATCTTAATTTCTTATTCAGTTGACTTTCTAGGATCCTCTAAGCATACCATCATATCATCTGGACAAATTCATAATTTTGCTTCCCCATTACCATCTTATTACTTCAAGTTCTTTTTCTTGTCTTGTTATAGATAGCATTCCTAGTACAATGTTGAATAATAAAAGTGACAATGGATTCCCTTGCTTTAATACTCATCATAATTGAAACACTTCTAATATATTCCTATTATTAGTAATGATTGCTCTTGGTTTTAGAGATACTCTATTTACTATTTTAAGATAAATTTCATTTATTCCTATGTTTTCTAGCAGTTTTTTTTTTAGTTTTTGCAAGGCAATGGGGTTAAGTGGCATTTTCTAGCATTTTTAACAGGAATGAGTGTTGCATTTTGTTAAAAGCTTTTTCTGCATTTATGATATAATTATATAATTTTTTTAATGGACATGAGAAATAATACTTGACCAAGGGCATTTCTCTATTCATTAGCCATGAGGTCTCTGCATTTCATTTCAGGAAATGCTAAAAGCATGGCTGAAGAAATATTCTAAGTGTAGCATGTAATCTTGAGCACTGAGTGTTTTGGATATAGAGGATAAAACTATACCAGAAACTTTTGCAAAAGGCTATCCCAAAATCTGTGATAAGGAATGTTATATCTATTCCATTTTCACAGGAAGAAAATGTAATAACAAAGAAGACAGAGCAATACTAGTGTTAATGACCGAGATTAAAAATTGAATAGATATCACCAACCTGGTGACATCTGCCCATAGAAATATAGGGAGACCTCCAGGTACTATGAGAAAGGGAACTCACAAAGGTAGGGTTTCAGGAAGATATTAGGTTGGGAGAAAGAAAGTGGATTTCACATTGTGGTAAGGAAAATTGAGAGGAAAAGAGGGAATGAGGGATGAACAGTTGCAGTAAGCAGCCAGTAGGCAGACAATAATGCTTACTGAGAAAAGGAGGCAGGAGGAAGGACTCCATTCAGAGAAAAAGTGTTTCTGGCTGTGGGTGGGGTAGAATAGCATAGAAGTTGAGATAAGCCCTAGGGACAGAAAAAGAAGTCCAAGGGGAAGAAAATAAAAGAGAGTTCAGGAAAATTCAGACAACTAATAGCACAGAATGGTATTTTAGTAACTGAACAAATATGCTATATTTTGATAAATAGTAAATCAAAAGAAAACTGCTTCAGAATTTGAGTATCTCTTTTTGACTACAGGTCTGCTATTTATTATTTGTGACGTTGAGAAGTTACTTCATTTTTATGATTCTCCAGTTTGCTCATTTATAAAATGATGCAGATTGTATCTTTCCTGCTGACAGTGTAATCTTGAGGAATGGGGCTTTCTTTGTAGCACAGTTAACAGGCACATAATTAAGGAATCAAAATTCATCCAATATGCCAAAAAAAGACAACTCTGAGCCATTTATTAAAAAGACTAGGCCTCACCCCTCTTCAATGAATGGGACCACAAATCTTGCTCATGATCTGAGATGCCACTTATTCCAGAAACTTAGTTTTATAGTATTTGATGCTCAGATGATATAGATAAGGTAGAGTACAATACAGGATCTGTTTGGTTGACAAGCTTATACTTTGACTCTATAGATCTATACCTGAACTCTCTGAAGGACTGGAGATGATGCATCTACATGGGTGGTCATAGAATGGCAAGGCAAGGTTCATATACAGGATGTACCTCTTCATGATGGTCAAGACAGGGTGATCTGGAAGTACAGAAATAAGTTGGGGGAATTTCCAGATCACTAGGTCATCTCTGCCATGCTGGACTTGGTCATAATGATTAGCTAAAAAACAAGGGAGGGAGTCCAGAGGAACTCTTGTCCTCACTGACCTTAATCATTTACTCATCAGGCTCAAAGGGTGGAGATCCTTCTATTCAGTATCCTGTGGTTGAGCCAGTAAACTTATAACTTGCAATTTAACGTCCTGGGGATAAAATAAAGAATCTATCTAACCTTATTTAATTGTCCTTATATATAAAACATGTAAAATATGTACTAATATCATTTACCTAAACTAACTAAATATATATTAATGGGTAAGTATAACAAAAATAATCATTATCACTATAGAATCATACTAAATTGAATAATGCTAGAAATAAGCCAGTAACCTAAATAAAATAGTGTTCAAGATTAATAATTTCTCACATTGTAATTACTATCTGAATGTTTGTTGGAAGACGTTGCCAGGCCAAATTTCATGGAAAGAATGGCACCTGTCTTGGACCTTAAAGAAAAAGAAAGTTTTTGATGGATAGATTTTGAATCAGATAAGAAGGTAAATCTATTTCTTAGTTTATTTGGTCTAATGACCAAAAGAATGGAGAGTGAGGAAAGAAGAGAAATCTAGTTTCACAGTAACAGACTTTATTGGAGTAAAATGAAATGAGGCTACTTCTTCAAACTCTTTACTTGTTCAGATACTGAAAGGGCACTTGACTTTCTCTCTACATAGTGCTTAAGTAACACAATTGATTATAAGGTATAAAGAATGCAACATTCTCATTGCAGTTATTGTGTTAATTAGAAAAAACATAAAATTCTGCCTTAAAGAATAAACTTCAAATGAGATATCTTCCATCCCTATATCAGAATCATACAAGATTCCTGGAAAAATGTAAAACTAGAAATAACTCCAGGGACTATGATAATTAATATCAAGCACAAAATAGGAAGACCCATGTTGGCCATTGGATGTTTGTTATCTTCATGGAAGGTATCCAGAAGGGTATAAATGGAAGAGGAATTTTTCATAGATTGTAAGGTCTTCTAGATGCTCCTATCTGTGAACAGTGTAAAAAGTCCTGGGACATTGTGGAGTCTCCAAAGTAAAATCCATTTTTAATAAAAAAAAGATCTGTCAAACTATACATACAGGAATAATCCAGTGGTTAAACCATATTTATTGCTTAGAATTTGATATGCAATTGGAGGGAAAAGTCAAGAGATGGCTCAATAGTAAATATGTCTGAGTCAGACACTAAAAGTAGAAAATTAAATGGGCCTAGAATTGAGTAAAACAATGAGAATGGGAAGTACTGCCCTTGAGAAATGGTGTGGTACTTTTAATGACCACAAGCTACTCCCTGAAATTAAGATCCATCTTTTTAATATTAATATCCTTCTAGTAAGGCAGAATAGCTGTGAGTCATAGAATAGCCCAGTTTCTGGAAAATTAATGTTGTGGGTCACTCATGGGGCAGTAGGGAGTCACACAGTGACAACAGCAATAACTAGCTAATTTTGTGGCCAAGGTAAAAATTATGCCTCTATATTCATAGTAGTAATTTTTCAAAATTTATATATATTTTCTCATGTCATTTGGATTTGCATTTTCTGAATATGATCAGGCAAGGATACTACATATATGTAAGCATATCTAAAATATTATTCATATCTTTTGTTTTTATATTAATTTTGTTTCCCAATTTATGCTCCCCCTCCACCCCTGCAGAGACCCATCCCTCACAGCAAATGTAGATAAGTAGAAGGATCGATATAAAGAAAGATTGAGTGATCATTTATTGAACCTTACTATGGGCTAGATGTAAAATATTGGACATATAAATAAAGGAAAACAAGATCATATCTTCTCTCAAAGAGATTATATTTTACTAGGGGTGTGCAAAACATAAAAGAGAACTAAAAATCATGGAATGAATATGTAGGGGGAAGATTGTTGGGGAATAGTCCAAAGGGTGAAGGGTGAAGAGTGAAGCATGGCAGAACTCCTAGTGAAATAGCAATCCTTACCCAGGAATTCACTGATCAGGAAAAATAGGTCTCAGAAATGGCACTTAAGCAAAATTAATACATTAACCCAGTATGAGGTTGTTTTCAGTGTTACCCACCTGTATAAGGAATGAAGGAACATATTATCCTCAGAATCTTCTCTCCTCATTTGACTTACTCTAGTCTATGGGTCAGATGTGGATCCGTGGTCTCAGTTCCCTCTCCTCTAGTCCTGGACACCCTAAGATACAGCCTCAGGTTGTAGTAGTCTATGGATCAGCCCCCAGTCCCAAAGCCAGCTACTTCTAATGCATATGATAAGAAGGGAGAATAAACCATTTGCAGTGGTTATTGGCTTTCCATTCTCATCTTGACAACCTGGAAGTCTCTCAAGAAGACAACAGGAAAAGGAAATACCATATTTAAACACAATTGCCATGACTTCACTGTTCCAGTCTTATTCTACAGCTTCTTGATGGTTGGCTTTACCTTCTGTTGCCTCTCTTCCCCTTTTTTCCTAAATCAGCACCATTGTCATTGCTGGAGAGATGATGTTTTTTACTTTGTTCTCAAAGATCATGGCATCAAGGAGGTGATGCCATAGCAAAGACACGAATTAGATTTGAGTGAGGGGATGCTGTGCCAAGTCATCAGCCTCAGTTTCTCTTCCAGAGCCATATGAGTCTAGTGGCTAGATATGAATCAGGCCTACTAGAGCTGGCCCTGAATGTGAAGCAATCAGGGTTAAGTGACTTGCCCAAGTGTCAAGTGCCTGAGGCTGGATTCAACTCCAGTCCTCCTGACTCCAAGGCCCATGCTCTATCCTTGTGACTTCTATCTGCCCTTGCTGGAGAGATATTTTTTCATATAGAAAAGAGGATATTGTGTGGACAATAGAATAAAGATTAGAACAAAGTTGGGGTTCAAGGAGGCTGTCAATCTCTCAGATCTCTGGTAAACATTTCTCCTCTAGGTATATAGTTCCAAAAGAAAAGCGGAAAAGAAACAGTCTTTAAACTCTCTGTAAATAGTTAAAATAATTTAAAAAATGGTACTTAAAAGCGAAGCTTTATGGGGTTCATCCACTGAAGATGTAGAATAAACTAGGTATTACTTTGTGGTGCTGAGGAGGAGTAAATAAAGCATTAACTCATAAAGCCCCCATAAACTCATCTGTGCTTCATCATTAATCAGAGCAGTTAATTCTTCCCTAGCACAGAATGGGAGTTGTTGATATAATGGTTGATGGAGCTCCTAAACCTAAAAATGGAGGAAACTTAACTCTATCCATCCAAGTTTCCCCCACATTCTTCAAGGCACAACTCAAATACCTTCCAACATTCTCTCTCTCTCTCTCTCTCTCTCTCTCTCTCTCTCTCTCTCTCTCTCTCTCTCTCTCTCTCTCTCTCCAATTCTATTTGGAATTAGTACTATACAGTTACTATACTTAACAGTTCCCCAATTATCTCTCTAGCATCAGTTCTGTCTCTCTGAAATACTAGTTGTGCCTCTCAGCAGTTCAGAGAACTGGGACAACTGTATTAGACTGGCTATTAGATGGACTATACTATCTCATCCAGAGGAAGAAAAACAAAACAAAATAAAACACACACACACACACACACAATCCTTCAGAATCTGAGGAACACTTTATAAAAATTATCTCTTATGTATCTCCCTTAATGCTAATTCCTCATACCGAAAATGACTAATCTGTAAACATGTTAACACAAATGTTTAGATATACTATTAACCTGACTTTTCACCTCTGAGGGGAGGGCGGTGGGAAGAGAGGGGGGAAGGAAATTTTGTAACTTAAAAATATACACGGGCATATCGATAAAAATAAATGGATAAATTTAATAAAAAAAAGAAAATACCAGTTATTTGACTTTAGGCCAGCTTCAATCTCTCTGAGGCTTGGTTTATTTACCTGTATCCTTGTACATTTTACTCAAGTTACTCACTTGTATACATCAAAGGAATAATGATCTCATTGATGAGGATTATTCCCTATAGTGAAATAGATAACAGCACATTCATTTCTGTTCATCCTATAAGATTAATGTCAATGTCCTCCCATAAACTTCCCATAGCTGGGCTACCTCACATGCTGGGGGTCTTCCTCCTAATCTCATAGTATGATATGGGCACTAATGGAATAGGTAAGCTGTCCACTAGTTGTCTCTTATTTTAGTTACATCTCCTTTCTGCCCTATACCCTAGTAATAGATATTTCTTGTTACATCATTTATAATGCTTCCTTTAAGTGATTATTTCAGTTGTAATGAGATGCAGCTTGTTCACACCCACCATATGTTTTTGTATTGTTCTTTAAGTGTCCTTGACATCATTTTTGGATTCTGCAGAGTTGTATCATTCACTGTGTTAGAAAAATATGTGGGATAAAAAGATGGATCTTAGTTTGAGAGAGATACTTGGAACTCTTATGAGAGCAACATGATTTCTCTCTTTTAAAAAAAATTTTTGAAGTTAATGAAGTATTTAATTTAAATTTTTAAAATATGTTATTTATTTTGAATTTTACAATTTTCCCTTAATTTTGCTTCCCTCCCCCACCCCCACAGAAGGCAGTCTGTTAATCTTTACATTGTTCCCATTGTATACATTGATCTAAGTTGAATGTGATAAGAGAGAAATCATATCCTTAAGAAAGAAATGTAAAGTATAAGAGATAGCAAAATTATACAATAAATTAATGGGTTTTTTAAAAAAAGTTAAAGGTAATAGTCTTTAGTCTATGTTCAAACTCTCCAATTCTTTCTCTGGATACAGATCTGTATCTCCATTGCAGATACCCCAAAATTGTGCCTGATTGTTGCAGTGATAGAATGAGCAAGTCCATTAACCATCACTACTACAACATGATTTCTCAAAGGCAACCTACCTTTCCTTTTCCTGTTTAGTTATCAATCTAGATTATTATCCATTTGTACTTTCTTTCCCAAATAGATTTTCTGTGGGTTGCCCATTTAACCGTATATCATGATCAATGGATTTTTCATCTTGGAGCACTTCCTCTTTGGTTATCTTTCGCGTCCCTAACCCCCTCAAGACGGTACCTACTACTTACACATAATTGTGATTTGCAGCACCTGATAGCTCAAAAGTCCTTACCAGTGTACTTGCCATTAATAGAAGATAAAGTTGGATCACAGGAAAAGTATTTAATAATAAAACATAATAAATAAAAGTGGTTGTTATAAAACATTTCCCTCAGGGAACCTGAATGTTCATATTTTGTTTCTCTCTCTCTCTCTCTCTCTCTCTCTCTCTCTCTCTCTCTCTCTCTCTCTCTCTCTCTGTTGTCTGTAACGAGTGACCACAGAACATAATATTCATGTGGCTCATTTGTAGGAAAACGTAAGGCCAAGTCTATTCATGTACTTGGTACTGCTAAGCTTTAAAATCATTTCATTTCCAAAAGTAGCGAAGCTGCTAGATAAGTTTTGCCCTTGCTTGCAATTCAAGATATATCAGTATTAGGTCTATCCTATTTCAGAGTGAATCAAGTAGATTTCTCTTTGGGGCTTCACTGGAATATTGGAGCAACAAACTCTGGAATGGACTTCTCTCATCAAACTTCTGTTCTTCTAATCTTACAAAATCTTAAGGGTTTTCCCTGTACCAATGGAAAGAAGACAGAAATGGTGGTGGCCCAGGCTTAGACAAAGTCTTCCCTGGTAAATAATGGGTGGTCCAGTAAGATGGGAAGCTCATCTCTATCCTTTACACTGTTCCTCTACACTCCCTGCCTTTCCCTTACCAGCATGTCCCCCAAGATTAGAGAGATATCTTTAGACCTTTGAACTGAAGAAAAAAAAAGGAGTAAATTTTTCCACTGGGACCTTAGTATGTTCTCTGAGTTTTGGTTCAGTAGCCAACAAGAAGGGATTTTCTTTAACAAACAACATGGACAGGAAATAGAATTCAAACTCATTTTCTGAAGTAAAGATTCAATTTTTTCCATTCTATGTGATAAAGAACTTTAAGAAGCAGAATCACCAGCAGTCAATAAATATTTAGTAAACAGTGAAATAAGCACTGGTAATATAGATAAGAAAAAGAAAGACAGTCCCTAGTTTCAAGGAGTTTACAATCTAACAGGGGGAAGACAACATTCAAAAAGAAGCTGACAATTCCTTCAGAGAAAGTACCTGGTTACCCTGGAGTCCAGTTCAAGGACTGAAAGACTGGAAGGAAGTAGGAAATGAGGAATTAGCTGGCCGAAGAGCCATATTTAAATATAAACTCTGAGAGGATTTATTTGTTTTACCCTCTAGCCCTCCAATCAGAGAGGCAGGGGGACTGAGCTTACTCATGATATCTTAAAGTACTAGAGTGAAAGCAATTTATGTACTATCTACTACATTCCAGCTACTGTTCTAAGTGCTTTACAAATATTATCATATCTGATAAATCTGGGATACCACAATAATAATTACATCCATTTTAGAAATGAGGAAACTGAGGCAAATGGAGGTTAAGTGACTTCCCCAAGGTCCCATAGCTAGTAAGTGCCTAAGTCTAGATTTGAACTCAGTTCTTCCTGTCTCCAGTCCTAACACTCTGTCTACATTGTCTCTTAGCTGCTACTAGTTTTTTTAATTTTTATTAAAGATATTATTTGAGTTTTACAATTTTCCCCCAATCTTGCTTCCCTCCCCCCACCCCCACACCACAGATAGCACTCCGTCAGTCTTTACTTTGTTTCCATGCTGTACCTTGATCCAAACTGGGTGTGATGGGAGAGAAATCATATCCTTAAAGAGAACAGAATTCTCAGAGGTAACCAGATCAAACATAAGACATCTGGGTTTTTTTTTCCGAATTAAAGGGAATAGTCCTTGTATTTTGTTCAAACTCCACAGCTCCTTATCTGGATACAGATGGTACTCTCCTTTGCAGTCAGCCAAAAATTGTTCCCAATTGTTGCACTGATGGAATGAGCAAGTCCTTCAAGGTTGAACATCACTCCCATGTTGCTGTTAGGGTGTACAGTGTTTTTCTGGTTCTGCTCATCTCATTCAGCAATCCTGTCCCTCGTGGTTTCTAATATAACAATAGTGTTCCATGACATACATATACCACAGTTTGCTAAACCATTCCCCAATTGAAGGATATTTACTGGATTTCCAATTCTTTGCCACCATAAACAGGGCTGCTATAAATATTTTTGTACAAGTAATGTTTTTACCCTGTTTCCTCATCTCTTCAGGGTATAGACCCAGTAGTGGTATTGCTGGGTCAAAGGGTATGCACATTTTTGTTGCCCTTTGGGCATAGTTCCAAATAGCTCTCCAGAAGGGTTGGATGAGTTCACAGCTCCACCAACAGTGTAATAGTGTCCCAGATTTCCCACATCCCTTCCAACAATGATCATTATCCTTCCTGGTCATACTGGCCAATCTGAGAGGTGTGAGGTGGTACCTCAGCGAAGCTTTAATTTGCATTTCTCTAATAATTAATGATTTAGAGCATTTTTTCATATGGCTATGGATTGCTTTGATCTCCTCATCTGTAAATTGCCTTTGCATATCCTTTGACCATTTGTCAATTGGGGAATGGATTTTTGTTTTAAAAATATGACTCAGTTCTCTGTATGTTTTAGAAATGAGTCCTTTGTCAGAATCATTAGTTGTAAAGATTGTTTCCCAATTTACTACTTTTCTTTTGATCTTGATTACATTGGTTTTATCTGTGCAAAAGCTTTTTAATTTAATGTAATCGAAATCATTTAATTGGTTTTTAGTGATGTTCTCCAACTCTTACTTAGTCATAAACTGTTCCCCTTTCCATAGATCTGACAGGTAGACTAGTCCTTGATCTTCTAATTTGCTTATAGTATTGTTTTTTATGTCTATGTCCTGTAGCCATTTGGATCTTATCTTGGTAAAGGGTGTGAGGTGTTGGTCTAATCTAAGTTTCTTCCATACTAACTTCCAATTATCCCATGCTACTAGTTTTAATGTTTAGTTTCTTTGTGATGAGGTTTCCTAGGGTCAGGATCACATTGAAATCTAGTCCCCTGATGTAAAAAAAAAGCATTTGGGTAACTCTCAGGTTTGAGTTGTCATAATTGGATGAATGTATTTTCTATTTTTAACATATAGTAGGTGCCAAAAATCCTCATTGATTTGACTTTCATATTTTATCCTCTCAGAAGAATGTAATCTCTCTGAAGACACACAATTTGGTATTTGAAATGTATGTACAGTGACTTGTCTATGGTAGCACTTTAAAAATTACTGAAATGAATCGCATTGTGTCATTGTTATGATGTTGTCTACTGTGCAAAACTGCCTTTTTAGTTAGCTAGACTGGTCCTTGGGAAGCAGAAATCATCTGTTGTGAGAACTACATTTACGATTTTACAATAGGATAGAACCTGCAAGAAGGTGCGCTTCAGAAAATCCAGGGTCATCTCCCCATCATGATGCTACATTGAAATAGGACTTTCCTTAGTTTTCAGGTATGTTTAATATACTTGCACTATCTATGTCACACAGATGTTGGGAGGGAAACACTTTGCAAACCTCAGTGCTCTTCAGAAATGCTAGCTATTATTATAGCAAACTCCTTGAGGTCAGGGACCATACATCTTATTAGAATACAAACATTTTTGCATTTTCCAAAGCTTCTAGTACATGATGTGATTGAATGATTGATTTAGAAGCAGTGACTGATTCTTTCTCAGTGGTGACCATTTTTAATGCACAGAATTCTCTAAGGAGAAGTGGTTGGATTTCTTTTTTCTTCCAGGACTGCAGCAGTTTTATAAGCAGGATTGGCTTTTTTCTTATTTTTCAAAGATGGAGATTTGCTAAGGGTGACTGGATGGATTAATGCAGATAAGCCCCAGTGATAGAGAAAGCATTTCCCTTGGCATTTAAAAAAATAGTTGAACATTTATTTTAGATGATGATTACTAACTGCACAGTAATAACTGCCTCAAAAGAGAGCAGAATAGCAAAGCAGCAGTGGTTCAAGGGTGGGATAAGCCAAGTTGGGTTTCCAAACAACAAATGTGTTCAGGGAATTCTGAAGTTCTATTTCTCTTATACTTCTCTTTCCTCAGTCTGTCACATTTTGATTTTGTCCTTCTGAAATCTTTTAGGTGAATAGTTCTCCTTTCCTATATTGGCTTAACTCAGTTCCTTACTCCAAGTTGCCATAGACCTTAGAGCAGAGGTTCCTAACTATTTTTTCTAGTATTATGTACCCCTTTAGAAGTCTAATGAAGCTGATAGACTCTCCTCTTTTTAAAAAATGCATAAAAATACAAAGACCTTTAAAGTAAGTCAATTATATTGTAATGATGATAGCAATAACAAGACTAATAATAGACATATTGCTTTAAAGCTTTTGAAGAGTTACATATTTTATCTTAAATGGAACTTATTTGAGCTTATATGTTATTGTTATCCCCATTTTACAGATGAGGAAATTGAAACAGATTAAGTGACTTGCCCAAGATCACATAACTATCAAATATCCGAGGCTAAATTTGAATTTAGGTCTTGTCAACTTCTAATTCAGTAGCTGGAGACAGGGGCAGTGTCTGCTTGTAGCCTTCTTGTACACTGTCTCTACCTCTTATTGTGGCTCAAAACTGGCTTCTAATTTGCTGGGTGTCTCATATATGGTACTCTTGTTTAGTACAAGCTGGAATAAATGGTCCCCAAAGTCCTTTCCATTTCTGAATTTCTGGGATTCTATGGTCAGTCATAGTTAAAATATATCCCCTGCTTTAGCTACTGTTCATGCAGGGGATGGCATTGGAATGGTAGAGACCTCTAAGTGGTTCAGGGGATAGAGCACTGCGTGTGGAATCAGAAAGACCTGAGTTCAAATTTGACTTTTAGATACTTATTAGCTGGGTGTGGCCTTGGGCAAATTTCTTAAGCTTTGTTTGCCTTAATCTACTGGAGAAGGAAATGGCAAGCCACTCCAGTGTCTTTGACATGGTCATGAACATTCCAGCACAACTGAACAACTTAATAACAATTGGAGCAATAGTGGTGTCCTTTCACAGCATGCTCTTGAAATGGTCCATCCATACATTGTCATGTAGTAATAGGCTTTGTCCTGTGCCAAATATGAATGGGGCAAACTGTCTTTGGTGCCTGCTCCTCCGTTCACTCACCTTTAATCCTTTTCTTAGTCTTGTTCACTGTTCACTGAACCTTCATCAAACCTGGTTGTTCAGTTTTGACTGAGATGGTTGTCCTCCCTGGGTAAAGCTTCTTTCCCCAGTTCTTTTCCTCTCTACTAATCAACATTTTAACAGGAAAGTGTTATAGTATCATGGTAAAAGAAAAGGAACAGAAGTAAAGGAACATAAGTTCTAGATCTTGATTCACCTCAATTTAATTGTAGAAATTTGGAAAAAAAATCACTTCACTTCTCTGAAACTCAGTTTCCTCATCTGTCAAATGAGGAAAATTATCCCTGCCCTTTTTATTTCAGGGATTGATGATCAGCAGAAAGTGGAAAAAAATGGACTTTTTAAATGCTTCAGAAAGTACAAAACAATAGACAAATGAAGGAATTATCTATCTTCTGTCCCATTCCCAGCTACTCTGATAGGCTAGTCAGCATCTGGGGATTTTAATGTGTTAGTGTATTGTCCATTCCAGGTGAAATATTTAAATTTTAACTCTGGCCTTCAGTGGAGCAGGACCTTACTCTTCAGGCTGGTATTTTAGACATCAGAGAAGGCTAAAGTTTTAGCAGATTATGAATGTACCACATAGACAATCTCCTCTCTCCTAAGGATATTTAGAAAACAAAAACCTTTTTGAAAGTCCACCAATGGAAAAGAAAAGTCCTAAGGTATAAGGGAGAGAGTCATGAGATTAATTGGATTTAGAATTCCTAGGTCTAAGTGTTTGATTCTACATGTATTAATAGTACATCCTTGAGTAAGTCACTGAGACTCAGTTTTTTCATCTGCAAAATGAGACCAAGATCTTTACTACCTATTTTACTTGTAAGAAAGAAAATGAGTTAATGGATAGGACAAAATCTTATAAAACACTATGGTATAAGATGTTCAGGAGATCAGCATTTTAATTTATAGTAAAATTGCAAGGTCTATGCTAGCAAGGGTAAGGTATAGGAAACTCATCGAAGATTAGGGCAGTTGATTGTTCAATTTTCAGTGTGAGCATTTATTCTATGAAGATCTGTAACCACTACAAATCAGGGTTTGATTTATTTTGATTGCATTTACTTTAAAAAGTAATGGAGAAAAATATTAATAATGCAGATTAAACTTAAAATATATCATGAATACTCGACACTTCCCTCTCATATTAACTTCTTCCTTTATCCTCAGATGTTAATACTCCCTTGGAATGGACAATAGAAGCATAATACATATAAATCTACCTGTAAAATAGAAAACATATGTGTATGATCCTTCATGTGTATGAAGTTCTCTACTTTTGGATTTCGGATTATCTTTTCATCTAGGTTTTATACAATGAAGAGTTCTAGTATAGTGATAAATTCTGAATGATCATTAATGGTTACTCTTTGGTTCTATTTATTCAGCTGGTTCCAAATCCACCTGTGCTATCAAGTAGCCAACATCTCTCCATATTTTCTACAAGAACACCCAGAATAATTACAGCAAATAATTTGCTTCAAGCCAAGTAAACCATGTTCATAACTTCCTCAGGATATAGCAATCTGGCAGAAATGGAAATGAGATTAGCTTGTCATTACCTGTTCTTGATGAATCCATGCTGGATTTAGATATACTGCCTTCTTGTCTACAAACATACAGCATGACTCTTTAAGTATATTATAGAATCTTGCTAGTTAAGCTTGCTGGTCTGTAATTTACTGATTGCTCCCTCTTCTCATTTTCAAAAATCAGGACATCACTTGCCCTTCTTCCATCTTACAGCATTTCTCCAATTTTCCATGACCTTTCAGAGATCAACAGTAATGGCTCATCAGCAAAATGTCAGTTTTTCAAGTAGCATAAGATTTAATTCTTTGGGTTCTGGTAATCGGAACTCACTGAAGTGGGTTGCTAGGTACACTCAACATTGTCACATTTATAGTTAGTTTTAGTTCATCGTGAAAATTATTATTCTTTGCTTTTAGACTGAAATATCATTTACCTTAAGAAACAAATCAAAAGGAAAATAGAAGCTGAGTAGTTCAAATTTTGTTGTCAATCCAAGGATTTTTTTTTTTTTTAAGAACAGGTCTCTGTTTGACTGGGCAGTAGCCACTTATGATCCTAATAGTACTGCTGATTGGCATAAAATTTTGAACTATTCTTTCCAACCTAGACTGGATCACTCCCTTCTTAGGCAGTTGGTGCTCCCTGGATTACCTACTGCATAGGATAGTCCCTCTATAGCTCTGAATACTTAAATTCAATAGATTCTACCACTATCATCTTCCCCAACACCAGAGATTACAGGAATGTGCCACTATATTTGGTTCCCCATCTGTCCTAAATAATAATATTATCCCTCCTTTAACCCTCCTCTTGCTCCCAACAAAGCTTTTTACAAAAGCCCTTTTCATTGTCTTTAGTGACTCTCAGTGACATTTGCAATTTATCCTGGTATTTAACAGTACTGATTTTCAATAGTACAAGACTTAAATTTTCTGTTCATACTCAGTTCACCTGATTTTGCTTCCATTTTTTATATCTATCTTGATAAAATGAGTGATCAAGTTTTCTATATAATCACATTGATTTTTTAAAAAAAAGATATTTTATTTTTCCAAAGATATATTATGAAAGTTTTTCAACATTCATCGATATGCATATATATATTATATATATATTTTTAAGTTACAAAATTTCCTTCCACCCTCCTTTCCCACCCCCCCTCAGCAATGAACAGTCAGGTTAATCTTCTACATACACATTTGTGTTAAGCATGTTTACAGATTAGGCATTTTTGGTATGAGGAATTATTATTAAGGGAAAGAAATACACATGATTTATTTATTTATTTATTTATTTATTTTAGGTTTTTGAAAGGTAAATGGGGTTAAGTGGCTTGCCCAAGGCCACACAGCTAGGTAATTATTAAGTGCCTGAGGCCAGATTTGAACCCAGGTACTCCTGACTCCAAGGCTGGTGCTTTATCCACTACGCCACCTAGCCGCCCCATAATGTATTTTTTAAAAAAGTGAATATAGTGTTCCTCAGATTCTGAAGTATTTTTTTTCTTTCTTTGTTTTGTTTTGTTTTTCGTCCTTTGTATGGGGTTAACATTGTCCATAGTTGGTATAATAAGGTTGCTCAGCTCCCTGAACAGCTGAGAGTAGCTGCATCCATCAAGATTGATCATCTCACGATGTTGTTGTTAATGTGTACATTGTTCTCTTGGTTCTGCTCCCTTCATTCAGCATCAGATCCTATAATTCATTTCATGCTTCTCTAGAGTCTGACAATTTATGGTTTCTTATAGAACAATAGTATTCCATAATATTCATGTACCACAACTTGTTTAACTATTCCCCAATTGATGGGCATCCCCTCAATTTCCAATTCTTTGCCACTACAAAAAAAGCTGCTAGGAATATTTTGGAACATGTAGGTCTTTTCCCACTTTTTTTGTGATTTCTTCTGCATATAGGCCTAGAATTGGAATTTCTGGATAAAAGGGTATGAGCAGTTTCATTGTTTTTTAGGCATAGTTCCAGATTGCTCTCCAGAATGGTTGGCTCAATTCACAATTCCACCAGCAAAGCATCAACATCCCAGTCCAACCCCTCCAACATTGATCATCTTCCCTTTTTCTCATCTTGGCCAATCTGATAGGTGTGAGGTGATACCACATTGTTGTTTTAATGTACATTTCTCTAATCAATAGTGATTTAGAGCATTTTTTTCCTATGATTATTTATAGCTTTAAATTCTTCATCTGAAAACTGTCTATTCATATTCTTTGACCATTTAATTGGAGAATGACTTGCAACCTTATAAATTTGATGCACTTCTGTCTATATATTTTAGAAATGAGACCTTTATCAGAATTCCTAGATGTGAAGATTGTTCCCCCGGTTTGTGCTTTCCTTCTAATTTTGGAAGCATTAATTGTATATTTTTCTGGTTCCCCTGACAACCCCCTCTCCCCCTGCTACCAGTCAGTAGAGTAAGTTTGTAAGTAGCCAATATGAAGTAACAAAAGCAGGAAAGATGCAAGGAAGAAACTAGAAGAAACATATAGACCATCCCAAAGATCACTAACTGTAGAGTATATTATTCAAAAATCACATATTGGTAATATGTACTAAATCAAGTGAAGCCATCTAGACTTTACTATCAGGGTCTTTTGGTCTTATGACATGGAAATCTCAAATAAGTTTAGACATCAGCAGAACACCAATTATAATTTTGAAATGATGTGGATATACTAATTTTAAAGTTTTATGGACAACTTTGAAGTGGATTTCAATATATTAATGAACTCCAAATAAGAGTTAGTCTATTTCTCAAAATGAGACCCAAAATGTGCTCTAGTACTCTTCCATCTCTATGTGGGTCCATGTTGCCAAGTGCTAAACTCTAATCCATGGTTATATAAGTGATTCTCTGTGCTTCTTCTCATTCTCTTCCCCATAATTCCTGCCATCCTTCACCTCCCTATCCCCATTCCCAGTATCTGCCACTCTTATCCCCCTTTTGTATCATTTATTTCTGTGTTTTCTCTGCAATTTACTCCTATATCCTCTGTGGCTTATTTAATTGTGATTTCATTCTCACTTCTTATTGCCATCATGGTCTTTCCCAGTTAGTAACCAATGAACTGGGTATTCTTGCCTTCATTTCATAATTTCATAAATAATAGCAAAACAATGATCAGAAAAGAACTCTGTGATGGCAACTCTCACCTAAGTAATGTAAGAGAGAATAATAGATTGGGAATGCAAATATAAAGAAGTGTGTGATATAATTAATAATATTGTAGGGGAGGGACCCTACCATAGGACATTGTGCTCTCTGATAATCACAAAAGACAATGTTCTGGGAATGAAGCATAATGGAAAAAAAGTAATCCAAGGGAAAAACTCTATAAGGCAGTGGAGAAACCTCCTAGAGGAGAGAGCATGGAATGAATAACCTGAGAGCTTTGATTGCATGGGGATACAGAGAAAAGAGAGAGATCAGATAAATACAGGGAACATGAATCAGAGAATGAGAATCTAGAGTAGACAGAAATGCCTAATAAAGGGAATTAGAATTTGTTTTTGAAAATGGATACACTCACCCTAGTAAGGAGGAAATTAAAGAGACAATTCAGAGCTATTTTGCCCAATCATATGTCAATAAATTTGATAACTTGAATGAAATAGATGAATATTTACAAAAACACAAGCTACCCAGATTAACTGAAGAGAGATAAAATGCTTAAATAATCCCATTTCACAACAAGAAATTGAAGAAACCATCAATAAATTCCCTAAGAAAAAGTCTTCAGGTCCAGATGGATTTGCAAGTGAATTTCACCAAACATTTAAGGAACAATTAATTCCAATTCTACATAAACATTGTACAAAATAGGAGATAGAAGTTCTTCCAAATTCCTTTTGTTGATATCTAAACCAAGAAGAGTCAAAGCAAAGAAAGCTATAGACCAATCTCCCTCCAAAAATCTTAAATAAAATTTTAGCAAAGAGATTACAGTAGGTTATTACTAGGATAAAACATCATGATCAGGTAGGATTTATACCAGGTAGTCAAGGATGGTTCAATATTAGGAAAACACTTAACATAATGTGAACATATCAATAAGAAAACTAATAGAAATAATATCATAAACCATTGACAAAATATAGCATCCATTCTTATTAAAAAGACTCCTTAAAATAATAAGCAGTACCTATTTAAAACCATCAACAAATACTATATGTATTTTTGATAAGATCAAGGGTAAAATATGTATCACTGTTATATTCAATATAGTATTAGAAATGCTAGCTTTAGCAACAAGCAAAGAAAAAAATTGAAGGAATTAGACTTGGCAATGAGGAAGCAAAACTTTCACCCTTTGCAGATGATATGATGGTATACTTAGAGAAACTTAGAAAATTATCTATAATACTACTTGAAACAATTAGTAAATTCAACAAAGTCACAGGATATAAAATAAAGCCATATAAATCATCAATATTTCTACATATGATCAACAGTAGCCAAGGTCAAGAGGTAGAAATAAAAATTCCATTTAAAGTAACTGCAGACAACATTAAATACTTGGGAATCTACTTCCCAGGACAAACCTAGAAACTGTATAAACTCAATTACAAAACACTTTTTCACACAAATATAGTCAGGTCTAAATAATTGGACAAATGTCAATTGCTCATGGTTAGGTTGAGCTAATATAATAAAAAATGATAGTTCTGTCCAAATTAAATGATTTTAGTGCCATACTGATCAAACTACCAAATAACTATTTTAAAAAACTGAAAAAAATAGTAACAAAATTTGTCTGGAGCAACAAAGGTCAAGAATATTAAGGGAACTGATGAAAATAAATGTAAAGGAAGGTGACCTAACTGTACCATATCTAAAAACTATACTAAAGTGGCAGTCATCAAAACTGCTTGCTATTGGTTAAGAAATAGTCTGTACCTGGATTAGGACAGGTACAGAAGACACAGTAGTAAATGACTATAGTGATCTATTATTTGACAAACTCAAAAACATTAGCTTCTGGATAAGAATTCACTATTCAACAGAAATTATTGGAAAATTGGAAGATAGTATGGCAAAAACTAGGTATAGACCCAATCTCACACTCTAGACCCAAATAAGGTCAAAATGGATACAGAATTTAGTCATAAAGGGAAATACCCTAGCCCAATGAACAGATCAAGAAATACTGTCAGATCTATGGAAAGGGGAGAAATTTATGACCAAACAAGAAATAGAGTACATTATAAATTGCAAAATAATTTTGACTATATTAAATTAAAAAGGTTTTGCCTTAATATGCTGCCAAGATTAGAAGGTAAACAGAAAGCTGGGAAACAATTTTTACAGCTAGAGGTTTTTATAAAGATATCATTTCTAAAATATATAGAGAATTGAATCAAATTTATAAGGTTATAATTCATTTTCCAACTCATTGTCAAAGGATATGAACAGGACATTTTCAGATGAAGAAATTAAAGATATATATATAATCATATAAAAAATGCTCCAAATCATTATTGATTAGAGAAATGCACATTAAAACAACTAACAACAACCTCATACCTATCAGATGGCTAAGATGACAAAAAAGGAAAATGATCAATATTGGAGAGCTTGAGGGAGGTTTGGGGAATTAATGCATTGTTGGTAGAGTTGTGAACTGATCTAACCATTCTGGAAAGCAATCTGGAACTATGCCCAAAGAGCAACAAAACTGATCATATCCCAATACCAATACTAGGTCTATACCCAGAAGAAATCATAAAAAAATGGGAAAAGTCCTACATGTTTCAAAGTATTCATAGCAGCTCTTTTTGTAGTGGCAAAGAATTGGAAATTGAGAGATTACTAAACAAGTTATAGTGTATGAAAGTTATGGAGTACTATTGTTCTAAAAGAAACCATGAATGATCATAATTTGGAGAAGCATGGAAAGAATTACAGCAACTGATGCTGAGAGAAGGGAGAAGAACTAAAAGAACAATGTACACATTAACATCTACATTGTGAACTGAACAATTTTGATTGATGCAGCTTCTCTCAACAGATCAGAGAGGACAACCCTGAAAAATGTGTTATGGACAATGCAATCCATATCCAGACAAAGGGAACAAAACAAACCAAAACAAAGAAAGAAAAAATATAACCAAACTACATAATCTGAATGAAAACCATCACTTTTTACACTTGATCTTAGCCAAAAGGCCAAGAAGCAATCACCATCACTTTTTAAAAAATTCTATGTTTTTCCTTCCTGCTTCATGGTTTTCTTTCTTTTCACTTTGTCCTCATTCCTCCTACAGAAAATGACTAATATATGTAAAGAAGTTAAACTCAAATATACATGTAAAAAGGTCACTAGACTTCACAGCTGAGGGGAGGGCAGTGGGAAGGGTGGGTGGAAGAAAATTGTGTAACATAAATTTGTATGTATGTAGAAAAACTTTCATAACATGTAAATGGAAACATAAAATATCAGTTAAAAATAGAATAGCCATAAAATGAAAGAAATTAGAAAAAAATAATGAGCAAATGTAGTTCAACTATTAGCCAGTACTTGACTAATAGGGAAAAAAGGAATAATATGTAGCCAAATAAAAGCAGAAGAGAAAAAGACAATAATAAATAAAACAACAAAGAGAAAGCAGTAACAAATGTGAGGAGGGGACCAGAGTTGAAGGAAAGAAGCTAATGGGAACAGGGTTACCTTCGAAAAAAAATTAAGATAAAGAAATTGAAAAACTATATTATTGTATTTACAGCAGAAGAGGGAAAAATAATTTGAAAAAAATCTAATATTAGAAACAGATGGGTAATATTTAAATATAACATAACTTTAAATATAAATGATTAAATAATCCAATAAAATGAAAAAATAGTAAAAGAGTGGTTAAGGAAGCAAAATCTATAGCTTTCAAGGAGCACATTAAAAGAACCAGATAGAATCAAAATAAAACTGAATGGACAGGCAAAAATTTGCTATGCATCAATCAAATAAAAAAGAATAAGTATTGCAATCTTACTATCTGACAAAGCAAAAAAGAAATATTTAAAAAAAGTTAAAGAGCTAGCATGGAAACTATAGTGTGCTGTAAGGACAAAGACAACAAATCAAAACCACTAATAAATTTATATGCTATAAATGCTTTAGTAGCCAAATTTATAAAGAAAACATTATCTAAGATGTAACATACAGCAGCATAATAGTGACAGGAGACCAATATCCTACTCTTAGTTTGGTTATATCTAACAGAAAGATAAACAAAAGGGAAATATGGTACTGAATAAATCACTGAAGAATTTAAAGTTATAAAACTTATGGCATCTTCTAAATGGAATGGCACCATTCCACCACATGGAAACTTTTACCAAAAAAAGAGCCCCATACTAGGCACAGAGACACTGCAGACAAATATGAAAAGACAGAAATAGTTAATACATTAGAGTGTCTGATAAAAATGGTAATTGCTTCAGGGACTAAAAAAAAGATATAGAACCAAATCAGACTTAACAATGAGATCCTAAATAATAAGTAGGTCAAAAAACAAATCATGGAAACAATGAATAATTACATAATAGAAAAATATAATGATGAAACCTCATAGTAAAATTTCTGAGATGCAGCCAAAGTAGTCATGGGAGGAAAGCCTTGCAAATATTCATTAACAAAACAGAGGGTTGAAGAGCTCAATGTGCATTTAAATATGATAAAATCAACAAATTTGCAAACCACAAATAAGAATAAACAAATAGACAAGTCTTAGATAAAAAGCAAAGTTATTTAAAATTAGAAGGGACATAATTACATTAGAAACAAAAAAAAGGAATGATGAAAATAAACTACTTTTTTTTGAAAAGACTAATAATGGCTATTTCAAAGGCTATTAGTCTTTGAAAAATTAAATAAATTAGATGTTAAATAAGGAGGATGAAATCACAGCAAAACCAGAACAAATACAAGGAATAAGCAGAACACATTATGCACAATTGCATTCTAATAAGACTGGGAAAATATAAGAAATAGAGGAATATCTTCATAAATATAAAATTCTCCAACTATCTGTAAAACACAGAAATAACCCATCTCAGAAAAGAGATTCAAAAAGAAATGGACCATCAAAGGAAATAAAAAAACTGATCCTGATGGATTTATAGGAAAATTCTTTTAAAAATGAAAAGAGTATTTATACTTTAAAAATTATTTTTAAAAAACAGAGAAAGCACCCTACCAGAATCCTTTTATAAGACAAATATAGGTCTAATAACCTAAACCAGGGAAAGATATAATGCAGAAAGAAAACTACAAGCTAATACCTTTAAGGAAAATTGACTCAAAAATTTTAAACAATATCCTGTCAGATTTATCCAAGAAACCAATCATTGTTACCAATTTAAAATTTAAATGTGCTTGGATGCAAGAATGGTTCAACATTAGGAAAACAATCAACATAATTAATCTTATTAAAAGCCAAAACATCTAAAAGTACATAATCATCTCAATAGATGCCGAAAAAATCTTAAATAATGTATAGCATTGAAGTATGCTATGAGGCATAGGCATACAGGGGTCTTTTAAAAAGAGCATTAAAACATTTATAAATTAATCAATTTGCAGTGGGGATATACTTGAACCTTTTCCAGTGAATAAAGAAATGAGGTAAGAATTCCTACTCTCCCCACTATTATTTGATAAATTCTGGGAAATGTTGTAAAATGTTCCCTATAAATCTAAACAGCAATAGACAAGAGTAAGAAATTAAAGGCATAAAAATAAAAGAAGATAAAAGAAAAGGAGATAAAACTATTTTCATTTGCTGATGATATGATCATTTACTTGAAAAATTCCAGAGAATTAGCAATTGAGACAATTCATAGCTTCACCAAAGTTGTAGGCTGCAAAATATAATACCCCCAAATCAGCAGCATTTCTATATAATGAGAACAAAACTCAAGAAGCAGTGATAGAAGGGGAAATCCTCTTCCAACTATCCACATAATGCAAAAATTTCTGATCAACCTGCCAGAGAACATGAAAGATTTATCTAGATTTAATTACATAATGTTCCTTACTTAAATGGCTAGAATAATATTCAAAGCTCATGGCTAGGCTGTGCCAAAATAATAAAAAGAACAATAATACCTTAGTTAATTTACACTTTTAATGCTATAGTAATCAAAATAGCAATATTTCAAAGAACTTGAAAAAATAAATCCAAAATTCATTTGAAAATGAAAGTTCTAAAATATTAAGGTTAAAGATGACAATAAGTAGTGGTGAAGAAGGAATAGATCTTCCATATCTCAGAGTATATACTGAAGCAGCAGTCATCAAAACCATCTGGTACTGGTTAAAAAAAATAGATCAGTGTAATAGAACAGACAAGAGGGAAGCAGAATCAACAGAACTAAACCCATTGTTTAATAAAGTGGAAATCATAAATTACCTAGAAAGGCAATTTTGGTTATTTGAAACTCAAAAGTTTCTGCTGAAACAAAATTAATGCTCTTAGAATAAGAAGAGAAGTGATGCATCAAAATATTTTTATCAAATTTCTCTGATAAGTTTTAATATTCAAATCCATAAAATTAATAAATGTATATGATTCATCACCATTTCCCAAGAGATTAGTGGTCAGAGGATTTGAACAAGCAGTTCTGAAAAGAAGAATTATTTAAGTGTTCATAGCCATATGAAAGAATGCTCCACAACACTAAAATAAGAGAAATTCAAATGAAAATAACTCTAAAGTTTCATCTTGAAAATTTTCAAAAATGATACCAATCCATGTTTAAGGCACTGAGAAACAAAAAAAAACAGATGATACATTGTTGGTGGAGCTGTGAATTGGTATAACAGTTTTGGAGAGTAATTTAAAATTATAGAAATAAAGTGACCGTACCCTTTGAACTAAAGACTCCATTACTAGACTTAAACTAGACTTATAGGAAGCTGTTAATAAGAAGAAATCTTCAAAAATGCCAAAGTATTTACATCAGTACTTTCTGTGATAGCTAAGAATTAGAAACAAAGTACATGTCCATCAATTGGGAAATAAGTAAGCAAATTATTGTGTATGAATCTATTACTGTGATAAATTATGTTTGTGATAAATGCAGAGAATCATGAAAAAAATCTGTAGACACTGATATAGAATAAAGTATGTAAAAACTAAGAAAACAATAATGTAAATAGAAAGTATAACTATTCATTAAAAATCATAAGTAAATATAACACATTTATAAAGTTCAAATAGGACCAAGCAGTAATCAAATGAAGAGATATCATTGGATACCCCCAATTCATGGAAGTGGAAGTTTCATAGGGGGCAATTGTTTTCAGATTTTTTTAATATAGTGATCAATTATACTCACTTTTTCTTCTCTAAAAATACTATTTATTTATTTATTTATTTTTTTATGAAATTGCTCTGGTATGGGGAGGGATATTTGAGATATCTATGGTGGTATATGAGACAGAAGATATCAATTAAATTTTATATTTAAAAGGAAAGATAGTTGGGATAACCATGATGTAAAAAACAAAAGGTATCAATTAAAGTTTGTTGTTAAAGTTCTGTATGTATTCTATTTCATCATAGGGACAGAGAAAGACACTGGTGGCCCTATAATTTCACTGGTAGAGGGACATTTTCAGTGAGAAAACTTCCTAATGATGTAGATTTGTTTCTTCTCTCCAATTTATAGCCTTAGAAAGACACTTTGAGGCTAAATAACTGTCCAAGGACACATAGATAATTTCTGTTAGAGGTATGACTTGAATCCAACCTTCCTGGTTTCTAGGTCAGCACTCTAGTCACTCTGCTATACTGTCTCAACCTACTAAAAGTAAAATGAGAAATATAAAGCTCTATGGAAAGAAGAATCTTATTTCACTTCTTGGTGATATATTTCTTCATTTCATTTCTAAGCTCTTTCCTGTTAACTTTTAACACGAGTTTCAATTGGATTTTAGCACTATATATCGGATACAATGGAGATAGGAGCGTGTTGGTAAATGCTTGACCATCAGTGCTCCAAAGAAAAGTGTTCAAGATACATTTTTTAGGTTATCTTCTATTATTATTAACACTTTCTCCATGGTGCAAATAACTGACCACACTGAAAATTTAACAATTGTCTCTTCATTAAATCTAGTTTCAGCATGTTTTGGTATAGGAAATTCAATTAGAAGGTATTGTTTTAGCTATTTGGGACATAAAATCCTGTTGGGGAGAAGAGAATATATGATATAAGTAGTTGGAGAAAAAAATGCAAGAAGTTATATAACTGATTACTTAATGATGAAGTTCTGAAGTACTATGGGAAGTTAAGAGGAGAAAAAAATTCTGACTCACAGTCAAACCTGGCCATGTAAGTATAGGTTGACTTTGATGATTGAAGGAAAGAGAGCACTCCTTGTAAAATAACCATGATGTTTGTAGAGGATACAATATCTTCCAAATTGGCTGAAATAATGAAGATGACAGTAGAAGTAGAAGGCAGGGCTAATATTTGTAATTCACAATTAAAATAAAAAATGGTAGCTGCTGTTCTACATTTTCCAAACTCTACCAAGTCTTCTTTACACATCCTCCATAAGGCATTCATAAGTTATTCACTGCTAGATATTGTGGCTTTTGATCTATAAGCCTCTTCTCCTCTGCTAGATAATAAGTCAGTTTCTTGAAACCAGAAATTGTACCTTATTTATCTTTGCATACCATATAGTGCATAGCACATTCATGGCCAATAGATACTTGAATAAATGGAAACACTCAAGGGCTAGTCCTGGACTGTTAACACATGAGCCCATTATTTGGCGGCTATTCAAAATGGGTTAAATCTCTCACTCTAGTTGAAGTGATGAGAATAATAAAGAAAATGTTAACCAAGAGGATTCTAACACTCCAAAAACAGTTTCAGAAATTAATTAACTAAATGTATGTTTAAATCAGGTCATGATGAGAATTTAGTTAAGACACCAGAATGTTTTGGCACTTAACAAAGGGAGTCATAGACCACATCAGTCTGAGCAACATTTCAAGCAATAGACTCATTTCACCCTTTGAGCCACAGGATTTGAGAGAGCTTCCAGTCCATAAGAAGAAACAGATTATGAGACAAATGGAAGGACATGACCACTATGATGCACTTTCTTAGCTGAAGGATGACACTTCCCTGACCTCCTTATTTTCAGGTCAGCATACTTCTAGGCAGATCATTCTGCCTTTCACCTTCTCTTGGTTAGTTCTTGTGGGGGATGGTAGTGTGGAGGAAGAAGGAAAGTGAGACATCTACGGGAATGTGATTTTTATAGTTTTATATCAGCACTTTCGGTGATAGCTAATAATTGGAAATAAAGGAGATGCTCATATAGTGGGAGATGACAAAACAAATTGTGGTCCAGGAATATGAGGCATATATGAGGATGTGGTTTTGAATTTGGTTCTTTATCAGTAAGCCAATATGCAGTTACTAACCACCTACTATGTGTGAAGCATTGGGAATGCAAAGAAGATAATTCTTGCCCTCAAGAAACTCTCAGTCTAATATGGTTTTTCTCTTTTTTCCTCCTAGTATTATTGCTCTCTTTCCATTTCTAATGTCAGATAAATGTGATATGGAATTGTCTGTAGTGAAGGTGTTTGGACTAAATCTTTTCTAACATTCCATTAGCTTTTGTGATTCTATGTTTACTGCATCCATAAGAATGACAAGAACCCCTAAGAGTTGCAAAAATTCACGAGTAGAGTGTTATAAAGGCTAAAATCTCAAATGAGCTAAGATTTGTGAAAAAAAAATTCTAAGAAAAGCAAAAAGTTATTTTAAAGTAGTATATAAAGTAAGACACAATTTCAAGTTTCACAGAATTTCACAATTTCACATTTATCTAATAAGACACTAGAAATAATTTATGAAAAAGAATATAATCCAGAGTGAATTAGACACTTCCAAAAGTCCCAATGGTGTTTTAGACCTAGAAAGGAAAGGTTTGTCTGAGGGACAGTTCAGGTGTAAAAGACAGATAGAAAGAAATATAACCATTAAATTCCTACTTTTCAGCTTTCATGTCTATCAGGTATACTTTATAGTAAGTGCTGAACACATTTCTCTATAGGGAATATGGAAGTGTGGAGTATTCAATTAGTAAACTTCCAAAAGGCTATATCTGGAAGGCAACTTCACTGATTTCTCTTCCCATCTCATCCTTGCTCCATTTTGGTTTAGCACAAGCTTCTGCTCCAGTCCAAAACAAGCACTCAAGATACACCCATTCACTTTAGTGATGGTTTAAGGGCAAGGCCACCAATCCTAGGGAAGGAAGGAAACAAGGATTTATGAAACAGTAATTATGAAGCAGCAGATACTGTGCTAAGCATTTGGGTTACAAATATAAAACAAAGAGTCCCTGCCCTCAAGAACCTCACCGAAGGGAGATGAGTGAGGAGATGAAGCTACCAGGGGCCATGATTTCAAAGTTGATAGTAACACCCCTAATACTATGAGTACCACAGTGAATGGCACATTCATTAAAATTCCCATTCTCAGGCCAGTGTCCTTCCTATACACACTGTTAATTCTCACAGGTCTATTTTGTAGTTCTCTTTTCTGTTTCTGTGCTCCACTCCAGTGTCCTAGCCTCTGTATTATCCATCAAAGAGAAGATTTTCAGAATTGGAAAGGGTTGAAAAATGCATTGTGAAGAGGGAATTGGAACCCAAGATTGGGGACAAGACAGTAGGAGAGAGACTTTAATGGTTTAAATGAATTGTGATGAATCATGTAATTGCTCTTATTAATTGACTTTGTTAAACTGAAGATGTCCTAAGTTATCCAAAGTTCTATCTGACTGTGGAGTCAGTGTAGAGTGCTAGTTACTGTAGTAACTGAGTGCTGAGAGAGCAGCCAATTAGTTTAAGACATGATTGGGAGTCAAATACAGATCAGAAACTGGGGAAGGGGAGGGAAGGGCAACTTGATATAGTGGCTTTACACCCAGTTAAGTAATAAATAGTCAGGAGCCATTAAGAAGCTGGAGAGGTCAAAGCTGTTCATGGATCTGTCCCAGGGTTGCATTTTTACTGCTCTCTTCTGATCATTAACAATTATCACATCATTGTAATTTTGGGGGGTGAGAAAATAGTTTCTCCCCAAATCGTATTTTGGAGGAACTAGCAATTTCAAAAAATAAGGTGGATATCAAAGATAAAACTAGTCAGTTTCTCAAGAAATGAAGACTGTTTTGAGCTAGCAAAAGAAAATGAGGGTACATCTTAAAATGTGGCCCCCACCACTATTCCATAAAGTTTTTACACTTTCATTTTCTTCCTAAGCATTTTCCTTCTTATTTGGAAAGACTAATCTTTTGGTGAGATGCCAGTTTTTATAAATAAAACATCATTTTCCCTGTAATGATTAAGTGAAAATGTTCATTTCATTATACTAGGCTTTGATTTTTTTTTCATCTTCTCCAACTAATTACCCATTATAATTTGTTAATTAAAATATAACTATTGTGTCATTAGTGAATATCAATTAAAGATAAAAATAGGCAAGCATTTGAAAAAAAGTAATTTCTAAATTTCTCCTGTTCATTTTTTCTTCTTGTATGACTACAGTGACTCTTTTCTCTGTTATAAAATAAGAATATTTGAATATATACATTTTGAGTCAAACCAGTGTTTCAATCCTATTTACCACTCAGAGCTTCACATTCTTTGTCTATAAAATCAGAATAATATCACACACTCTGGACCTCGTGGAGTCATTGTAAGTCAAGTATTTTGGGATCTTTGAAGCATTATTTTAGAGTTGGTACCTGATTTGGGTATCCGAGCCCATGAAGTTGACCAGTAAGTAGAGACAGTTAGTAAAGGCCAGTCATTAGGAACACTGACCACAGTGAAAAGTATGGAGTGGCTAGCAAATTACATGCTCTGCATACACAGGACGCATATTTGCATATCATTTACATAGTACAAGAAGAGCCTTTTTGAAATTTTCTTGTTGTTACTCTAAAAGTTGCCAAGTAGCTTACTTACTTACTACTCCTTTGTGAAGTCTCTTTATACTCTGCCATTTATCTTTATTTCCTTGGGGAAGTATCCTGGGAGAGTATCCAAAGCCCATAATAAAAAGAAGGCTAGAAAAAGGAATATAAAGAGCATACCTTAGAAGTGCTAAAAGGAAGACAAATTTTGACCACATTTCTCATTTTCCTTCCTAATCCTATCCCTTCTTATTCTTAACAGATGTTTTTGCTTTCTATATTACTGTAAAAACTGAGATCAGATAATGTGAAGTATGTCTACTCTCCACCCCACCTGTTTTAACTAACCACTTCTGCCTTTCTGTCTATAAAGAACAGATTTTTTTCTTCTTGTCTATTTACTAAACTTTGCCCTCTCCACTTCCCCAGGTCCTCAAAGCATCAATTTTTCTTACAGCTTCAATCTTTCCTTTCCCAATTGCCTCCTTCTCTGCCTACTGACTCAGTTCTCTCTTAGTTTGAATGAAAGTTTTCCTTGCTCCTAAATATTATCATCTCAGCTCTTTCTTTCCAATCACTGCCAATATTCTATAAAGAAGACCTATATCACTTTTTTCTGCTCAGAAACTTCCTCATTTCCTCCTGCCAGTAATATTTCTTAACCTGGTATTTAGGGAGGAGTCTTCAAATACTTTCAATTCTGTTCAATCAACTGGAAAAACCTACTACTAATATGCTCATTTTGCTATAACTTCAAGTTGCGTGCTGGGCAAAAAGGAAAGAGAAATGAGGAAAATTATTTAAGTAGTGCCATTTATTGTACTCACGCTTCCATTCAGTGATTATATGTGTATGTCCTTATAGGCAACTAGATACTGTGGTGAAGAAAATCCTGACTTTGGAGTCAGGAAGTATGAGTTCAAATCTGGATTCAGACACTTACTGGCTGCTTGACCCTGGGTAAGTTTTTTCAGCCTCAGTTTCCCAATATGAAAAAATGAGAATTAGAATAACAGCTATCTGGGACTGGGAGTCAGTCCTTATTCAGAAGGAAGTAATGGATCTGTCTCACTTACTTTACTTACCTACTGTACTTTATAGGTAATTTGAGGGGTAGCTTAGTTTGTGAAGTAGATAGAGCACCAATCTGGGAGTCAGGAAGATCTGCGTTCCAATCTTGCCTCAGCTGATACTAGTTATGTGACCTAGGGCAACTCACTTAACCCTTATTGCCTTTCATCCAGTCTTCCTGAGTTGTATCTGGTCACTTTTCCTAGATGTCTCTGTAGGAAAAAGTGAGTGTGGTGACTTACACATTACCCCCTCCCTCAAATCCAGCCCATGTGTTTGTCATGGCATCACCTCCCGGATGTCATGGCTGTCTTCCAGAATGAAGGACAAACAACAACAACAACAACAAGGGATTTAAGAGAGAGGGTAATTTTGATACCAAGTCTACAGGAAAACTGTTGAACCAGTCTACATGCAAAACATGTGACTCAGTCATGAGCCATAGAAAACTGAAGTGATTGTTGTCTAAAATCCTTGACAGAGTGGTAAAATAAATCCTCTACTCACCAGTCAATCAAGCTTCCTGAACATTGTTTGTTCTTTTCCACTAATCAGGGTTGTTTCCCTATTCATTATGTTTCCAATATCTTCTCCCCTCAAACTCTTTCCCAGTTGTGAAGACCAAGTGCCAAGTCCATGAAGCCTGCAATGATCACCTTCTTTTTTTGAACTTCTACAGTACTTCAAGTCTCATTCACTCATTTAATGTCCAGTCACACACTGATTTGTTGTTTTATGTGTTTGTTTCCTTTCTTCCTAAGTAGATTGTAAGTAGCCAGAGAGCAAGGATCATGGTGGACACAGATAACCGTAGAATATTAAATCTGAATGAGACATTAGTGATGATTTAGGCAAATGCAGAAGTGTTAAGTGATTTCCTCAGGTCACAGATCCAGTTAATAATTTCAGTCTAGGATTAGAATTTCCTTACTCCTTTGTAGCTTTCTTCTCCTTCCAAATGCAGTTTCTGTTTTAAGGAGCCTTTCCTTATTGGTGCAGATAAATGCCATGCTCTGTATGGGCAGAGTTAGTAACAGAAGAGAGAACATTAGCTGTCAGAATCCTTTACATCATTTTTGCAGGCTCATCAAATAGAATCTCTGATCATCGAACTGGATTCTAATTTCAAGAGAGACAATGAAAGAGGGTAATTCTGTTTCAGGTTCTTAAAGGAAAAGACTCTGGGAAGATAGAGAAGTCTGTAGACTCCATCATGTCCCTGTTTTTAATTTGATACAATGCGGACTTCAGAGAGTTTTTCCTTGGATGCCCATTTCTGAGAAAGAAATTGAACAAGTCATCAAAGAATTCCCCAAGAAAAAATCTCCAGCATCAGATGAATTCGCCAATGAAATATCCCAAACATTTTAAGAACAAATAATTTTAATACAATGTGAACTATTTGAAAAAATAGGTAGAGTTCTGCCAAATTTCTTTTATAACACAAGTATGGTGCTGAAACCTAAACTAGGAAGAGTCAAAACCAAGAGAGAAAATTATAGACCAACTTCCCTAAAGAATATAGATGCATATTTTTAAAATGAAATGTTAGTAGAGATTATAATAAGTAGTCATGAGGAGCAGAATCACTATGACCAGTTGCAATTTATATTAAGAATGAAGGACTGGATCAATATTAGGGAAGCTATCAGCATAATTGACCATATCAATAATAATACTATCAGAAATTATATGATTATCTCAATAGGTGCTGAAAAACTTTTGCCAAAATACAGCCTCTATTAATATTAAAAAGACTAGAGAACATTGGATTGATGGTTTTTCCCCTAAAATGGTAAGTAATATCTATCTAAAACCATCAGGAAGCATCATATATGATGAGGATAAACTAGAAACTTTTTCAGTAAGATCAAGATGATGCCCATTATCTTCATTATTATCCACTATTGTATTAGAAATATTAGTTTTAGCAATAAGAGAAGAAAAGAATTAGAATAGGCAATGAAGCAGCAAAATTATCACAGTTTACAGATGATATGATGTTATTCTTAGAGAATCCTAGAGAATCCACTAAAAATTAATTGAAACAATTAACTTTACAAAGTAACAGGATATATAATAAACCCATATAAATTATCAACATTTCTGTTACAACAGAACCCAGCAGCACAAGAAAGAGAAATTCTATTCAAAACAACTATAGATAGCATAAAATGTTTGAAAATCTACCTGTCAAGATAAACTCTGATACTAAATGAATATAATAGCAACACTTTTCACATAAAGTCAGATATAAAGAACTGGAAAAATATTAACTACTCATTGGTAGGATAAGCTTTTACCGAAATCTATCTGCTTATTTAGAGCCATACCAATCAGACTACCCAAAAAGTTATTTTATAGAGTTAGGAAAAATTAATAACAAAATTCATCTGAAAGAAAAAGATCAAGAATACCAAGAGAGTTAATGGGGAAAATGTGTACCAGCTAAACCTATATTATAAAGTGGCAATTATCAAAACTCTTTGGTTTTGGCTAAGAAATAGAGTGGTGGCTCAGTAGAATAGGTAAAGTTCACAATTCACAGTACTAAATAACTGTACTAATCTATCATTTGATGAATCCAAAGACTCTAGTTGCTGGGATAAGAATTAAGTATTTGACAAAAACTGCTGGAAAAACTAGAAATTGAATGGCACAAATTATGCATAGACCAACATCTCACACCCTATATAAACATAAAATCAAAATGGGTATAGGATTTAAACAATAAGAAACACAAATAATCATTTACCTGTCATATTTGTGAAGGGAAGGATAATTTATTCTCAAAGAAGAGATAGAGGATATGAAATGTAAATGTGAATATGTGCAAATGTTAATGATTATTTTTGATTACATTAAATTGACAGATTTCTACACAAACAAAACCAATACAATTAAGATTAGAAGGAAATCAGAAAGCAGGGAAACAGCCAGTTTTTATGATAAAGACTTTATTTCTAAAATATATATATTGAACTGAATCAAATTTATAAGAATACAAGTTATTCCCCTATTGATTAATGGTCAAAGGATATGAACTAGTAATTTTCATATGAAGAAATTAAAACTATCTATAGTCTTATGAAAAAATGCGCTAAGTCACTATTAACTAGAGAAATGCAAATTAAAACAACCTTGAGGTAACACCTTACTGCTGTCACATTTGCTAAGATGATAGGAAAGGGAAATGATAAATGTTGGAGGGATAGTGGGAAAACTGGGATACTAATGCTCTGATGATGCAGTTGTGAACTGATCCAACCATTTTGGAGAGCAATTTCAAACTATAACCAAAACATAATAAAAGTGTATATATATCCTTTGATCCAGCAACACCACCACCACTAGAACTGTATCCTAAAGACATCACAAAAAAGAGAAAAAGACCTACATGTACAAAAATTTTCACAGCAGCTCTTTTTTGTTGTGAAAATTGAAAATTGAGATGATGTCCTTTGGTTGGTTGGTTCTTGTCCTTCATTATTGCAGAAGATCAAAATGACATCACTATTGAGTGATATCTTTGGATGTGTGTGTGTGTGTGTGTGTGTGTAAATTGGATTTAAAGTAGAGCTGTACAAAGTCATCCACCTCACTCCTTCTTCCAAAGTCAGCATGATCCAGCATGGCACAAAGTCAAGACAACAGGTGATGGCAGTAGATGCAGTGGATGACGTTGGTGCCTTCAATACCTAACCAAGCTCTAAGAGCTCCACAGCACCTGCATCAGCTGATTTCATGGCTGTTAAAATGAAATATTTTTATGTTGAATTTGAGAGTCCCTTGGTTACCCTCAACCGCAACAAATACAAATTTGTATCTTATGAAACAACAAAGATCCAACATGTCTTGGATTCTGGCTGAAATCAGACTAAATTTCCCTTTTTATCTTACACAGGAAACCAAGAATGAATCTTCAATATAACTGGACCATTCTCAGAGAACAATTATGTGCTTTGGTCAGCAACTTTCTATAATCACCCTTTACTTAGATTCCAACCCTTTCATTTCCCAATTAACTTATTCCATTGAGGTTTAGCTTGGGTTCACAGGGATGTGGCTTCTGGGCATGCTACAGTTTCTCGGAGTCATAGGTGAGAGTTATGTGGCTCAGGTAGATGTCAAAGGCAGAAAACCTGAAAAGGGCTTTCAAGGCAACCCTCACACCCAGGGGTCTTCCTTGAACACATCCTATACCCCATTAATTAATGGTGCCCAATTAATGATGCCCATTAATTGGGGAATGATTGAACAAGCTATGGTATATGAATATAATGATATATTATTGTTCTTTAAGAAATGATGGGCAGGCAGATCATAAAGAAACCTGGAAAGACTTACATGAACTGATGCTGAGTGAAACGAATAGAACCAGGAGAATGCAGAAGAACTTAAAAATAACATTGTGTGATGACCAAGTATAATTGACTCAGCTCCTTTCAGTAAAACAGTGATCAAAGACAATTCTAAAAGATTTGTGATGGAAAATGCCATCCACATCTAGATAAAGAACCAAGGAATCTGACTGCAGATTAAAGCATACTATTTTTACCTTTTTAAATTTGTTTTTTGCTTTTTCCTTCTCATAGTTTTTAACTTTTATTCTTATTCTTCTTTTATAGTATGATTAATAGGGAAATATATGTAACAGGATTGTCCATGTATAACATATATCAGATTACTTACTACCCTAAGGTGGGGGTAAGGAAGATTAGGAGAGAGAAAACACTACAAATAAGAATTTTGAAAAATATCTTTAAATAAAAATGAAAAAGTAAATTTATAAAAAGTATAGAAAGGAGATATTGAAAAGGGACTTTGCAATTCTACAAGCCTGTTATACCCACATTCACATCCTCCCCCAATCCCCATTGACAAGCAGTCCCTTATCGTTAAGATTCTTGAGCAAGGTGACAAGGATTAAATTTGTAGAAATAGCTTATTCAAAAAAGAGGGAACCAAGAGGTTATTCATTCGAATGCTTTCACTTATAAATGAGGAAAATGAAGCCCAGAATGGTTTACACATTTTTTTTAACCTTGCTTCCTGAAATCAGCCCACATCCTTTCAGATTTCTTGAGGGTTTTTATTACAGGTCTGTGCAAAGAAATTACAAAGATATAAAATATCTAACAAAAGGGCAAAGATAAAGTGTTAAAGAACGATAAAGTGTTAAAGAACCTTAAAAGTTGACCCTGTTCTTCCATATAAATATAGAAGCAGCTGGGCTGGGGAAGAGGTACATTCTTCCTATTTTCTGAATTATTCACCATGACTTCCCACCTCACCCCCCCCCCCATCCTGTCTGAATTAAATGTTAGTTTGACTATGGCTCCTACTTGGAGGTTGATTCAGTTTGTTGAGGTTGTTTGATTTTCAGTCCCTCTCAGGGCATGGTTTTCTTTATTATCTCTGAGTGTTGTAGTCTTATGTGTACTCATAAATGCTATCTATTATTACAATACTTCCCACCTCCAGGTTATCTTTAACTATATGCTATACTCTCCAATTAGCCACATTATATCTTTCTATCATCACTGGGCTTATCCTCAATTTTGATTCTTTCAAGATCATGGAAATTCATAATTCTTAGCTTGTTGTCCCACTCCCTTCATCAGGATACCAAAAACTGAGTCTGGGGAGTTAGGAAAAATTAGATTTTAAGTTTTGTCATTGTACTCAGTTGCCATGTGATCTTAGTTATTATGTTTCTCATTTTTAAAATCTATTTATATTTTATGTATTTATTTATTTTTATTATTTTATTATTATTTTATTTATTTATGCAAAAAAGGAGTTAGAGAACACCGTAATGTTATAATAGATAAGATGCTTTAAGAGGCAGTTGGATAGAGTGCTGTGTCTGTAGTCTGGAAGACTTTGCTTCCTGAGTTCAAATAAAATCTCAGACACTTACTATGAGACCTTGGGAAAGTCACTAAACTATATTTGCTTCAGTTATCCATCTACAAAATGAGCTGGAAAAGGAAATGGCAAACCACTCCAGTATTTATGCCAACAAAACACCAAATGGGTCACAGAGTCAGACATGATGGAAATTCCTGAATAACAATAAGGTTTGCAAAGATTCTGACAAGTATTATTTCATTATCTCCCTTATAACAATCCCTAGAGGTAACTGCCATTTTACTGTTGAGAAAATTGAGAGAAAAAGAAGTTAAAGAACTTACCCAGTATCTCATAGCCAGTACATATCTAGTTCAAATTTGAGTTCAAATCTTCCTGACCGTAGTTCTAGCAGTCCTATCCACTAAACCCCCTCTTGCCTCTAAGAGTACAGTTGGAGAGTTCTATAGTTTAATGAGCTGGATTCTCCTAGGCTATCTATTCTGAGAGAGCTTTGGGGGTGGGGCAAGGTAAGAAGGAATTCAGGGTTCTCTGTTTTCCTTTTTATAGTAATTTGTATCTTATGAAGCAACAAAGATCCAAAATGTCTTGGATTCTGGCTGAAATCAGACTAAATTTCCTTTTTTATCTTACACAGGAAATCAAGAACGAATCATCAGTATAACTAGACCATTCTCAGAGAACAATTATGTGCTTTGGTCAGCAACTTTCTATATCACACTTTACTTAGATTCCAATCCTTTCATTTCCCAATTAACTTATTCCACTGAGGTAATTTCCCATCTTGAAGTTCTTTCCCCTCTGTTGCATTTTAAAAAGCAAGAGGTTAATTCTTGCTTTTTAAAAATTAATAGCAGCTAATTTGGAACTGCAGAATAGGCAGAAGTTGAGAGTTACTAAGAATTGCTGAGTTGAGTCTAGTTTTGGGGAAAAAAAATCAGTTAAGTAGCCAAAACAACAATCAAGTAAGTGAATTTTTATTTACCTTAGAGTAATGGAATCACATGGTGTATGATAATTTTGTGATTGAGAGTGAGATTCATCTTTACATGGTAATAGCAGAAAAACCAGTCATGGTTCAAAAAAAAAGCCAGTAAATTCATCTAAAAATGTCAGATAAATTGGCCATTAGTATCATATGAATACATCCTGGATTTAAAGAAAAGTTATTGTATTAGGGATCAGAAGATGTGGCTTCTTGGTCTTAGTCTGTCACTAATTATCTGTGTGACCTCAGAAAAGTCACTTTATCTATCTGTATCTATTTCCTTATGTGTAAAATGAAGATTATACCAACCTCTTTCCCATTTTTTACAGAACTATTATTGAGATCAAATTAGATAAAAGATATGACGGTGTTCTACAGTTATTTACAACTCTGTTTAAATTATTACCCTATGTCCTTTCTCGGAGTCACTGTAGAAAATTCAGACTTCCATTTTATAGAGGCAGTCTGACATCTTTGAAAGAATACTGGCTTACAGTCAGAAAAATGTGAGTTCAAATTCCTTCTCTGATATTTATTAACTATGTGATCTTGGATCAGTTACTAATTTCATGGAGTCTCAGTTTCTCTGGCTGTAAAAGGGAGACAATATCTTTAGTATTAAAGTCACTACTTTGTGGTGAGGCCAAAACTAAATAGTGTATGTAAAACACTTTGCAAACTTCATGAGATAGATGAGTTCCGGGTAACTCTGTGCAAATTGAATTTTTATTCATTCACATAATGTAAGTGAAGTGGGGAACATGCTTTATAATTGTCAGTTTTTTATTAATGACCGTCCTAACACTGTTCTCATAGTTTATTGAACTCTTATGATTTCCACTTCTAGCCCACTCCAGCTATGCTCTGGGATGATCAAGGCTTAGGTTTCATTATCATTTGGAAATGTTAATCTTCTGTGGTCATCTCTCCTGTTCGCTTAAGTCTCACATGTATTCTCTGCCTTTGCCATGACTTTCAGTGCTTAGATTCCTTTTTTGCTTTCCTCTTCTTTCAACACTATTCTGGCTTCTCTTTTAATTCTGTTCAGTCTTGAACCCTATAGATAATCACATATGGGCTCCTGCAAAGCATGAGATGATGATGCTTTCCCCAGGAGAAGGGACAAAATGACAAAAACAAAAAATAATTGTGATAACCAAGAAATGGTAACAATGTAGGTGTGTATTCTTAATTGACTTACCTCTAAATGGCATGTACAAAAGAACCTAATTACTTATTCAGTTTTAGAGTGTCCTGGTTAATGATTACCAACTTCAAAAGGTTAGCAAGATACTTAGGAAAGAACCCCAGAGAAGCTTTTAGGAGATCTGGGATTTTGTCCTGGCTTGTCAATACCCCTGTGACCTTGGGAAAGTCACAGTTTCTGTTGATCACTATAAAATCCAGATTCACTAATAGCTTTTGAAGAGAGGAACAAAAGATAATAGATTATAATATCTTAAATTTTTAAAAATTATAAAGAACTGTATAATTTCATTATTACCACTATTATTTAATAAATGGTGTCTGGTAATTGTTTTTTTTTAACTGCCATAAATTCTATATAGTAAAACATACATTGTAATGTTGCCAGTAATTTTAAAAAATCTGGTAAAGGGGTCTGAAGGTATATGAACCTCAATAAACACATTAAAAATTTGAATACTGATATATTAAAATAAATCCTATTACAACCATTTATTAAGCACCTGCACTAAATGTGCTAAATGACAGGGGTATACAAATAAAAAGGTAAACCACTCTTTCCTTGAAGAAACTTTCATTCTGCTGGGGGAAACATTAATCCACTGATAATTAAATATAAATACAAAGAAATCATTGTCGAGGCAAAGAGGGAGGGATGAGTGTTAACAACTGGAGGTATTAAAATGTATGCTGTTGCACTTGGGGGTAGTTTTGAAGGAAAGGAGAGGTTCCAAAAGATGGAAGTTAGTTGGGAGGGATAATATTCCTGAAATGGGGATTAGACAATACCAAGGTGTAGAATTGAGAAATGGAATGCTGCACGTGGGGAAAAGTTTATGGGCAAATTTGACTGCAGTGTAGTGGGGGGGGGTGATTGAGGAATAATGCAGGATTACTTTTTAAAAAGTAGATTGAAGACAGTGAGGAGATTTTAATGATAAATGAAGGTGTTTGAATTTTATCCTTGATGTGGTAATGAGCCACTAAAACTTCTAGAACAAGGGAATGTTATAATTAGACCCTACTGAAGGAATATTTATTTGGTTTCTGTGTACTGAATGTATTGAAAAGAGGAGAAACTGGTTGCAGGAAGACTTAATGGGAGGGTATAATAAAGAGGGGTGAATGTTTGAAATAGAGTATAAGTTGTGTGAAAAAAATGATTAATATGAAATAGAATCAATAGAACTTGGCAACTGTATTGCTATGGGGGTTGAAAAAAAGATCATGATTGAGCATGATTAGAATTAAGTTAACCTGGGTACTGGGAAGGCTAGTAGGGTTTCAATAATCATAGGCAAGGTAGGAAGAGGAGTGGGTATTTTTGAGAGGAGGGAATGAAGATAATAAGTTATATTTTGAATGTACTGAATTTGAGCTGCTTATGGGACATCTAAGGTGAAGAAGGCCAACAAGCAGTGGTTGATGTATAACTGGAACTTAGGAGATAAATGTGGGATAAATAGGTAAATTTTTTTTTAGTTGTCTGCATAAAGATTAAACAAAATCCATTAGAGTCGATGATCTCATAGAGCAAGTGGAAAGAAAAAGGAAGAGAGTCTGCATGAAGATCCTAGGGTATACTGATTCACAGGGGAGAAAGACATCAGTGTAGATTCAGCAAAGGATGCTGGAAAAAATAGTCGTAGAGAGAGAAATTGAATTAGGAGAGATCAATGTCAGGAAAACCCAGGAAAAAGAGTATACAGAAACACAGATTAGTCAATATTGCAAATATTGTACAGGTCAAGAAGGACTGAGATATGAAAAAAAGTAATAGATTTAGCAATTAAGAAATCATTGGTGATCTTGGAGGAAACAGTTTCAATCAGGCAGTAGGGGTCATAAATTAGATTTCAAAGGGATGAAAATTCAGTTGAAACTCTGATGACAGATAACTTTTTTTAGCTCTTTTTTCCTTCTAGGAATTCAATGAAAGGGAAGGATAATACAGAGGGATCTGCAAATGACCTGAAGGCCAAATAACTATTAAATTTGTTTCAAAGTTTAAAAAAATATTCTTAGCATTGTATTAAATATATAAAATTCAATTTAATCTTGTAGTTGTGTAAAAACAAACTGTTGTTTGCTAATATCTGCTATATAGAATGATAGATTTATGTAATATTAAATAAGGACTGTTTTTATTTTTGATATGGGGGGAACAAGACACATGGGCAGCAGAGAAGAAGTCAGAGGATAAAAAGATGATGTTCAAGGGGGAATATTTTGGAGTAAAGAGTAGCAGATAAAGTCATGAGCAAAAAATAGAAAGGTTTACTGTGACAAAAACCAATCAACTTCTACAAGACTAGAGCAAAGGAGAGAAGAACTGGAAATCAAGTCAAGGAGATCTGAGTAGTAGAATTGGGATAAAGAGATGATAAAGATTGTCATCTTTTTTTCTAATATTTGAGGTAAGGCCTCCTTAAATAGAGGGTTTGACATAGGTGACTTAAGAAGAAAAGAAAAGGTTTGGAACAGATAAAGTAGAAAGTGTCATAAGAGGGGATTAGTCATTGAAGAGTAAAAGTTTTTCTTATGCAGGTGTGAATACCTATTTGAAATTAGGTAAAAAATTGGTAGTTGTCCCAGGCATCACAATTGTATGGCTTCTTTAACAGTGTTCACTCTATAGAATATGAATAGAAGAGAAAGCAAATGGTGGGGGGTCCAATATAGAAAGGGATAAGTGATAGTAGAACAAGAAGATAAAAGTTTCAAGTGCAGTGCTCCTGCTGATAGGAAGAAATCCCAAAGAAATATTCTTTGATATATAAGGTCACATGATATAAAAGGCCACAGTCAAGAAAATCAGCAAAGAAATCCTAGTCCTCAAGAAGAGAAACTTTTGTTAAATTTAAGTTAAAAGAAAGCCCCCATAATTTTGCCTAAAAACAAGTCATGATTTTTAAAAAGAGAAAAAAGAGAAACTTCAAGTGTCATTCATCCAATGAATAAGAAAAGGAAAGGAAGATCATTGCCATGCAAATCTCAATATCCTTGACTAGACAGCTTTCTGCTCTTAAATTATGTATCTCAATTTACCTTATTCTCCATTACTGGAAAAAAAAGAGGGGGAGGCAGGTGACAGACAAGTCTTCAAAGGGATTTGAGTGTCTGTGTTAGTTGAGGAACTGACATTATTTTAATGCTTTCTTGGCCCTTATCCTATTCTGTCTTTTATGAAAAAATAATGTCTTCTCTTTGATGTCTTGATCAATGCACCACGCTAGGAGGATGTCATCAAAGTGTATACCTTTGTTTTTCTAGGTGTGATTTATATCTAATACAAACTACAAAGATAACTACAAAAATATCTTGAGGAAAGATGATTACAAATACCTATAAAAATAACTTGAGGAAAGCAGCTTCTAAGGATCGGACATTATTTGAACAGTCTCTCAGTATAATTTTAAAAGCAAAATAAACAAAAACAAGGGAGACACATTTGAATCACATACTCTGATATATCATTGGTGGAGTGCTCATGGGTAAGTCACTTAGTTCCAGGTTGACCCTCTGCAAAATGGCAATCATATACTGTAGTCCTGCCTCCAATGTTGTTGTTAGAGCCAAATGAGATCATGTAAAATACTATGAAAACATCAATTATTATTTTTTTATACAGACTGTATGCTACTTGAGGAGAGTGATTTTTATTTTTTTATTGTTGAGAATTCAATATTTGGTTCAAGACTTTGTACATTTATTGCTGTTGCTGAATCATTCAGTCAAGTTCAGATAAACAACATTCCCCTTCCTCCCATAAAAATTCCAATTACAATGTTGGAATCCTCATGAAACAAAAACCTTTACAAAAACTCCAAAACCAAAACAACTTGGCAGTATGGAAGCAAAACAAAACAAAATGAAAATCTTCATAAATTATTAGGCTATGTTGGCATGAGTCTTGGCTTAAAAGGAGTAAACATATTGCTTTTTTTATTGCTGCATTCTTTTAAGGAGTAGGCTGTTAAATTGCTGGAAGATGGCTAAAAAAAGCTAATCAATAATCTTAAGCAATTCCATGCAAATTAATTTTTGTACAACCTTGAGCTTTAAAGGCTAGGGAGCAGGGGAAGAAGACAATATGTTTTCCTGCTGCAATAGTCATAAGAGCCATAGTTCAGGTCATCTGCTGTCTTATGGGATGTGTAGCCCCTTGTAAGCACCTTGGCTAGCAGAAGAGCAAAAGTATGAATGTAGTTTTAAAACTCTCATTTAACATATTGTAGTTTATATTTAGTTAAGCAAATGAAGTCTTGATTCCATTAATATGGGTTAAAAGGTATGATTATTTACCCAACTTTTGCTGTATATTGCCAACTTTCTTTCAACAGCAGTGAATAAATGTATCTGATTTTCCATGATCTTGCCACCATTTGGTTTTGCCAATTTGATGAGTAGAAGGTAATATTTTAAGGTGATTTTAATTTGTATCTCTTTGATTATCAATGAGGCTGAACACCTTAGCAATCCGTGTTTCCTTTTTTGAAAATTTTCTGTTCTTATTCATGGACTATATGACTAGTATATTGTGGATACACCAGGCAAATTGTTGTATGGTCTGCCAAGAGACTGTCAGCTGCTTTCTCAGACACTGCAGTCGCTGGCTTGCTCTGTTCCTTCTTATAGTTTAGCTAATCATCTCCAATTTATAGCAGATTGAATGCCTAAGATTTTTGGCATCACAAAATGTCAAATATAGAGATTTGGAAAGACCCACTGATCCATCTTGTATCAATATCTCCAACTCTTCTGTTCGATAACCTTTAGTAATGGAAAGCCTTCTCCATGTCACTCTACTTTTATACAACCCTAATTTTTACCAAACTTCAGGGCTTGTTGGTACATGATTGTTTTAATTTATGCCTACATAATGTTCATTAGTTATTTTTCAAGTTAAATTTAAAAATGGAAAATCTTAGAAATTAATCACTTGACTATTATAATGCATTTGAAAAGCAATTGATTGGTTTACACTTCTCTATAAATCAAGGTCTGGGGTAATGCTTCACAGAGGATACTTTACCATCTCTGCAGATCATCACTGAAAAAACCTCAGAGTAATGCATTGTACAGATTCGCTTAGAGCAAAAGAGGTAATAGAGACAAGAGAAGTACCCTTATACTTACTAACAAATAATTATTTTTCATCTGTGTTGTAGTGGATAGAGTTGTGAGTCTGGAGTAAGGAAGATCTGGATTCAAGTCAATCCTCATACAATTGCTTTGTGATTCTGGGAAAGTCATTTAACCTTTGGTTGCCTCAATGTCTTCTCAATAAAATGGGGGTACTAGACTTCTTGCCAGGTGGCGCAATGGATGAAGCAAAATGGCATAAATCGAAATGCTCCTGGTGTTTTTTTTACAAACACTTAAAGGAAGTTTCTACACAGAGCTTAAAGCTACAGATCCCACCAAAAAAACAGTGAAACAAGTTCTCAACTCACGATATCTTGGAGGGTAAACATTTGTTGATTCAGGGGGGTAAAGAGGGAATATAGCCCAGAGTAGGCAGGAAAATGGGAAAGGCAGCAGAAAGCTCTTAGCCACAATAGAGTTCAAGTCCTGCTCAGCAAGTCAGCTAGATAGCAGATCAGCAGGGAGGGTCCCAACCCCAGACAAAGTCCAAGTCCTGGGAATGCTGGGGCAACAGACAAGACTGGGTTGGGAATAAACCAACATCTGGGTTACATAGGTGGGGTCCAGATCCCGGTCTAGCACAAAATACTTGGGACTGTACTCCTTACTACCCGGGGCAGAGCTCAGCTATCAAAATGAGCAAATATTCCCCCCCCCCCCCCGCAAAAGTGCTAACCATAGAAACTACTATTCAGATAGGAATGATAAAAATACCATCTCAGAAGAAGAAAATTGCCTATATGTGAAGTCTCAAAGATGTTTATAAATTCATCTCAAATCTAAACCCCCCGGGAAAAACTTAAAAAAAGGATTTAGAAAAAAGAAGAGAGAAGAAAAATGGAAAAAAGAAATGAGAATCATGCAAGAGAATTATGAAAAATTGTCCAAAGAAATCAATTCCTTTAAAAGTGAAAAGGATCAACTGGAAAAAGAATTTAGCTCATAAAAATAAAGTTGGCCAACAGGAAAAGGAAGGAAACTCATTAAAAAGTAAAATTAATACAACTAGAAAAGGATATACAAAAGCCAACTGAAAAGAATTAAAATTGGACAAATAAAAATTAGAATTGGACAAATGGGACCCAATGACTCTATGAAACACCAAGATTCCATCAAACAAAATCAAAAGGTTGAAAAAATAGAAGAAAATGTAAAGTATCTTTTAGGAAAAGCAAATGACCTGGAAAATAGATCCAGAATATATAATTTACCAATTACTGGTTTACCTGAAAGCCTCAATTGAAAAAAGAACCTGGAAAATATGTTTTAGGAATTATCATGGAAAACTTCCCTAATATCTTAGAAGAAGAAGAAGAAGGCAAAATAGTTCTTGAAAGAATCCATGGAACAACTCCAGAAAGGAAATGCAGAATAAAACCTCCAAACAATATTGTGGCCAAATTCCAGAATTCTCAATTAAAAGAGAAAATACTGCAAGCAGCCAATAAAGAGGTAATTTAAATATCAAGGAAATATGGTCAGAATTACAAAGGACTTATCAGTTTCAAAATTAAAAGATTGGAGGACTTGCAATATGATATTCTGGAGGGCAAATGAACTTGGATTACAGAGCAGAATTAACTACTCTGCAAAGATGAATTTTCAATGAACTAGAGGACTTCCAAAATTTTCTGATAAAAAGACCAGAATTAAACTGAAAATCTGATTTTCAGATAAAGACTCAAGAGATGCATAAAAAGGTAAATGGAATGGAGAAAAATGCTAATGAAGAACATTAATCTTTTTTTTTGTTTTTTTGATAATCTTTTTGTTTATTTTATTTTTTTAATTCTCATTTTGTACAGATTTTTTTACATTAATAAAATATTCTTGTTTAAGAGTAAACAAAATACCCCTTCTATTGGAACAGAGGGCAGGGGGAGAATATTTACAGGGTCTGTACATAATTAAATCATGAAGTGATTTTATTAGATACTTTAATTGATATTTGCAGTATAATAGGGACAGAGGGAGAGAGTGTGTACTTAGAAGTCTGCTTTAGTACTAAGAACTTAGTTCTAAATACCCAATACATAGAAAAATGGGCATTAAATACATCATGAGATGATCTTTTCTTAGTCCATACCTTAGTAGACAATGGTTGTAGTTTTAAAGTTGTAATACTACAGACAGAGAGAATGTGACCTTAATTTAGTTAAGGAGAATTGGGGTGCTTTGATTGGAGTGCTGTAGGGACAGAGGAAGAGAGTGTACCTGATACTTTGGTTAGGGAGGGCTGAAATGCTATGGTTGGAATACTATAGGGATAGAGGGAAGGAGTGTACTTAGACTGCACATGAATGAATCATGAAGTAACTTGGCTTTGTTTGATGCTTTGGCTACAATTGAAGAGATTGTGCTTAGAGGTGTGGTATAAATGGTTCATGAAATGATTTTTTTGAATGATTCTTTGACTCATGAGGAGTACATGAAGGGTTCTTGAGAAGAGGTTGTGATATAAATTGACTATAATTTGATGTTATTTATGACTCTTGAAAAGTGTATTGCTATACAGTGACTATGAGGCAATGTTGCTTATCAATCAATCACTCAGTCAACCCTTGAGAAAGGTACTTCTGTCAGGATAGATAAAAGAAATATATTTGACAGTGGGGTTGTAGGTACAAGATAAGTTTAAAACAATAAAGCTATGAAAAAAAGAATTATACTAGGAGAAGGTTAGGCATTAGAGGGTGAATAACACCAGGTGAAGACGCATAAAGATCTATTATAGTAGAGGGAAAGAAGCGAGGATATGAATACAGAGTAAATTCTACTCTCAACAGATATGTTGAATAACATACATACCTAATTGGATTTAAAAATCTCTCTTAACCACAGGGAAGTGGTGGGAGAAGGAAAGAAAGGGAAAGAAGAGATTGTTAAAAGTGATGGTGAAAGTAAAAATAAAAGTAAAGTTAAAATTAAAAAGAAAAGTTTAAGAGGAAAGGGAGCAAGCCATTGGTGAAGAGAGATGGGGAAAGGAAAAAGAAAAGTAAAAATGGTGAAAGATAGTATGAAGGGAAATACAGAGTTAGTAATCTTAACTGTATTTGTTATTAACTGTTATTATGTATTAACTTTTAGTAATCTTAACTGTAAATGTGAATGGGATCAATTCTTGCATAAAACAGAAGATAACAGAATGGATTAAAAACCAAAATTCTACAATATGTTGTTTACAAGATACACATTTGAAGCAGATGAAGAAGAAATACACACATAACGGTAAAGGTAAAAAGGTAAAAGTTTGGAGTAAAATATATTATGCTATAACAGAAATTAAAATAACAGAAGTCACAATCCTGATCTCATTGAAAGAGAGAAGGAAGAAAACTACATCTTCTTAAAAGGCATCATAGACAATGAAGTAATATCATTATTAAAACTATGTGCACCAAGTGGTATAACATCCAAATTCTTAGAGAAATTAAATCAATTACAGGGAGACATAGACAGCAAAACCATAATAATGAGAGACTTCAACCTCCCTCTCTCAGAAGTAGATAAATCTAACCACAAAATAAACAAGAAGAAAGTTAAGAATGTGGATAGAATTTAAAAAAAATCTTGCATAAGGATAGGCCTTTGAAGAAAAATGAATGAGGATAGAATGTCTCTTTTTCTCTGCAGTACATGGTACCTATACCAAAACTGATCATGTACTAGGGCATTAAAAACCTTCCAATCAAATGCTTAAAGGCAGAAATGTTAATTGCATACTTTTCAGATCATGATGCAATAAAATTTACATTTAAAAAAGGGTCATGGAAAGATAAACCAAAAATTAACTGGAAACAATTTAGTTTTAAATAGTGAGTGAATCAAACAACAAATCATAGAAATAATCAACAATTTCATCCAATGCAATGCAAACAATGAGATATCATACCAAAATTTATGGGATGCAATAAAAGCAGTTTTTAGGGGAAATTTTATTATCTCTAAATGCTTATATGAATAAAATAGAGAAAGAAGAGATAAATGAATTGGGCAGGCAACTAAAAAGGCTAGAAAAAGAACAAATTAAAAATCCCCAATTGAATACCAAATTAGAAATTCTGAAAAATCAAAGGAGAAATTGATAAAATTGAAATCAAGAAAAGCATTAACCTAATAACTAAAGCTTAAGAGTTGGTTTTGTGAAAAAAAAAACAAGAAAATATATAAACCTTTAGTTAGTTTGAGTTTTTAAAAAAGAAAGAATACCAAATTACCTGTATCAAAAATGAAAAGGGTGAATTCATCACCAAAGAGGAGAAAATTGAAGTGATAGCAATCTGAGTGAAATGGATGAATATTTACAAAAATATAAGCTATCCAGGTTAACAGAAGAAGAAATAAAAAGTTTAAATAACCTTAAGGCAGAAAAAAGAAATTGAAGAAACCATCATTAAACTCCCTAAGAAAAACTCTCCAGTCCAGATGGATTTACAAGTGAAGTTTATCAAACATTTAAGGAACAATTTATTCCAATTCTATATATAAACTATTTTGAAAATAAGATAAGGAGTTCAGCCAAATTTCTTTTATGATTCCAATATGGTGCTGATACCTAAACCAGAAAGAGCCAAAACAGACAAAGAAAATTATAGACCAATATCCCTGGTGAACATTGATGCAAAAAAATCTTAAATAAAATTTTAGCAAATAGATCACAAGAAGTTATTATTAGGATAATGTACCATGATCAGGTAGGATTTATACCAGGTAGTCATGGACAGTTTAATATTAAGAAAACATTAATATATTTGAATATATCAATAACAAAACCAACAGAAATCACATGATTATCTCAAAAGATGCTGAAAAAGCCTTTGACAAAGTACAATATTCATTCCTATTAAAAACTCCAGAATGTATAGGAATAAATGGAGTTTTCCTTAAAATAATAAGAGCATTTCCAATAAGATCAGGGGTGAAATGGGGATGGCCATTATCACCATAATATTCAATATAGTATTAGAAATGTTAGCTTTAGCAATAAGAGAAGAAAAAGAAATTGGAGGAATTAGAATTTTCAAGGAGGAAGCAAAACTTTTATTTTTTGCAGATAATATGATGTAGAGAACCTTAGAGAACCTTGGAAAATCAGCTAAAAAACTACTTGAAACAATTAGAAAATTCAGAAAAGTAGCAGGATATAAAAAACCCATATAAATCTTCAGCATTTCTATATATGAGCAACAAAGTCCAAGAACAAGGATAGTAAGAGAAATTTCATTTAAAGAAATGTAGACAAAATTAAATACCTAGGAATCTTCCTCCCAAGACAAACCAGAAACTGTATGAACACAATTGCAGAATACTTTTCATACAAATAAAATCAGATCTAAACAATTGGAAAAATGTCAATTGCTCACAGTTAGATTGGGCTAATATTATAAAAATGACAATTTTACCCAAATTAAATTACTTATTCACTGCTATATCAATCAAACTATCAGAAAACTATTTTACAGAGCTAGAAAAAATAGGAACAAAATTCATCTGGAGAAACAAATGAGGAAGAAAATCAAGGGAATTGATGAAAAAAAATACAAAGGAAGGTGACCCAGCTCTACCAGATCTAAAACTATACTATCAGGTATCAGTCATCAAAAATGACTGGTTCTGGTTAAGAAATAGAGTAATGGACCAGTGAATTTGAATATACAAAAGAATCAGCAGTAAATTACTATAGTAATCTATTGTTTGACAAATCCAAATACATTAGCTTCTAGGATAAGAACTCAGTATTTGATAAAAAAAAAAAAACATTGAGAAAACCAGGAAATAATATGACAAAAACTAGGCATAGACCCACATTTCATGCCCTCTACCAAAATAAGGTCAAAATTAGTAGGAATTTAGATTTTAAGGGTGATATTGTAGATCAATTAATGGAGCAAGAAATACTCTGTCAGATCTATGGAAAGGGGAGAATTTAAAAGAAATAGAGAATGTTACATAATGTAAAATGGATGATTTTGACTATATTAAATTAAAAGGCTTATGCACTAATAAAACCAGTGTAGCCAGCATTAGAAGGAAATCAGAAAGCTAGGAAGCAATTTTCACAGCTAGTGGTTCTGATGAAGGTCTCATTTCTAAAATATTTAAGGCAAGGATGGTCAAGCCATGCTTTGGGACCTTAATGAGGGTAAACATCTCTATACTTTGGATGGTGGCCACATAATCAATGCCCTCTGCTTCAGCCTCAGTTGCTACTGGCTTTGTGCTGCCACTGGGCCCATCATCAAGATCTGGGACCTAGAGGATAAAATAATTGTGGATGAGTTTAAGCAAGAAGTGATTAGCACCAGCAGCAAGACTGAGCCTCCACAATGCTCTTCCTTAACCTGGTCTGCTGATGGCCAGACTCTCTTTGCTGGATACACAGACAACTTGGTATGGGTATGGCACTCGGTAAAGGGCCATCCATAACTCAGATTTTGAAATAAAGATCTTAATCTTTGCTTTTTGAAAAAATGCATTTTTTTGAATTGGTTGATCTGGTTTCTCACCTGAATCCCTGCTCTAAAGGTGTTTCTATTTCCCTGACAAGAGATTTTTCTTTTAGTCTAAAATCTGGCAAGTGACTTTTGAGGACCGATTATTAAAATAAAAAAAGTTGTGTTTACTGAGTAATAGACTTGTTACAGAATCATTGGTCATCTTGATGGGGAAGCCTATTTTCTAATAAAGGAGCTTAGTATCCTTTTAGGGGGCATCCAATGGCCCAGGTTATGAATGTGACCAAAAAATGCCATTTTTACAGGCATTGCAGAACAAGAAAGGGATTGTAAACAAAACTGGAGGCCTTTACTTTCTTTTGATAATTGAAGCAAGAATTTTTCCTCTCAATCAAATTTTATTATTTATCTTGTCTAACTTGTCATAGTATCTATTGTTTTAAGTATTCTATGTATTTATTTTTATGGTATCAGTTAATTTCTGGACTTTGATCTACTCTTGTATACCAAGCCACAAAATCCAAAGATCTACCTAATTTGTCTGGGTGTCATATAGAGGAAATAGCTTTGGAAAAATATTTATATTACTTGTGATTTCAAAATAAAATTGAAATTTTTATTGGACTGTTAAATATTTAGAGAACTGAATTAAATTTATGAGTACAAGTCATTCCCCTATTGATAAAAGATCAAAAATGATCAGACAGTTTTCAGATGAAGAAATTAAAACTATATATAGTCTTATAAAAATTGCTCCAGATCATCATTGATTAGAGAAGTGTAAATTAAAACTATTCTGAGGTATCACCTTACATCTATCAGCTTGCCTAAGATGACAAAAAAGGAAAATGTTCAATGTCAGAGAGGTTGTGGGGAAAATTGGGACATGAATGCACTGTTGTTAGGACTGTGAACTGATCCTGGAAAGCAATCTGGAACTATTCCCAAAGAACAATAAGATTAATCATACTATTTGACCCAGCAATATCAATTTAGGCCATATCCAAAAGAAGTCATAAAAATAGGACAAGTCTCACATCTTCAGAAAGATTTATAGCTGCTCTTTTTGTAGTGGCAGAGAAGTGGAAATTGGGAATGGTTGGACTAGTTAGGGTATATGAATGTTATGGAGTACTATTGTTCTATAAGAAATCATGAATGGTCAGACTTTTGAGAATCTTGGAAAGAAATACATGAACTGATACTGAGTAAAGGGAGCAGAACCAAGAGAAGATTGTATACATTAACAACAACATCATTGTGAGTTGATCAGTCTTGATGGATGTAACACCTGTCAGCAGTTCACAAAGCTGGAACAGCCCTGGTAGATCTGTTCTGGATATGGAGTCCTGCCATCTACATTCAGAGGAAAAAAATCCAGGAAATCTGAATACATATTATGTTCACTTCTCTTATGATTTTCCTTCCTAGTACATGATTTTTTTTCTTTCCCCTTAGTCCTGATTATTCCTAAACAAAATGACTAATATGTAAATATGTTAAACATAAATGTACATGTACAACTTTTACCAGACTGTTCACTGCCATGAGAAGGGAGGAGAGAAGTGAGGGTGGTAGAAAAATGTGCAATTCATAAATTTTCAAATGTATGACTGCTGAAAAACTAACATAACATGTTATTGGAAAAATAAAATTAAATTTCAATTAAAAAATGGGGATAGTAATAACACCTTACCTCCCAGGGTTGTCATAAGGATAAAAAAAGGTATTAGTTAACAGTTCTTGGCACATGCTAGATACTATTAGTTATTGTTAATTAGTGGTCATTTGTCTACACCATCTTCAAAGAAAAATCACACTATAGTTGAGTATCACTGCAGTGTATCCTGATCAGAAATGCAGTAACAGAAAGATACTAAATTTGAATGGGAGATAGTACAAAGTCGAAAAGAGAAAGAGGAGACAAAAAATCTAATTATAGGTGAAAACAGTTAACCTCCTATAGAAGTCAGATGATTCTTAGCAGAACGGTGTTCATAGAGAGCCTTGCACAATCTTGGGAAGAAGTCAAATCTACAGAGATCCAAATTTACTAGTTTGTGTTGTGATCTGCTAGCCTTTTGTAGGGAAAATGAGGGAGGGCATCATTACATAATGTGTGATCCCAGAGAGAGAGATGAACTCTCATTTATGATTTGGCAGGCAATGATTATAGTTAGTTCTCAAAGTAAGAATCAGGACTAAGAGAAAACTGATCTAAGTTGCATATACAAAAGAGATAGGAGATGAAGGGACCAGGAGTATCAAAAAAAATAGACTGGAGCTTTTTGAATTGTCAATTTTAGAGATTAAATTATTCAATGAAAGAGTATTTTTGGGGGGGATAGTGGGCTCCTATAATTTTACTTCTTAAAGAATTGTCAGCAATTGTCAGCAATGAACTTGATTCTCTTCACAATTTCAGTCAAGTGTGGTTTTGCTCTAAGTGAAGCCTGTCCCAGGATTTGTTTTGTAGAAATCTCCATGGTTCACCTCTCAAAAGAAGCGAATTCTTTTTTTTTGATCCTAGCCCATTAGGATAGTGGCATGGAACAAGTTTTGCATTTAGAATCATGAGACCTAAGTTCAAATGCAGGCTCTTTGACTTGCTATACCTGTATGACTTTGGACAAATTGTTATCTTTGTAAAATGAAATGTGAAGATAGGTAATCCCTTCCAGGTCTAACTTTTATGACTGATTCTAGTGTCCTCTTCATCTCAACAGAAAGTCAGTGGTTCAATTCTTGTGGGGGCAGGGAACCTACCAAAACAAAACTTGAGGCTGAATATATGACATTTTCTAAGCCCTGTGAAAAGTGATATTTCTAGAATCTTAAACTATATTCATAAGATAGCAGAGCAATATGATTAGGGTTTTATTGATTAGGATTTCAGTAAATTTCTTCCATTAAAAAACTCTTGTTTGAGAGGAACATGGGGCCAGGACTATGGAAGGGAAGCTAATTACACTTTTAAAGAATGAATAATTGAGCAATTGTGATCACAGAAATGATAGCAGGCTACAAGTTATAGATACCTTCAGATAGTTCTTACTTTTAATTCTGCCCAGAAATTGTCTTTGGTTTGTAATAATTTGAAGCCCATTTTTTTCTTTTACTGATAATTTTTTGCATTGGTTATAGTATCTCAGTCCTTGGGGAGCAGAGAAATGAATTAGACAATTAATGAGGAGAAGGAGGAGGGTTTTAATTTGCCTCATTCTTCTCCTGTTTTTGCATTGTTTCTAACTTTTACATGACTCAAGATTTCACTAGGGAAAATACTTCATAAAGGGGAAGAGGGTTACCATAGCTATCTAGCAGATTTTTAAATATTTAGAGGCTATAGAGTAACTCCTGACCCCTTGCTCCCTTCTCTTAAATTAGTTCAGGAAATATGGGCATGATTCCATGATCTAGGTTAGAATAGGGAAAACAGGATACTTAAAGAACTTGAATCCTATCATGTAAGGTTTGTCTGATGGAACTAGAGATAACCAGCCTGAATAAGTGAAGAAATAAAGGGGATGAGATAGTTTTCTTTAAACATTTAAAGGGATATTTTGGGAAGGAGTTAGTAAATATTTTTCTGTTCAGGAGGGGAAATTATGACTAACAGATTGAAACAAAAGGGAAATATGTCTTAGCTCAAAATAAGGAAGAAAATCCTAACAAACTGTGAAAATTGTCCAAAAATGAAGTTGATTGTCTCGGGAGGAACTGAATTCTTTGTCACTGGGAAGGGTTTGAACAAAGATTGGACAATCACTTTTTGGGGCATGCCATACAATAATCAAGTTGGAAAGCACAGTTTTGGGTCCTGATGGTTATTTTACAACAGTCACCTTGGACAAATGACTTATCTTCTCATCTTATCTTTCTTTTGGACTTTTAATTTAAATGGCTTTTAATTCTAAAATCTTGTTATACCTCTATCTCTAACATTGCTTCTGACTTTGAATTTTTGTGATTCTAATATTCCAAAAAGGGACATGGTTGAAAACAGATAATTGGTCTCAAAAGCAGTATTTTGATGATATATTTACAAATGACCTGCTGAAATTTCTTCTGTAATATTACTTTTTTTGTTCACTGCTTGAAACTTTCTTTTGAATATCCTTATTGATGAGAAATCTTCATCTCTTTGGAGAGGATTTGACTTTTGGAAGTAGCTGATAGTCGTTTGGAACCAATCTTGTGCATAATGTAGGTGATCAAGGTAGATTAGGCATTTCTGAGTAAAACACCAAGGCATGATTATGTAATGATTATGATTTTCTCATGTGGTTCCAGATATAACTCTAAAAGCAATTTCAAGAACTTTATCTTGGTCATGAACTGATTTTTATGAGTAGACTGAATTGGTATCTTGTGATATGATTTCAGGGGCACTGGAAGGGCTTTGCCTCTCAACCTAACACCCTTGCTTGTATGCCTGAAATGCTATCAGGAGAAATGTTTTTACCTGGAGGGGTTAAAAGTTTTTCAGTCTTTGAAAGTCCTCTATAAAAACATGCATATATTTGGTTAGGGGCATAACCCTAAGGCTTATCAATTCATACATTAATAGAGGTCAGTAGATAGCCATTAGAGATCAAGGGAACTGGGAAAAGAGATTAATAGATGTCTAGCATATAAAGGCTACCTGGAGGGAGTGAGGCTTCCACACTTCCCTGATTGATGATTGTTGATGAAATGCTGTACAATTTTTATAGCCTTCCCTCTTCCTAGACTTTGCCTTAGATCAGGTCGTATGAGTATGTAGAAATAAGAAATTAAGTCCTGAATCTCTCTGAATCTCCCCTTAAATCTCCACTCTCAACCCCTACATAGTTTTTCTTTCAATTAAACTCACTTTAGGGTTTTGATACTGAAAATAATTAGGTCTCTGACTCAGGGTAAGAATTCAATGAAAACTAAGAAGTAAATGATTGCTCTTTTTTATCTTCTTGTGAGTACTTTTTTAATGGAACAGAGGTAAAAGATGAGATAGGGCAGAAGAGCACCGAGAGCTTGAAGGGATTGAGGGTTTTGAAGGTGTTGCAAAAGAAGAAGGCCCCAGGAGGAATGGAGATCCCAAAGCCAAATTGGATCTTTATAATTTTGGTGGGGTTGACCTTATTTTCCCCTTTCCAAGTTCCTTGTGGGCAAAGAACACAGGGATTGGATTCTTTTTCCATCTCTAACTCAATATAGAGAGCATGGTGCTCAATAGACTTGTCTATTTGCAGTACTCAGTCATGACCACTGAGAGACAGTGTTGTCTGAAAACTAGGCATTAGAATGTTGGAAGGTCTTGGATGGGAGCAGGAAAAGATTTTATGACAACTAGAAATAATTACAGTTGAAATTGGAGCAAACAATTTCTGATAAAAGACTTGAACATGCAAAGGTGAATGAATTTAAGATGAGCATAAGTTAGTATAGAAAGTAGAAAGTGGAAAAAGATGGAGACAAATTGAAGAAAATAGAATTTTTGTAAAGCCTAGAGTAATGTCAATGATTTATTACTAAAATAATATGGTGCAACGTAAGGGAAACAGAACATGAATTTGTCATTATTCTGTATGACTTTGAGTTTTCTTTTCTGTGTCTGTACTTTCCCTTCCTTAAAATGATGGAATTGGACTAGATGATCTCTCAAGCATACTTTCTAGATTTGAAATTCTTTGACCTTACTCCATAAAACATAGATATAATAAGATATAGAAAGTTCAACAGAAATTAGGTTTCTGAATGCTTCAAGGAGTCTTGTTTTGGTTGTGATTTTCACAGAAGGCAAAATCATGATGAATGGGAAGCAAAACTTCATTCAAGAAATCTGTTTTTACAGACCTTCATGAACTTAAAAAGAACTATCCTAAAGTGAAAAATCAAAGATGTAGGAGTTTAACCATTCAATCAATATACATTTGTTAAAAAATCTACCACGTAAAAGAAATTGTACTTTAGTAATTGGTTTAAAACTATCTATTTGATAGTGGAATCCAAAGTACCTTCAAGGAGAAGCTATATGTCTACCCAAAGTAATAACCCTTCTTCCTTCTTTAGAAAGAAAACATTTATCTGATTATCAGATGCTTTCCCCTTAAACTATAATTTAGTTTTTTCTCTTTAAATATGGCATGTCTGCAGACCCACTATCTGTACATGATGGGCTTTGTAACAGAACAATGATATATTGAGTCATTCTCACTATTTTCTCTTCTTTGCTTTATTGACAGCACACAGTTAGGGCCACCCAGTACAGGTCTTCATTTGAGTAAAGGCAAACTCACCATCCCATAAATTTAATGACTTTGACCTCAAAAGTCTTTGTTCTCAACTTGGAGAATGAATCAGATACCCATTGGAGGTTTGGGTAGACTGATATCACTGAAAAGTGACTGTGCAACATAATATTCATCCTGCAAGATGTATAGTGTTGCTTCCTTCCTCCTGAAAGATCAAGAATATGCTTCATTTAGAGATTATATTCTCTCAATAGATGTCAACTCACTTACAGGAGAAACTAATTTTCATTGTGGTTTTATAACCCCATATTGAGCACAATGTATCTAAGAGATATCTAATAAATGCCTTTGGGATTGTTCTAATAATGATTATCACAATAATAGTAATAATAATAAAAAAGCAGCATCAACAAGTTCAGTTTTATATAATGCTTTAAGGTTTATAAAATATTTTACAAATATTATCCCATTTGATCCTTACACAACCCTTGGAGGTAGTTGCTATTATTATGTTCATTTTATAGATGAACTTGAGGTAACAGAAATGAAAGGACTTGCCTAGGATCACAGGGTTAGTAAATGAGTGAGGCAGTATTTGAAGTCAGGTCTTCCTGACTCCAGGTCCTACTCATTATCTACTGTGACACCCGGCCACATCTGTGAGTCTTCTTATGTTGTGTGTGTGTGCATATATATATATATGTATATATATACATATATATATATATATATATATATATATATATATATATATATATACCCATTAAGTACATGGAAATATATTTTGAAATTTAGATGACAAACCAATGTATCTAGAGTCTTAGCTAGCTACATTTTATGCTTTCAATAAATGCAAATGGACCAATGCAAACATATATTCTGAGAAACAAGATTAGGGTAGGAAACGGAGGCAGGAAATGGAGGCAGTCAGTACAATGGGAAAGGATTTTGAGTCAAAGGCCTTGGGTCTAGCATCTGACTCTGCTGCTTATTCACTATTCTCTTACTTTCTAAGAAAAGGAACATCTCACTGATCTCTTTTTAGCTTTCTCCCTGAAAAGTAAGGGCTTAGATTTTGCAAGTGCTAAGGTCTGGCTGGTTACTATATACATAGTTCCCTGGGAATGCAATGAGGGGTACTTCAAATTAATGCTTTTTATGTCAGAAAATCATATTCTCGGTGGCACATAAGTATTTAGTTTTGAATAAATGAAATTGCATGTGTTAGAGACAGTTCCAACCCTCCAGGGGATAGTGTTCGGCAGGGGAGCAGAATTTTCAAATTTTGCCCAGGTTTATCTACCAGGGCATATCAAGATCTCACACCAAAGTGATGGGATAGAGTCATTTGCATTTTGGTTTAATGAAGACATCTATGGGGATGAAATCAAGCTGCTTAAAAATGCATTACCAGTTCTTTCACCTGGAGACTTAACTACTGACAGGTAAATAAGAGGAATATGAAAAACCTCCTCCGCTCCAATGAATAACACATGGCTTTCGGCAAGTAGGTAAATTCAAGGAGATTGTCTTTCCCAGTTATGACTTTAAAAGTTTAGTCCATGAATAATTAAGCAACTTCCTGGCACACTCAATATTTATCTGTGAGGCTGCTCTGGGCAGAAGGGAGCAAAAACATTTAGGAAACAAGTTCTGCATTAGCCAGGGGTTTATTTGTTTTCCAGAAGATTACATAATTACATTTTCAGAGCTGTGCTTTGGTGTGTCTAGTTATTTTCTTGTTGATGTATTGATGTAAAATGTGCTAAGGCCCTGAATCTAGACAGATTAGAAGGGGAAGAAGAAAAAAAAAGGACTTTTAAATTCTATATGTAGGGGGAGTTGATAGGATGGAATACTCAATGCCAAAATATGCCATTGTTAATTACTATCATTATCTAGCAGTTTCTGAACATGCACTTTACAGTTAGATATAGGAGCTACAGAGTAATATAACATATAGAACTCATCTTCAACGGTTTTACAATTGGGAAGACAGGATATACATATAAAAAGGTAAGTAGCAATATAAAGAGGCATGGACCGATTGCCAAATGGAGGGCAAAGAAAGAAGCATTTTGAGCTTATGGATAAAGATCATATAGGGTCATAGATTTAAACCTGGAAAAGAACTTAAGAGATCATTGAGTTCAATTCCCCCCTTATTTTGCAAATGAGGAAATTGAGGGCCAGAGAGGTTAAGTTATTTGCCAGGATTATTTACCTAGCATGTATCCATGGCAACATCCAAACATTGATTTTCCTAATTTCTACTTCATGCTGTTTCAAAGGAAAGAGGGCTCACTAGTGATGACTGGGAAGCACTTTATGAAGAAAGAGGGTTACTAGAACTGGGTAACCCAAATAACAAGTTTGGAAGGTGCATACGGTCACATAAATAATGAGGGATAATTTGGAAGGGTGTTAATTATGAGTGATAATTAAGAGTGGTTAAGAATTTCAAATGAGGGGGCAACTAGGTGAGCAATAGATAGAGCATGGGCCTTGGAGTCAGGAGTACCTGAGTTCAAATACAACCTCAGACACTTAATAATTACCTAGCTGTGTGGCCTTGGGCAAGCCACTTAACCCCATTGCCTTGCAAAAAACCTTAAATTAAAAAAAAAAAAAGAATTTCAAATGACCATTTTGTTTACATTGGTTTCTATTCCAAAAAATAAGTATCATTGTTAAGATGTTCCAACTACTAATAATCAGGCTGGGATACTGGGCTGGTTGAAAATCTAGGTCAATGGTTCTTTTTTTTTTGACACTTTAATTTTTATTAAAGATATTATTTGAGTTTTACAGTTTTCCCTCAATCTTGCTTCCCTCCCCCCCCCACCCCCACCCCACAGATAGCACTCCATTAGTCTTTACTTTGTTCCCATGTTGTACCTCGATCCAAATATCCAAATTGGGTGTGATGAGAGAGAAATCATATCCTTAAAGAGAACAGAATTCTCAGAGGTAACCAGATCAAACCATAAGACATCTGGGTTTTTTTTTCTGAATTAAAGGGAATAGTCCTTGTACTTTGTTCAAACTCCACAGCTCCTTATCTGGATACAGATGGTACTCTCCTTTGCAGACAGCCCAAAATTGTTCTCAATTGTTGCACTGATGGAATGAGCAAGTCCTTCAAGGTTGAACATCACTCCCATGTTGCTGTTAGGGTGTACAGTGTTTTTCTGGTTCTGCTCATTTCACTCAGCATCAGTTCATGCAAATCCCTCCAGGTTTCCCTGAAATCCCATCCCTCCTGGTTTCTAATAGAACAATAATGTTCCATGACAGTTTGGTAAACCATTCCCCAACTGAAGGACATTTACTGGATTTCCAATTCTTTGCCACCACAAACAGGGCTGCTATAAATATTTTTGTACAAGTAATGTTTTTACCCTTTTTCCTCATCTCTTCAGGGTATAGACCCAGTAGTGGTATTGCTAGGTCAAAGGGTATGCACATTTTTGTTGCCCTTTGGGCATAGTTCCAAATAGCTCTCCAGAAGGGTTGGATGAGTTCACAGCTCCACCAACAGTGTAATAGTGTCCCAGATTTCCCACATCCCTTCCAACAATGATCATTATCCTTTCTGGTCATACTGGCCAATCTGAGAGGTGTGAGGTGGTACCTCAGAGAAGCTTTAATTTGCATTTCTCTAATAATTAATGATTTAGAGCATTTTTTCATATGGCTATGGATTGCTTTGATCTCCTCATCTGTAAATTGCCTTTGCATATCCTTTGACCATTTGTCAATTGGGGAATGGCTTTTTGTTTTAAAAATATGACTCAGTTCTCTGTATATTCTAGAAATGAGTCCTTTGTCAGAATCATTAGTTGTAAAGATTGTTTCCCAATTTACTACTTTTCTTTTGATCTTGATTACATTGGTTTTATCTGTGCAAAAACTTTTTAATTTAATGTAATTCGAAACCATCTAATTGGTTTTTAGTGATGTTCTCCAACTCTTCCTTAGTCATAAACTGTTCCCCTCTACATAGATCTGACAAGTAGACTAGTCCTTGATCTTCTAATTTGCTTATAGTATTGTTTTTTATGTCTATGTCCTGTAACCATTTGGATCTTATCTTGGTAAAGGGTGTGAGGTGTTGGTCTAATCTAAGTTTCTTCCATACTAACTTCCAATTATCCCAGCAGTTTTTAACAAAGAGGGAGTTTTTATCCTGGTGGCCTGACTCTTTGGGTTTATCAAACAGCAAATTACTATAATCCTCTCCTGCTTTTACACCTAGTCTATTCCACTGGTCCACCACTCTATTTCTTAGCCAATACCAAACAGTCTTTTGATGACTGATGTTTTATAATATAATTTTAGATCGGTTAGTGCTAAGCCACCTTTGTTTGCTCTTTTTTTCATTAAGCTCCTGGCAATTCTTGACTTTTTATTTCTCCATATGAATTTACTTAAAATTTTTTCTAACTCATTAAAGTAATTTTTTGGAATTTTGATTGGGAGGGCACTAAACAGATAGTTTAGTTTTGGTAGAATTGTCATTTTTATTATATTAGCTCTCCCTATCCATGAGCAGTTGATATTTCCCCAGTTATTTAAATCTGATTTAATTTGTGTGAGAAGTGTTTTATAATTGTTTTCAAAAACATTCTGAGTCTGTCTTGGCAAATAGACTCCCAGGTATTTTACACTGTCTGAGGTTACTTAGAATGGAATTTCTCTTTCTAGCTCTTCCTGCTATTTCTTACTAGTCATATATAGGAAAGTTGAGGATTCATAGGGGTTTATTTTATAATCTGCAACTTTGCTAAAATTGCTAATTGTTTCTAGTAGTTTTTTAGATTTTGTCTCTTCCTACCCAATTCTAATTCCTTTAATTTCTTTTTCTTCTCTAATTGCTGATGCTAACATTTCTAATACAATATTGAATAGTAGTGGTGATAATGGACACCCTTGTTTAACCCCTGATCTTATTGGGAATGCCTCTAGCCTCTCCCCATTGAGTATAATGCTTGTTGATGGTTTCAGATAGATACTACTAATTATTTTAAGGAACAGTCCATTTATTCCTACACTCTCTAGTGTTTTTAATAGGAATGGATGCTGTATTTTGTCAAAAGCTTTTTCAGCATCTATTGATATGATCATATGATTTCTGATAGGTTTGTTATTGATATAATTGAGTATACTAACAGTTTTCCTAATATTGAACCAACGCTGCATTCCTGGAATAAATCCTACTTGACCATAATGTATTATCCTAGTGATGACTTGTTGTAGTCATTTTGCTAAGATTTTATTTAGGATTTTTGCATCTATATTCATCAGGGAAATAGGTCTATAATTTTCTTTCTCTGTTTTAACTCTTCCTGGTTTAGGTAACAGTACCATATTGGGTTCATAGAAAGAGTTAGGCAGAGTTCCATCTTTCCCTATTTTTCCAAAGAGTTTATATAGGATTGGAACCAATTGTTCCTTAAATGTTTGGTAGAATTCACTTGTGAATCTATCAGGCCCTGGAGATCTTTTTTAGGGAGTTCAATGGCTTGTTGAATTTCTTTTTCTGAGATAGGGTTGTTTAGGTATTTAATCTCTTCTTCATTTAACTTGGGCAACTTATATTTTTGTAAATATTCATCCATTTCACTTAGATTATCAGATTTATTGGCAAAAAGTTGGACAAAATAATTTCGAATTATTACTTTAATTTCCTCCTCATTGGTGATGAGTTCACCTTTTTCATTTATAATACTAGCAATTTGGTTTTCTTCTTTCTTTTTTTTAATCAAATTGACCAGAGGTTTATCAATTTTATTGGTTTTTTCATAATACCAACTTTTGGTTTTATTTATTAATTCAATAGTTTTTTTGCTTTCAATTTTATTAATTTCTCCTTTAATTCTTAAAATTTCTAATTTGGTATTTGATTGGGGATTTTTGATTTGTTCTTTATTTTTTTTAGTTGCACGTTTAGTTCATTGATTTCCTCTTTCTCTAATTTATTCATATAAGCATTTAGAGCTATAATGTATCCCCTGAGACTTGCTTTGAATGAATACCATAGGTTTTGGTATGTTGTTTCATTATTATCATTATCCAGGATAAAATGGTTAATTCTTTCTATAATTTGTTTTATGGTCCACTCATTTTTTAAGATGAGGTTATTCAGTTTCCAATTTGCTCTGGGTCTATATCTCCTTGGCCCAGTATTGCATATGACTTCTATTGCATTGTGATTTGAGAAAGATGTATTCACTACTTCTGCCTTTCTGCAGTTGATCATTAGGTTTTTATGTCTTAGTACATGGTCAATTTTTGTATAAGTTCCATGTACTGCAGAGAAAAAGGTATATTCCTTCCTGTCCCCATTCAGTTTCCTCCATAAGTCTATCTAATTTTTCTAACAATCTATTTACCTCCCTAATTTCTTTCTTGTTTGTTTTATGATTTGATTTATCTAGATCTGATAGCGGGAGGTTGAGGTCTCCTACTAGTAGAGTTTTGCTGTCTATGTCTTCCTGTAATTCTTTCAGCTTCTCCTCTAAGAATTTGGGTGCTGTCTCACTGGGTGCATATATATTCAATATTGAAATGACTTTATTGTCTATGGTACCTTTTAGGAGGATAAAGTTTCCTTCCTTATCTCTTTTAACGCTATTTTTATTGCTGCTTTGTCTGAGATAAGGATTGCTACCCCTGCTTTTTTTACTTCAGCTGAAGCAAAATATATTTTGCTCCAACCTTTTACCTTTACTCTATATGTATCTCTCTGCTTCAAATGAGTTTCGTGTAAGCAACATATTGTAGGATTCTGGTTTTTAATTCACTCTGCTATTTGCTTATGTTTTAAGGGAGAGTTCATCCCATTCACATTCAAGGTTATGATTACTAATTCTTTATTGCCCTCTGTGCTATCTTCCCTTTGTTTTTATTTTTCACCCTTTCCCCCTCTTTTATCCATATTCCCCAGTATTTTGTTTTTGAATACCACCCCCTTCAGTGTGTTTGCCCTCCTATATCACACCTTCCCCTTTCTTTCCCCTTTCCCTGTTCCCTTCCCTTCCTTTTGTTATTTTCCCTTATTTCCTCCACTCCCCTTCCCTACCTCTGTCCCTCCTCCCCTTTTCCCCTTTTACTTCTTGAAAGGTTAGATGTTTTATAAGTTAACTGAGTATGTGTAGGTTGACTTTAAGCCAAGTCTGATGAGAAGAAGATTCAGGTGTTTCTCCTCTACTCACTTCTTCCCCTCTATTGCCATAGGTTTTTTGTACCTCTTAGTTTAATGAGATTTGTCCCATTCAATCCCCTCCCTCCTCCCATCTCTTTCTTGTCTCCCTTAGGTAAATTCAAGGAGATTGTCTTTCCCAGTTATGACTTTAAAAGTTTAGTCCATGAATAATTAAGCAACTTCCTGGCACACTCAATATTTATCTGTGAGGCTGCTCTGGGCAGAAGGGAGCAAAAACATTTAGGAAACAAGTTCTGCATTAGCCAGGGGTTTATTTGTTTTCCAGAAGATTACATAATTACATTTTCAGAGCTGTGCTTTGGTGTGTCTAGTTATTTTCTTGTTGATGTATTGATGTAAAATGTGCTAAGGCCCTGAATCTAGACAGATTAGAAGGGGAAGAAGAAAAAAAAAGGACTTTTAAATTCTATATGTAGGGGGAGTTGATAGGATGGAATACTCAATGCCAAAATATGCCATTGTTAATTACTATCATTATCTAGCAGTTTCTGAACATGCACTTTCAGTTAGATATAGGAGCTACAGAGTAATATAACATATAGAACTCATCTTCAACGGTTTTACAATTGGGAAGACAGGATATACATATAAAAAGGTAAGTAGCAATATAAAGAGGCATGGACCGATTGCCAAATGGAGGGCAAAGAAAGAAGCATTTTGAGCTTATGGATAAAGATCATATAGGGTCATAGATTTAAACCTGGAAAAGAACTTAAGAGATCATTGAGTTCAATTCCCCCCTTATTTTGCAAATGAGGAAATTGAGGGCCAGAGAGGTTAAGTTATTTGCCAGGATTATTTACCTAGCATGTATCCATGGCAACATCCAAACATTGATTTTCCTAATTTCTACTTCATGCTGTTTCAAAGGAAAGAGGGCTCACTAGTGATGACTGGGAAGCACTTTATGAAGAAAGAGGGTTACTAGAACTGGGTAACCCAAATAACAAGTTTGGAAGGTGCATACGGTCACATAAATAATGAGGGATAATTTGGAAGGGTGTTAATTATGAGTGATAATTAAGAGTGGTTAAGAATTTCAAATGAGGGGGCAACTAGGTGAGCAATAGATAGAGCATGGGCCTTGGAGTCAGGAGTACCTGAGTTCAAATACAACCTCAGACACTTAATAATTACCTAGCTGTGTGGCCTTGGGCAAGCCACTTAACCCCATTGCCTTGCAAAAAACCTTAAATTAAAAAAAAAAAAGAATTTCAAATGACCATTTCGTTTACATTGGTTTCTATTCCAAAAAATAAGTATCATTGTTAAGATGTTCCAACTACTAATAATCAGGCTGGGATACTGGGCTGGTTGAAAATCTAGGTCAATGGTTCTTTTTTTTTTGACACTTTAATTTTTATTAAAGATATTATTTGAGTTTTACAGTTTTCCCTCAATCTTGCTTCCCTCCCCCCCACCCCCACCCCACAGATAGCACTCCATTAGTCTTTACTTTGTTCCCATGTTGTACCTCGATCCAAATATCCAAATTGGGTGTGATGAGAGAGAAATCATATCCTTAAAGAGAACAGAATTCTCAGAGGTAACCAGATCAAACCATAAGACATCTGGGTTTTTTTTTCTGAATTAAAGGGAATAGTCCTTGTACTTTGTTCAAACTCCACAGCTCCTTATCTGGATACAGATGGTACTCTCCTTTGCAGACAGCCCAAAATTGTTCTCAATTGTTGCACTGATGGAATGAGCAAGTCCTTCAAGGTTGAACATCACTCCCATGTTGCTGTTAGGGTGTACAGTGTTTTTCTGGTTCTGCTCATTTCACTCAGCATCAGTTCATGCAAATCCCTCCAGGTTTCCCTGAAATCCCATCCCTCCTGGTTTCTAATAGAACAATAATGTTCCATGACAGTTTGGTAAACCATTCCCCAACTGAAGGACATTTACTGGATTTCCAATTCTTTGCCACCACAAACAGGGCTGCTATAAATATTTTTGTACAAGTAATGTTTTTACCCTTTTTCCTCATCTCTTCAGGGTATAGACCCAGTAGTGGTATTGCTAGGTCAAAGGGTATGCACATTTTTGTTGCCCTTTGGGCATAGTTCCAAATAGCTCTCCAGAAGGGTTGGATGAGTTCACAGCTCCACCAACAGTGTAATAGTGTCCCAGATTTCCCACATCCCTTCCAACAATGATCATTATCCTTTCTGGTCATACTGGCCAATCTGAGAGGTGTGAGGTGGTACCTCAGAGAAGCTTTAATTTGCATTTCTCTAATAATTAATGATTTAGAGCATTTTTTCATATGGCTATGGATTGCTTTGATCTCCTCATCTGTAAATTGCCTTTGCATATCCTTTGACCATTTGTCAATTGGGGAATGGCTTTTTGTTTTAAAAATATGACTCAGTTCTCTGTATATTCTAGAAATGAGTCCTTTGTCAGAATCATTAGTTGTAAAGATTGTTTCCCAATTTACTACTTTTCTTTTGATCTTGATTACATTGGTTTTATCTGTGCAAAAACTTTTTAATTTAATGTAATCGAAACCATCTAATTGGTTTTTAGTGATGTTCTCCAACTCTTCCTTAGTCATAAACTGTTCCCCTCTACATAGATCTGACAAGTAGACTAGTCCTTGATCTTCTAATTTGCTTATAGTATTGTTTTTTATGTCTATGTCCTGTAACCATTTGGATCTTATCTTGGTAAAGGGTGTGAGGTGTTGGTCTAATCTAAGTTTCTTCCATACTAACTTCCAATTATCCAGCAGTTTTTAACAAAGAGGGAGTTTTTATCCTGGTGGCCTGACTCTTGTCTTACTATAATCCTCTCCTGCTTTTACACCTAGTCTATTCCACTGGTCCACCACTCTATTTCTTAGCCAATACCAAACAGTCATGACTGATGTTTTATAATATAATTTTAGATCGGTTAGTGCTAAGCCACCTTTGTTTGCTCTTTTTTTCATTAAGCTCCTGGCAATTCTTGACTTTTTATTTCTCCATATGAATTTACTTAAAATTTTTTCTTGTCTATTTGCAGTACTCAGTCATGACCACTGAGAGACAGTGTTGTCTGAAAACTAGGCATTAGAATGTTGGAAGGTCTTGGAACTAGGCATTAGAATGTTGGAAGGTCTTGGATGGGAGCAGGAAAAGATTTTATGACAACTAGAAATAATTACAGTTGAAATTGGAGCAAACAATTTCTGATAAAAGACTTGAACATGCAAAGGTGAATGAATTTAAGATGAGCATAAGTTAGTATAGAAAGTAGAAAGTGGAAAAAGATGGAGACAAATTGAAGAAGATAGAATTTTTGTAAAGCCTAGAGTAATGTCAATGATTTATTACTAAAATAATATGGTGCAACGTAAGGGAAACAGAACATGAATTTGTCATTATTCTGTATGACTTTGAGTTTTCTTTTCTGTGTCTGTACTTTCCCTTCCTTAAAATGATGGAATTGGACTAGATGATCTCTCAAGCATACTTTCTAGATTTGAAATTCTTTGACCTTACTCCATAAAACATAGATATAATAAGATATAGAAAGTCCAACAGAAATTAGGTTTCTGAATGCTTCAAGGAGTCTTGTTTTGGTTGTGATTTTCACAGAAGGCAAAATCATGATGAATGGGAAGCAAAACTTCATTCAAGAAATCTGTTTTTACAGACCTTCATGAACTTAAAAAGAACTATCCTAAAGTGAAAAATCAAAGATGTAGGAGTTTAACCATTCAATCAATATACATTTGTTAAAAAATCTACCACGTAAAAGAAATTGTACTTTAGTAATTGGTTTAAAACTATCTATTTGATAGTGGAATCCAAAGTACCTTCAAGGAGAAGCTATATGTCTACCCAAAGTAATAACCCTTCTTCCTTCTTTAGAAAGAAAACATTTATCTGATTATCAGATGCTTTCCCCTTAAACTATAATTTAGTTTTTTCTCTTTAAATATGGCATGTCTGCAGACCCACTATCTGTACATGGTGGGCTTTGTAACAGAACAATGATATATTGAGTCATTCTCACTATTTTCTCTTCTTTGCTTCATTGACAGCACACAGTTAGGGCCACCCAGTACAGGTCTTCATTTGAGTAAAGGCAAACTCACCATCCCATAAATTTAATGACTTTGACCTCAAAAGTCTTTGTTCTCAACTTGGAGAATGAATCGGATACCCATTGGAGGTTTGGGTAGACTGATATCACTGAAAAGTGACTGTGCAACATAATATTCATCCTGCAAGATGTATAGTGTTGCTTCCTTCCTCCTGAAAGATCAAGAATATGCTTCATTTAGAGATTATATTCTCTCAATAGATGTCAACTCACTTACAGGAGAAACTAATTTTCATTGTGGTTTTATAACCCCATATTGAGCACAATGTATCTAAGAGATATCTAATAAATGCCTTTGGGATTGTTCTAATAATGATTATCACAATAATAGTAATAATAATAAAAAAGCAGCATCAACAAGTTCAGTTTTATATAATGCTTTAAGGTTTATAAAATATTTTACAAATATTATCCCATTTGATCCTTACACAACCCTTGGAGGTAGTTGCTATTATTATGTTCATTTTATAGATGAACTTGAGGTAACAGAAATGAAAGGACTTGCCTAGGATCACAGGGTTAGTAAATGAGTGAGGCAGTATTTGAAGTCAGGTCTTCCTGACTCCAGGTCCTACTCATTATCTACTGTGACACCCGGCCACATCTGTGAGTCTTCTTATGTTGTGTGTGTGTGCATATATATATATATATATATATATATATATATATATATATATATACCCATTAAGTACATGGAAATATATTTTGAAATTTAGATGACATACCAATGTATCTACAGTCTTAGCTAGATACATTTTATGCTTTCAATAAATGCAAATGGACCAATGCAAACATATATTCTGAGAAACAAGATTAGGGTAGGAAACGGAGGCAGGAAATGGAGGCAGTCAGTACAATGGGAAAGGATTTTGAGTCAAAGGCCTTGGGTCTAGCATCTGACTCTGCTGCTTGTTCACTATTCTCTTACTTTCTAAGAAAAGGAACATCTCACTGATCTCTTTTTAGCTTTCTCCCTGAAAAGTAAGGGCTTAGATTTTGCAAGTGCTAAGGTCTGGCTGGTTACTATATACATAGTTCCCTGGGAATGCAATGAGGGGTACTTCAAATTAATGCTTTTTATGTCAGAAAATCATATTCTCGGTGGCACATAAGTATTTAGTTTTGAATAAATGAAATTGCATGTGTTAGAGACAGTTCCAACCCTCCAGGGGATAGTGTTCGGCAGGGGAGCAGAATTTTCAAATTTTGCCCAGGTTTATCTACCAGGGCATATCAAGATCTCACACCAAAGTGATGGGATAGAGTCATTTGCATTTTGGTTTAATGAAGACATCTATGGGGATGAAATCAAGCTGCTTAAAAATGCATTACCAGTTCTTTCACCTGGAGACTTAACTACTGACAGGTAAATAAGAGGAATATGAAAAACCTCCTCCGCTCCAATGAATAACACATGGCTTTCGGCAAGTAGGTAAATTCAAGGAGATTGTCTTTCCCAGTTATGACTTTAAAAGTTTAGTCCATGAATAATTAAGCAACTTCCTGGCACACTCAATATTTATCTGTGAGGCTGCTCTGGGCAGAAGGGAGCAAAAACATTTAGGAAACAAGTTCTGCATTAGCCAGGGGTTTATTTGTTTTCCAGAAGATTACATAATTACATTTTCAGAGCTGTGCTTTGGTGTGTCTAGTTATTTTCTTGTTGATGTATTGATGTAAAATGTGCTAAGGCCCTGAATCTAGACAGATTAGAAGGGGAAGAAGAAAAAAAAAGGACTTTTAAATTCTATATGTAGGGGGAGTTGATAGGATGGAATACTCAATGCCAAAATATGCCATTGTTAATTACTATCATTATCTAGCAGTTTCTGAACATGCACTTTGCAGTTAGATATAGGAGCTACAGAGTAATATAACATATAGAACTCATCTTCAACGGTTTTACAATTGGGAAGACAGGATATACATATAAAAAGGTAAGTAGCAATATAAAGAGGCATGGACCGATTGCCAAATGGAGGGCAAAGAAAGAAGCATTTTGAGCTTATGGATAAAGATCATATAGGGTCATAGATTTAAACCTGGAAAAGAACTTAAGAGATCATTGAGTTCAATTCCCCCCTTATTTTGCAAATGAGGAAATTGAGGGCCAGAGAGGTTAAGTTATTTGCCAGGATTATTTACCTAGCATGTATCCATGGCAACATCCAAACATTGATTTTCCTAATTTCTACTTCATGCTGTTTCAAAGGAAAGAGGGCTCACTAGTGATGACTGGGAAGCACTTTATGAAGAAAGAGGGTTACTAGAACTGGGTAACCCAAATAACAAGTTTGGAAGGTGCATACGGTCACATAAATAATGAGGGATAATTTGGAAGGGTGTTAATTATGAGTGATAATTAAGAGTGGTTAAGAATTTCAAATGAGGGGGGCAACTAGGTGAGCAATAGATAGAGCATGGGCCTTGGAGTCAGGAGTACCTGAGTTCAAATACAACCTCAGACACTTAATAATTACCTAGCTGTGTGGCCTTGGGCAAGCCACTTAACCCCATTGCCTTGCAAAAAACCTTAAATTAAAAAAAAAAAAGAATTTCAAATGACCATTTCGTTTACATTGGTTTCTATTCCAAAAAATAAGTATCATTGTTAAGATGTTCCAACTACTAATAATCAGGCTGGGATACTGGGCTGGTTGAAAATCTAGGTCAATGGTTCTTTTTTTTTTGACACTTTAATTTTTATTAAAGATATTATTTGAGTTTTACAGTTTTCCCTCAATCTTGCTTCCCTCCCCCCACCCCCCACCCCACAGATAGCACTCCATTAGTCTTTACTTTGTTCCCATGTTGTACCTCGATCCAAATATCCAAATTGGGTGTGATGAGAGAGAAATCATATCCTTAAAGAGAACAGAATTCTCAGAGGTAACCAGATCAAACCATAAGACATCTGGGTTTTTTTTCTGAATTAAAGGGAATAGTCCTTGTACTTTGTTCAAACTCCACAGCTCCTTATCTGGATACAGATGGTACTCTCCTTTGCAGACAGCCCAAAATTGTTCTCAATTGTTGCACTGATGGAATGAGCAAGTCCTTCAAGGTTGAACATCACTCCCATGTTGCTGTTAGGGTGTACAGTGTTTTTCTGGTTCTGCTCATTTCACTCAGCATCAGTTCATGCAAATCCCTCCAGGTTTCCCTGAAATCCCATCCCTCCTGGTTTCTAATAGAACAATAATGTTCCATGACAGTTTGGTAAACCATTCCCCAACTGAAGGACATTTACTGGATTTCCAATTCTTTGCCACCACAAACAGGGCTGCTATAAATATTTTTGTACAAGTAATGTTTTTACCCTTTTTCCTCATCTCTTCAGGGTATAGACCCAGTAGTGGTATTGCTAGGTCAAAGGGTATGCACATTTTTGTTGCCCTTTGGGCATAGTTCCAAATAGCTCTCCAGAAGGGTTGGATGAGTTCACAGCTCCACCAACAGTGTAATAGTGTCCCAGATTTCCCACATCCCTTCCAACAATGATCATTATCCTTTCTGGTCATACTGGCCAATCTGAGAGGTGTGAGGTGGTACCTCAGAGAAGCTTTAATTTGCATTTCTCTAATAATTAATGATTTAGAGCATTTTTTCATATGGCTATGGATTGCTTTGATCTCCTCATCTGTAAATTGCCTTTGCATATCCTTTGACCATTTGTCAATTGGGGAATGGCTTTTTGTTTTAAAAATATGACTCAGTTCTCTGTATATTCTAGAAATGAGTCCTTTGTCAGAATCATTAGTTGTAAAGATTGTTTCCCAATTTACTACTTTTCTTTTGATCTTGATTACATTGGTTTTATCTGTGCAAAAACTTTTTAATTTAATGTAATCGAAACCATCTAATTGGTTTTTAGTGATGTTCTCCAACTCTTCCTTAGTCATAAACTGTTCCCCTCTACATAGATCTGACAAGTAGACTAGTCCTTGATCTTCTAATTTGCTTATAGTATTGTTTTTTATGTCTATGTCCTGTAACCATTTGGATCTTATCTTGGTAAAGGGTGTGAGGTGTTGGTCTAATCTAAGTTTCTTCCATACTAACTTCCAATTATACCAGCAGTTTTTAACAAAGAGGGAGTTTTTATCCTGGTGGCCTGACTCTTTGGGTTTATCAAACAGCAAATTACTATAATCCTCTCCTGCTTTTACACCTAGTCTATTCCACTGGTCCACCACTCTATTTCTTAGCCAATACCAAACAGTCTTTTGATGACTGATGTTTTATAATATAATTTTAGATCGGTTAGTGCTAAGCCACCTTTGTTTGCTCTTTTTTTCATTAAGCTCCTGGCAATTCTTGACTTTTTATTTCTCCATATGAATTTACTTAAAATTTTTTCTAACTCATTAAAGTAATTTTTTGGAATTTTGATTGGGAGGGCACTAAACAGATAGTTTAGTTTTGGTAGAATTGTCATTTTTATTATATTAGCTCTCCCTATCCATGAGCAGTTGATATTTCCCCAGTTATTTAAATCTGATTTAATTTGTGTGAGAAGTGTTTTATAATTGTTTTCAAAAACATTCTGAGTCTGTCTTGGCAAATAGACTCCCAGGTATTTTACACTGTCTGAGGTTACTTAGAATGGAATTTCTCTTTCTAGCTCTTCCTGCTATTTCTTACTAGTCATATATAGGAAAGTTGAGGATTCATAGGGGTTTATTTTATAATCTGCAACTTTGCTAAAATTGCTAATTGTTTCTAGTAGTTTTTTAGATTTTGTCTCTTCCTACCCAATTCTAATTCCTTTAATTTCTTTTTCTTCTCTAATTGCTGATGCTAACATTTCTAATACAATATTGAATAGTAGTGGTGATAATGGACACCCTTGTTTAACCCCTGATCTTATTGGGAATGCCTCTAGCCTCTCCCCATTGAGTATAATGCTTGTTGATGGTTTCAGATAGATACTACTAATTATTTTAAGGAACAGTCCATTTATTCCTACACTCTCTAGTGTTTTTAATAGGAATGGATGCTGTATTTTGTCAAAAGCTTTTTCAGCATCTATTGATATGATCATATGGTTTCTGATAGGTTTGTTATTGATATAATTGAGTATACTAACAGTTTTCCTAATATTGAACCAACGCTGCATTCCTGGAATAAATCCTACTTGACCATAATGTATTATCCTAGTGATGACTTGTTGTAGTCATTTTGCTAAGATTTTATTTAGGATTTTTGCATCTATATTCATCAGGGAAATAGGTCTATAATTTTCTTTCTCTGTTTTAACTCTTCCTGGTTTAGGTAACAGTACCATATTGGGTTCATAGAAAGAGTTAGGCAGAGTTCCATCTTTCCCTATTTTTCCAAAGAGTTTATATAGGATTGGAACCAATTGTTCCTTAAATGTTTGGTAGAATTCACTTGTGAATCTATCAGGCCCTGGAGATCTTTTTTAGGGAGTTCAATGGTTTGTTGAATTTCTTTTTCTGAGATAGGGTTGTTTAGGTATTTAATCTCTTCTTCATTTAACTTGGGCAACTTATATTTTTGTAAATATTCATCCATTTCACTTAGATTATCAGATTTATTGGCAAAAAGTTGGACAAAATAATTTCGAATTATTACTTTAATTTCCTCCTCATTGGTGATGAGTTCACCTTTTTCATTTATAATACTAGCAATTTGGTTTTCTTCTTTCTTTTTTTTAATCAAATTGACCAGAGGTTTATCAATTTTATTGGTTTTTTCATAATACCAACTTTTGGTTTTATTTATTAATTCAATAGTTTTTTTTTTTGCTTTCAATTTTATTAATTTCTCCTTTAATTCTTAAAATTTCTAATTTGGTATTTGATTGGGGATTTTTGATTTGTTCTTTATTTTTTTTAGTTGCACGTTTAGTTCATTGATTTCCTCTTTCTCTAATTTATTCATATAAGCATTTAGAGCTATAATGTATCCCCTGAGACTTGCTTTGAATGAATACCATAGGTTTTGGTATGTTGTTTCATTATTATCATTATCCAGGATAAAATGGTTAATTCTTTCTATAATTTGTTTTATGGTCCACTCATTTTTTAAGATGAGGTTATTCAGTTTCCAATTTGCTCTGGGTCTATATCTCCTTGGCCCAGTATTGCATATGACTTCTATTGCATTGTGATTTGAGAAAGATGTATTCACTACTTCTGCCTTTCTGCAGTTGATCATTAGGTTTTTATGTCTTAGTACATGGTCAATTTTTGTATAAGTTCCATGTACTGCAGAGAAAAAGGTATATTCCTTCCTGTCCCCATTCAGTTTCCTCCATAAGTCTATCTAATTTTTCTAACAATCTATTTACCTCCCTAATTTCTTTCTTGTTTGTTTTATGATTTGATTTATCTAGATCTGATAGCGGGAGGTTGAGGTCTCCTACTAGTAGAGTTTTGCTGTCTATGTCTTCCTGTAATTCTTTCAGCTTCTCCTCTAAGAATTTGGGTGCTGTCTCACTGGGTGCATATATATTCAATATTGAAATGACTTTATTGTCTATGGTACCTTTTAGGAGGATAAAGTTTCCTTCCTTATCTCTTTTAACGCTATTTTTATTGCTGCTTTGTCTGAGATAAGGATTGCTACCCCTGCTTTTTTTACTTCAGCTGAAGCAAAATATATTTTGCTCCAACCTTTTACCTTTACTCTATATGTATCTCTCTGCTTCAAATGAGTTTCGTGTAAGCAACATATTGTAGGATTCTGGTTTTTAATTCACTCTGCTATTTGCTTATGTTTTAAGGGAGAGTTCATCCCATTCACATTCAAGGTTATGATTACTAATTCTTTATTGCCCTCTGTGCTATCTTCCCTTTGTTTTTATTTTTCACCCTTTCCCCCTCTTTTATCCATATTCCCCAGTATTTTGTTTTTGAATACCACCCCCTTCAGTGTGTTTGCCCTCCTATATCACACCTTCCCCTTTCTTTCCCCTTTCCCTGTTCCCTTCCCTTCCTTTTGTTATTTTCCCTTATTTCCTCCACTCCCCTTCCCTACCTCTGTCCCTCCTCCCCTTTTCCCCTTTTACTTCTTGAAAGGTTAGATGTTTTATAAGTTAACTGAGTATGTGTAGGTTGACTTTAAGCCAAGTCTGATGAGAAGAAGATTCAGGTGTTTCTCCTCTACTCACTTCTTCCCCTCTATTGCCATAGGTTTTTTGTACCTCTTAGTTTAATGAGATTTGTCCCATTCAATCCCCTCCCTCCTCCCATCTCTTTCTTGTCTCCCTTTTTAGGGAAGTAGTGTATTTTTTTTTAGATCATTCTATCTAAGTCATAGAAAATTCTGAGTGTCTGTCCCTTCTAGTTCAGTATATTCTGTTGAATAGAGTCAAAATTCCTGAGATTTATTAGAGTCTTTCTCCCCAGTGGAGTTAAAGCCAGTTACATCCCATTAGATATCAGTCTCATGGATAGGTCATGGATGTCCATCATTTCTGGCTAGGTATATTGTCTCTGTTAGAGTTACATTTCTCAGGATTTATGAGAGTCTCTACCCCCTCCCCCCCATGCTGGGATATAGCCAGTTTCAACTTGCTGGATTGCATTTTTTTCCTTCCCCCCCCCTTTTTTTTTACCTTTTCATGTGTCTCTTGAACCTCCTGTTTGACATCCAAATTTTCTGTTTAACTCTGGTCTTTTCATCAGAAATTTTTGGAATTCTTCCATTTCGTTAAATGTCCATCTTTTTCCCTGGAAGAGAAGGCTCAGCTTTGCAGGAAAGTAGATTCTTGGCTGCATTCCAAGCTCCCATGCTCTTCGAAATATCTCATTCCAGGCCCTTCGATCCCTTAAAGTTGATGCAGCCAGGTCCTGCGTGATCCTTACTGTGGCTCCTTGATATTTAAATTGTTTCTTTCTGGCTGCTTGCAGGATTTTCTCTTTTATCTGATAGTTCTGGAGTTTGTCCACAACATTCCTTGGTGTTTTCATTTTAGGATCTTTTTCTGGTGGGGATCGATGAACTCTTTCAATAACTACTTTGCCCTCCAATTCGATGATGTCAGGGCAGTTTTCCATCACTAGATCCTGTAATATTAAGTCCAGGCTTTTTTTTCTCTTCAATGTTTTCAGCAAGTCCTATAATTTTCAGGTTTCCCCTCCTCGATCTATTCTCAAGGTCAGTGGTTTTGTTGATAAGGTATTTCACATTTGCTTCTATTTTTTCTATTTTTTGATTTTGTTTAACTGACTCTTGCTGTCTCATGGAGTCATTAGTTTCTGTAGACTCCATTATTTTTTGGGGGGAGGAGTTTTCTTCATTAACCTTTTCCAATTGGTCAATTCTACTTTTGAAAGAGCTTTCCATTTGACCAATTGAGGTTTTGAGAGAATTATTTCTTTTTGCATTTGCTCATTTGAGGATCTGAGAGAATTATTCTCATTTTGTAATTGTCCAATTGATGATCTGAGATATTTATTCTCCTTTTGTGTTTGTTGAATTCTACTTTCTTAGGTTTTGTTTTCTTGTTGCAAGGTATTGATTGTCTCCCCCAAATTTTCCAGTTGATTTTTAAACTCCTTCCTTATTTCTTCAAGGAAGTCTTTCTGTGCTGGAGACCAGATTGTATTCTCCTCAGATGTTCCAGGTCTCTCTGGGTTGGGGTCTTTCCCTTCCAGAAATTTTTCTATGGATCCACCTTTCCTCTGACCCTTCTTCATTATGCTAAGACCTTGAGTTGGGTGGGGCTGGTTCACCTGGGCTTGGGATCTCTAAAGGCTTTACTGAGTGCAGTTTCTCTGGCTGGCCAGTAGGAGGTGCTGGTTGCTTTCTGTGGACTGTCTGTGACCTTGGTTGTGAGGCCTTCTCCCTTTGCTTGAGGGAGGGAATTGGAGCTATTGAATTCTTTTGCCTTCAATCAATGGTGGAATTTACCCTGGCCTGAGGTGATTCTTCAGCTGGGCTGGTTCTTTTGCTCACACACCTGGGCCCGAGGCAGAAGTAATTTGCATTTGTTTGGGAGGAGGCCTCAGTGCAATGGAGGCATGGGCTCAGAGTTTTTCAGACCCGAGGAGCCCAGTGATGGTGTCTGCAACTGTCCTACACCAGACCTCTCCCCGCAGCCCCTTCCCCAAGCTCCAGGGGGACAGCACCAACACCGGTACCTCTGCTTCCCCGCGGACCCAAGCCCCCTTCGTACAGCCCCATCGCTGATCCAGCAGGTCCGGCTCTCGGGCCCTCAGACTCCTGGTTCCGATTCAGCTGTTGGTCTGGCTGATCTTCCCGCGGAGTTCAGACTCACCTGCTGGTACTCAGCCAAGGGTGCTGCAGGAGACAAATCCTGAGGTAGATTTTCCTCTCCTGGCTTTTCTTTCTGGGTTTCCTGGTTCGGATTTCTTTTAAGAGGTTTGTTTCATGTGATAGATGGGGAAGAGATCAGATGATTTTAGAACTGTGCCTGTTTTCTCTCTGCCATCTTGGCCGGAAGTCTGTCAATGGTTCTTTAAATGCAATTCAGGGACCCTTGAGGAGCTCCAGAAATCTCATATGGAATGTGTAAGCTGAAATCATTTCATAATAATTCAAAGACATTTTAATTTTTGATAGCCATAACCCAAATAAATAAAAGTTCTCTGGGGGAGGGGGGTTTGCAATAATATATGAAGGCAGAAATAGATGCAAGGATCAAAAAGTTTGAGAACTACTTATTTAGAGTAAATGTGTGAAAAATTCAGTCCATGAGCTGCATGTAGCCTGTGACATCCTGAGGGCTGGATGAATATAATTTTTGTGTATTTGGGAAATATTTAACAAATAAATAAAATAGATCATATTGTATTTCAAAACTAAGCCAATATGGGACCCATGGGAAGTTTTTTGTATGACTTAGTGGCCACTATCATTACTGTACAGTATTGCAAGAACAGGCAGCAGATATAATAGCTTCTTTAAATTAAACTTTGTTTGGATCAGATAACAGACAAAGGGACAATTCAATTTAAGCAAATACAACAAATATTTATTAATTACCTCCTGTGTCCAAAGTATGGTGGTAGGATCTATGCATACAGAGATAGCTATGACACTGTGACAAGGATATTTAAAAGAAGAGCAAAAGAGAGAAAAATCAGTTTTGAGAAATTTGGAAAAAAAACCCATTTTATCTTTGAATGGTCAGGAAAGAAGTCTTAAAGGAGTAAGAATTCAGTTAGGCCTTGAAAGAAGGGAGGTATATAAACAGATAGCAGGAGAGATAGAAGTCTATTTTAAGTATAAAGGACATCAGATATGATGTACATTATTACAAGTGACTGGTATTGGTAGCTATCAAAATCAGGAGAACAAGATAGGCAGAAGTAGTTTAGTTCCAGAACCAGAAAAACCTAGTTCATTGGATTAGATCACTGTATTATAATGGAAGGTTCCAAGGACAGACAGAGGCTTATTTCCTAAGGACAAGATCTCACTTAAACTGGATTCTGTTTTTAAAAGTCTTGTAGTTGGGAAGAGTCTACTAATTCAACAGAGAAATAAGCAAAGATATAATTCAGGGAGAATTATTTGGAACGAGTTACAACATAAGGAAAGGAATAGTCAAAGGCAAAACAAACTTTTTGATTCTAAAGAAGGGATCAAAAGGAGGAAGAAAAAATGGAAGCAACCAACACAATAGTGTTGTAATAGGCAAAGCCAGCATCAGGAGGACTGAAGTCCCTAGTACTTTGTACTGAGATAACAGAAAGCAACCTGAATATCCATTCCTCTGAACTTCCAAGATCCAAGTGAAGCTCAATCTGGCAAACAGAGGTTAGCCCAGCAATTTAGAATATCCAGAGTGAGGCCAAAAAGGATTGCTCACCCTACCCAAAAGTTCACTAGATTGTGGAGTCTTACTGTGGCATAAAACTTTAATTCAAAATTATGAATGGATAAATGAGTAAATCAAAGAAAGATATGAAAACATGATCATTAATTGTAAATCTGACTCCATAACAACTGCAAACAGAGAGTCAAGGGAAAAAATGGACTTTCCACAAGTACTACATGAATGCCTAGATGAAATAAAACAGATAGAAATGAAATAAAAGGAAAGAATTGGAAAAATAAGTAGCTTGGGAGGGAAAGTGGTAAATTCAATCTTACTCAACAAAAGACCTTCCTGAAAACTAGTCTAAAACAAACAGAAACCAATGACTCACTAAGAATGTTAAGACTATGGGAATAAAATCAGAAGACAGATAAAAGAAGAAAATGGAAGAAAACTGATCTAGACAAAAGGTAATCAAAAAATCACTAGACTGGAGGAAACATGATTAAAAATAGGCACTTTTTTTTTTAGATTTTTCAAGGCAATGGGTTTAAGTGGCTTGCCGAAGGCCACATGGCTAGGTAATTATTAAGTGCCTGAGGCTGGATTTGAACTCAGGTACTCCTGACTCCAAGGCTGGTGCTCTATCCACTGTGCCACCTAGCCACCCCAAAAATAGGCACTTTATTTCAAGAAATAATAAATTAAAACTGCCCACCTCTATTGGAACCAGATGACAAAGTAGGAAGAATCTATTGCTAACTTCTTGAAATGAACTCCCAAAGGAAAATTCCCAGGAATAGCAAAGTTAAAATTTTGTCCTTCAAGTACAAGAAATAATACTGCAAGGGATAAACAGTTTAAAGTAACAAAGAATTTCAGTTAGGATCATGTAAGAAATGGCAGCTTCTACTAAGAATTAGAGGAAATCTTGGAGTTCAAGTTTCCCAAAAGCAAAAGATATACACTTACAACCAATAATCACATTTTCTATAAAGCTAGGCATTCCTTTAAGAGCAAAAAATGAATATTTAATGGAAGAGAAGACTTTTGAGCATTTCTGATGAAAACCAAAGCAGAAATTTGAAGTAAAAAATACAAAAATCCCAAGAAACATAGAAAGGTAATAATGTTTTGACAATAACAAGAATACATATGATAATGTGATGCTAGCATTCTAACTGAGGAAGAAAAAAGGATACTTTCATAACTTTAATGTTTTCAAAGAGGACTAAAAGAATTAAATAAGAAAAACAGAAGTGCTGAGGAGAAATTGATTTTGTTCTGAAGATTTCAAGAAGAGAAAAAGAGTTAGAAAAATAGGATTACAATTTTGTAGAAAGGAAGAAAGGAGTCTGAAACTTGTAATTTCTCATAATTGGAAGATATGTGAGAAGAATATAGAAACAGAAGGAGCAGTAGAAATCAGATGAACCATTCTTATGGAAATGGACAAAGGAGGAGTGAACACACATTATGTGCACTGCATCTTATAAGAATATATCTAATTCAACAGAGAAATAAGCACAGATATAATGCAGGAAGAATGATATGGAAGGGGTGATAATATAAGCAAAGGAATAGTCACAGGCAAAACAAACCTTCTGATTCTGAAGGAGGGATGAAAAGGAGGAAGAAAAAACCTCAGAATCTAAGGAAATTACTTAGATTGCTTCTTGGACAATTGGAGAATGAATGGCTGAACAAATTAGGGCATATCAATATAATAGAAGACTATTGTGCTGAAACAAGTGACAAAACAAGACAATTTCAGAGAATCCTGGGTAATATGAACAGATGCAGAATAAGGTGAGCAGAAAACAACTTTCAAATAAATCCAAAAAATGTAATGTTCAGTTATATCTCTGTAGAAGATCTATAGCGAATCTGTTACCCCCCCCCCCCTTGATAGAGAGGTGATGAATATAAAATGCAGAAAGAGACATAGATTTATGAACCACTATATGGATTTTTTTGGGCATGATTCTTTATATTTTTTTATATTTTTTTTCCTTTTTTTCCTTTGATTTTTAACTAGGACATAATCAAAGGAAAGGAGGTTAGCAGAAGTAATGCCAAAAGAGAAAAGAAAGAAAGAAAGAAAGGAAGAAAGAAAGAAAGAAAGAAAGAAAGAAAGAAAGAAAGAAAGAAAGAAAGAATGGAAAGAAGGAAGGAAGGAAGGATGGAAGGAAGGAAGGAAGGAAGGAAGGAAGGAAGGAAGGAAGGAAGGAAGGAAGGAAGGAAGGAGGAGGGAGGGAAGGAAGGAAAGCCTTCTGTTGTAAGGAGATATTTTATTTTAAAAAGTATAAAAATGGTCCATCAGAACTCATTTCAGGGTCATAGATTGCTCTGAATAAGTGCTGGGCCATCTTGTTTTAAACTGAAGGACATATTATTTTGACCCGATGAGTCAATATCTAATATATTTGGAACATCTCTCTAAACTCAGCATAACTATGATTTATTATTGCTTCAGGATATATTGGACCACACATTCCCACTATATAACTAACTTTACAATATCTCTTTTTGGTTTTCCACTCATTAAGTGTTTTATTACCACTACTATGTTCAAATATGTATAAATACAATAGCTTGTGCTTTATATAGTGCTTTAAAGTTTGAAGAGCACTTTAGGTATAATTATTCCCATTATGCAGTTGAGGAATAAGAAGTTAAATGACTTGCCTAGGGTCACACAGATACAGTGTCTGAGGCAGAATTCTGTTCTTCTTGAATTCAAGTATAGGATACCTAATGCATCACCTAGCTGACACAAACATACACATCTGAGTATATGTATATATGTGTATATGAGACCTAACAGTATGGCCTAAGGATGTTAGTATCATAGTGGGAAAGCCTTAGAATTTTAGAATTAGAATCAAATCTAGATTGCTGCTTTCTAGCTATGTGAGTATACCCAAGTTAATTAATCCTTGAATTTTATGTCATCATATTTTTTGCCATCATATAATTTTTGTTTTCATATAATAATAATACCATGCCATGTATCTCACAGGGCTTTTGAAGGAAAACTATTTTGTAAAACTTAAATGCTATAGAATTAAGATGCATATGTCATGGTCTTCCCCCATCCCCAAGAGCTTATAATGTTGTAGGGAGATTATATATAGTTATAATTCAAGTCAGTATATGATTCATGTCATATGATCAATTATGCTTCATGTATGAGGTAATATTTGAACTTTGAAAAGATATTTAGGACATTATAAAGGTTTAATTTAAATTGACATTTTATTCATACTTCTGAACACACTGCCCCACACGTCTTCCCTTTTAACAGACTAAAAAAGGGAAAAAAATAAGCAAAATCAATAATTCATAGAATACATAAGTCAGAATATGCAATATTCTGCACCCCTCCCCTCCTATCTCTTCATCAAATGGAGATTGGGAGATTGGTAATTTTTTTCATCTTTTCTAGACTCAGTTTATTCTTTTTTTTTTTTTTTTTTAGGTTTTTGCAAGGCAAATGGGGTTAAGTGGCTTGCCCAAGGCCACACAACTAGGTAATTATCAAGTGTCTGAGACCGGATTTGAACCCAGGTACTCCTGACTCCAAGGCCAGTGCTTTATCCACTGTGCCACCTAGCTGCCCCTGTGCCACCTAGCCACCCCTGCGCCACCTAGCAGCCCCTCAGTTTATTCTTTATATAGTTTTGCCTTGTTTTATTGTTGATAGGTAGAATTTTGTTTTGTCCTTTGTTCACAAAGAAGACCATGACAAGCAAGTGAATTGGATTGAGTGAGGGAATGCAGAGCTAAGTCACCAGCCTAGCTTTCTTCTGTGGAGCTACCTGGGTGGGGTGGCCAGATATGAATCAGGATGACTAGAGATAGCTCTAGATGTGAGACAATCAGGATTGTGACTTGCATGTCTTCACAATTAGTAAGCATTAAGTGTCTGAGGCATTATTTGAACTCAGGTCCTCCAGACTTCGGATCTAGTGCTCTAATCACCACACCACCTAGCTGCCCAAAGATTTTGATAAACAGAAATGGAAAGGAGGATAATCTATGTTGAGGAAATAACAAGCAAAGGTATATCAAAAGAAATTACAAGGTCTGTTTGGGAGCATGGTAAAAATAAAATAGCCCAGTTTGACTGTAAAGAAGTGATGAGATAAAATTTTAAAAAGAGTAGCATCCTAATTGTGAAGGTCCTTGAATAATAGCAAGTTAGGTAGCTTTGGATTATAATCTGTAATGATAAGGGTGGAATTTGGAGTAACCGAATAACACTATTACTATGGCAGAATTGGAATTTGGAGATGATAGGGTTTGACCCCTTAATTTTTTAGCAAAGTAGAATTTAAGGACAATTAATTAGATTTTTTAGAATTTTTTTTTAGCAAAGTAGCATTTAAGGACAATTAATTAGATAGTCCTATGAAAGATGAGTTAGAAGTAGAGGCTAGAGAATGGAGGCTGGGACACCAGTTCTCAAGTTAGTGCAGTATTATTGGTATGAATCATATAGGAGATGGGATCCTCCTCTCATTCATAGGATGTCAGAAATCCAACCTAGATTTTACGCACATTGCAGGACAGAAAATTATACTTCTTCAATCCTTGTCAGCATACTTAATTTTATGAGGCCAACCAGTTTAACACCTTAGATCAAATGAAAATACATTTCGTCAATCAGCATCTCAAAATATGTAAGAAGAAATTTTTTCCCCATAAATAGAGAGGTATTATAATGATCTCACCACTAGTGGTAGAAGGGACTTATGAAGGGAAGATGTAGCAAGGGCACACATGGGTAAAGAAGTCTCAGTGGAGAGTATTCATTTGTTTAGGTAACATATGTAATGTAGCTGGGGAAAGCCAAACTTATTGTACTATCAAACTGCTCATTTCTCCTGATGGCATCATAAGAAGAGGTGCTTTCTCAGCTAAGCTAGTGTTCCTTACTGTTCTATTCCATCTGTTTCATTCTTATGTTACAGGTGTTTTCTTTTACCTGCTCTTTGCTGGGTAACTACACAATACTTTCTACTCTTGATTACTTGCTTCTATAGAGCTTCTTCCTATCCTCTCTGGCCCTCTACTGGGTTATAGTTTTGATGGAGCCTTCAGTTGTGAAATAAGTTTTCTGATGAGTGGTAGGGTGTCTGTGCACTTTTGAGGTTCCTAGCCCAAGGAGTAACTAATGTGTTCTTTTGAAATGAAAACTCTAGTCAATTAGACTAAACCAAGTAGCCAGAGAAATTCTTAGTCATTTTAAAATCTATCTTGTAATCCATTCCTCCTTAGGCTACTCAGAGTCCCCCCCCCACACACACAAATTCTTGTCCCATGGTTCCTGGGTCAATAACTTTGGTCTTTCAAATAATCCACTTAGCAAAACTACAAAGTCAGATGAGGAGGAACCTTTCAACCTCATTAATAGGCAATTAAGTGATAAAATATATGGACTGCTAGGTCTGGAGTCAGGAAGATCTGAATTCAATTTTGACCTCAGATACTTAAAAGTTATATGACCTTGGGCAAGTCACTTAACTTCTGTTTCCCTCATATTTTTCAAGTTTAAAGTGGCAATAGTAGCATCATCTATCTTGCAGGATTATTGTGAGGAACAAATGAGCTAATAATGCCCTGAGCACTGAGAGAAATGATTATTTTTCTCTTATATTAATAATCAGTTACTAATTTCCCTTTTCCATTTCTTCATTCAGAAATCAGATCCTTGCAGGTTATTCTGTCAATATCTGTAGGATATTGGGGCGGCTAGGTGGTATAGTGGATAAAGCACCGGCCCTGGAGTCAGGAGTACCTGGGTTCAAATCCGGTCTCAGATACTTAATAATTACCTAGCTGTGTGGCCTTGGGCAAGAATCCACTTAACACCATTTGCCTTGCAAAAAAAAATCTGTAGGATATTGCTGACAGATAAAATTGCCCAAATATTTGGGGTACATATTTTTCTATCTTGAATGGTCATCCACCCAACTAGGAAACCTTTCAAACAGAATCCAGTTTAAGCAAGATCTTGCCCTTAGAAAATAAGCCTCTGTCTGTCCTTAGAGATTTCTATTAGAATTTAGAGTGACCTAGTTTATGAAGGGGAAAATCAACCAGCAAGGTCTGGGAAGAGATGAATTCTTTTGCTCAGATTGCTAGAAGTGGCTGAGCCTCCCGATTGTCATATTCTCTGCAGGAGCAACTGAAGGCTTTCTGCCCACCTCCTCATTAATATGTCCATCTCCTCATTGATTGTTAACTAATCAAAGTTGATTTTCACCTTCATGTAGGCACCCCTTTCAAAAGGCTTTTTAATTATTTAGAAGTCCCCAAATATTTATCTTTGATTTATAAGAGAAAGTAAGATGACTATTTTATTATCTGCTAGTCATAACTAATAAAATTGCTAATTACTTAGAAACTATGTCTTGAACTTTTCATTTCTAACAGCACAATGCTTTGCACATATGAAAGCTTATTTCCTTTCCTTTTGTGCCTTCCCTAATATCTCTGGTTATCATGCAAATCAACTTGGGAACTAGACTTAAAATGGGCAAAATGGCTGGAATCTAGGTGGTGGCCTTTGTCCTATTTTCCACTAGCAGTAAAAATTACTATGTTCTGTATAGATAATAAAGATTTGAAACAAGGTAGTAGCAATGGAAAATAAATGAAAGACAAAAGATTCAGGATTTTAAAGAATTAGTAGAATTTGCTGACTGATTAGATGTTAGGGGCAAGAAAGAGGGGAAAAAAGGAGATTCTAAGTTTTGAACACTTAGAGACTGACTGGAATAGTAATAGTGGCATTACTTAATATTAGAAAGGCATGAGGTGGGAGTTTAGTGAGTCTGGTATAGAAAAAATGATAATTTGGATTTAAATAGGTTCAGTTTGAGGTGGCAGTTCCTCAAATGGAATAGCCTATATCCCTTAGTTTATCCCACTGGTCTACCTTCAGTAATTGAAATTGCCTTAGTGCAGGATATTTTAAACTTTGGGAGATCATGAATTCCTTTGGTAGTCTAGTGAAGCCTATGGAACCCTTCTTTGAATGACGTTTATAAATGAATAAAATAAGTAGATATACAAAGAAAGTCATAGCAAAATAAAAATGCAATTTTAAGGTTACAAATCCCATGAAATCTCTATATGCATACCTTGGGGATCCATGGATCCCAGATTAAGAACCAGATTAAGAAACCTCTCATTAGAGAGTTATTGTGTCTTCAGGACTCTCCTAGTGAAAATGTAGATACCATTAATAGTATTTTTTGAATTTTGATGAATTTTGATGAATTTTCATCCATTATTCACATATTGCTATGAATTGGTTTATCTATTACCTTCAGTCTTAGTAGAACCATACAGAAATCCACATAGGATAGGGAAATTTTGATGAAATAGTAAAAGGAAAGAAAATAGGTTAGAGACACTAAGCAAGAATGGGTAAAATCCCAAAGTGTTGGGTGTAGCTTAGGTATGGTAAAGGAATACTAAATGCGTAGAAATAGAAGTCATGTCCTATGATTGGGAAAAGTCAAGTAGTTGGATTCTGGAGACCTTTTTCTTATATCTTATTTTTCATAAAGCCCAGGATATCTTTTGCTGTGGTTATACTCTCCAGGCAGCATTCTCTAAACCTATAATGCCCCTTGACTAATTTAACCATTGATTAATTTGTGGCCTGATAATGACCTCTCACTAAAGAATTATATGCTTCTGTGTCTGCTCAATGCAATGCAATCTTATCCTGATCACTCTCCAGGGCTCATATCTAATATTGTTCTCTTGGAATTAGAATTTATCCCAGAGGGGAGAGGTCAACTGATAGATATTTATGGTTCTCTACCAATGTAAGCCAAGATATCTCATATGAACTCATTAGGGTAACATGAACCAATGACAAAGAGGGAAGCACACACCTACCGTGTATAAGGATCTTTAATGAAATACTACCCAATCAATGAAATCTGAACCTTGATCTGATAGCTGAAATAAAAATATCCCTAAGATCATTTGGGAAGTAGGGTTAAAAATAATATTTTACTTTTTTTGAGATGGAATTAGAGGTACTCTTGATAAGAAGAGTCAGAGTGGGGAATGACCCCTTTCCTCTCTAAAATATCAAAAGGTATATACATATATATATATATATATATATATATATATATGATATACAGTGTTCTGATTCAGTTTTCCCTTCTATCTTCTCTTTTGACTCCTACAAGCACCCTGAGATCATTTTTCCCTCTTCTGGAGATGAAGAAACTGAGGAATACAAAGATACTTAAATAACTTACTCAAAGTCACAGAAGTTAGTTCATTCTAGAGCTGGGACCAGAGCCATAACTAGAAATTATTGTACCTGCAGCACATTTTGTTGAGTCAGCAGAATTGGGTGTGTATGGTGACGAGGGTGAGGATACAGTAAGGGAAGGAATTTATTGCAGAAGACAGCCTAATGTCAGGTAAAGCAGTAATGGAAGAGGGATAACCTGCCTTCAAGAACAGAATCTGACCTTAGGATTTAGAAGAGGAAGGAGGCCAAAGTAGAAAGGAATCATGATAAAGAAAGGCATGACTATCTATACCTGAGAAAGAAAAGGAAAAGAAATAATGACAGATTGGGTCAGACACATAAAATATAGGATCCTAGAGTAAAAGCCCATTTGAGTACATCAGTACAAGGTCAAGGAAGTCAAGGAAAGCCAAGCAAACAGAGATTAGGATGACTTAATGATAGCTGCATCTGAATTCTTTAAAATTATATGTTGATCATATTCTCAGTTTCTTAAAGTGAAAGACCAGCTAAAATGCTCAATAATGATACTTCCTCCACCTTTAGAACCTTTTTCTATGTTGTACAGTTGACAGTTACCACTACTACTCTCACCATAATAATAACATCATCATCATCATCATAAGCATTTCCCCTACATTTTAAGGTCTATAAATATAATTTCATTTTATCATCATAACAACCCTATGAGGTAAATAATGTTCATATTCCTGTTTTGCAGATGAGGAAACTGAGACTAAGAGATGTGTGTGGCCCAGAATCATGACTAAGTGTCTGAGGCAAGATTTGAACTTGTCTTTCTGATTACAGGTCCAGTGCTTTATCCCTAACATTTAGGTGACAGCAGATAGAAATGGGAAAATTTAGACCAATCAGTCTATCCTTAATTATATTTTTCATTTATGTTGTAATTTATATATTTATTTTTGTGTATATATATTGTATTTCCTCTACATTTTATATGTACTTTTATGTAGATCTTTTATATTCTCAACAGAATGTAATCTCCTTGAGTGCAGGGCCTATTTCATTTTTTTAATACTCATTAACTAGAATAGAACCTTATATGTAGCAGGTTCTTAATATGTGCTTATTGAATATCCTCATAAACTATGCTGTGAGGTAGGTAGCTTAAGTATCATTAAAACTAGTTGACAGACAAAAAATCCAATGCCTGGAGAGACAAAGTAATGCGAATAAATAACTAGAGGGCTAGATAAGGTTAGAGCTTTGATCTGAACTAAATCAAATGTTCCATCTACTATACCCTTTACAGTTTAGCCTATTTCTAAAAGGCATTTCTGAAGTGAAACTGAGTCAGGCCCTATTCAGGGTCTTTGATGGAGAGATTTTTGAGCAGAGGGTCCCTCACATTGCTAAAATTTATAAATGTGTCATGAGAACTTTCAGTCCTTACTCTGGGTGCTCAATCTTTTTGTAATGACCAAGATAGGGAGACAAGTGAGCACATCTCATATATACATATAAGTCATTGGGGATGCAGAATTTACGTGGACTATATACTAGATGGGAAATAGTGGTGGTGTATTAGTGTGCCTCTGGCATGTCTGAAGTTCACATTTTTGTATGACTGATAAAGGCTAGGGAAACTCAGGTTCTGGGGAAGCTTTGGAAGGTCAGATCATCTCTATCCCTGATCACACAGAGAGAGGAAAATATGGGACCTGCCTGGTCCCTTTACAGCAGAAGAGAGGCACATTAGATTTTTGACTGTACTGCCACAATTAGAAATGTCTTCTTGCTTCCATTATTAAAATCCAATCAAATAATTATAAAGCATTAATTGAGAGTATATTCTTCATCTGGGAAACATTAGCCACTGGGAGTTAATTATCAGTAGAGAAACTAAATGCTCTGAAGTCACAATTAGCTACATCAGATCCCATATGCCATGAGGCCATTATCAATGGATTTGGTAAACTTATAATAAACAATTAAAAGAAACTTGAAGTGCAATAATCATTTTCATTAATATAATGCTTTAAGGTTTAAGATCCTTCCTTACAACAAACTTATTAAACAGTGTGTATTCTACTTTTATGGATGAACAGAGTAAGACTCAACTATTGACATGGCTTTCCCCTATTCATACCAGAAAGGGTAGGAGCTGAGACTCAAGACTCAGATCTCTGGAATGCAAGTCCAGTACTCTTTCCACTAAAACACATTACTTCTAGCATTAGAAATTAAACTATGAATCTAATATTAAGAATTTCATATTTTCAAATAAAAGCATCTAACTTATAAACCATAAAATTTAAAAGAAATCACTGTCACAGAATTACAGAATTTGCAGGAAACTCTGTAGATATGTTTTTCAACTCAAATGCAAAAGGAATTCTCATTACAATATATTTGACTAGTGGTCATCTAACCTTTACTACTTTTCCAGGCTGCCAATTAATTTTTTGTGGGGACAGCTTATATTGATTGTTAGGAAGTGCTTTTCTGATCTTAAGTCTAAATTCACCTCTCTGCAGCTTTTACCCATTGTTCCTTGTTCTATTCACTGGATCCAAAGGGGAAAAAATGTCGAATTCTCTCTTCCATGACACAACCCTTCACTAATTTGGTCAGGTTTCATTGATGGTGTCATAAGATATCTCAAAAGTACTAGATGACCTCAATTTTCCCTTCCTGCTCTAAATCTGTGGTTCTATGTATATGTACTAATCTCTTCTCTTCCCTCATCCAACTTGTAAATCTTTAACTGGGAAACACTGTGCTAGGTGAATGTTTAGTAACTAGCTCTTCAAAAAAATTCACTTTTGAGTTTAGTTTGCATTATTAACATCTTCTCTTTCTTAAGTCTTGATAATCAACAAAACAATAAATCAAACACAGATTTGTCATATTTTTGATTTGTGATTTCTAATAAGTAAGTGCTGTCACTGAAAATTTAAGGTCGTTCTTTAGAACTGGTTGGAATTGGGTCCAGCACTCACTCTTCCTTATTATATTGAGACTAACTCCTCATTTGCAAATACACAGTATAAAAAGTTATAGGACATTTTATTGCAGAACAGAAATACAAACAGAATCTGTGGAAAATAAAATAGGAATCCTCCATCTAGACTTCATACAGAGTGACTCCAAGCAGGTGTCCCCAGGCATTACTCTCCATTTTTTTCCCAGAAAAGGCCCCCAGGGGCACCATTCTCTTAATAACACAGTTATTTTTTGTCAAGGGTGGATAAGACCAAAAATCCCTCAGTATTAAGATAAAATTTTCTCTATTCTTGGCAAAGTCTTCATCAGCAAGGGAAAAATCTCATAAATTCTTGATAGGACTTCATTGAAGTATCACATCAGATAGGACATTTCCTTTTACTGAGGATTATTTCCTTTCACCAAATCTCTAGTCAGTCACTGGACATAGAGCAATATATTATGAATTAGAGCTTCTTTTGGCTCTGGTCTCATGAGAATCCCTATCATGAACCACGAATTTTGATGTTCTCTTTTCCACTGATACTTGACAGCGGTCACACATGGAAATGCTTTTCACTTGTTTAGGAGTTGAGGAATGCCCCAAGTAATTCCCCAATTAGTTCTTTTCAGCAGAAGGCTGGAATTATTAGAATCATTCAGAACTGTCTCTAATCTCTACTAGTCATCATCCTACATTTGGGTCATTTTTCTAGCAGTTCTTCCATATGTATTACCTGTAGCCAGCATCTTTCTTCCAACTGATCTCTATAAGACTAAAGAAGGGAAGAAAGACCACTCCTAAAGTGATTGAGATAAATCAATGTGTCAGAATGCCAGCTGAGGGTCAGTATGGTATTATTGCACAACAGGGCCTGCCTTAGAGTCAGGAAAAACTGGGTTCAACTTGCAACTCTGACACTTACTGCATGTAATGTCCTTGAGCAAATTACTTAACCTTTCAGTACCCCCTGGAAAATCTTCAAGATGCTAAATTATTGAGTTGTCATCCACATAAATGCAAGGAGGTTTTATCCTGAGAGTTCTTCACATGAATGAAATGGTGAAAATATATCTGAACAATACATTATCTAATATCTTAACAGCACCTTAACCAAACCACTCCACAGTGAGAGAGCTTAGCTTCTCTGAAATTTTCTTTCTTAATAGTAACTAATGTTTATATAGTAATTTAAAATTGTAAAGCGCTCTACACATTTCCATTCATTTCAGCTTTATCAAAACCCTGTGAAATATATGCTCTCATATACAGATGAAGAAGCAGAGACTTAGGGAAGTTAAATGCCTTGCTAAGAATCATGCATCTAGTAATTATCTGGGGCAGAATTCAAATTTAGTTCTTCCTACTCTCCATTTTCCATCAGTAACTCTGTTTCTTTTCCACTCCCTGAAACATCAGTCCTCTTTCAGTCTAAAATGATTATTTGAAATCTTATTAGATTGACTCAGTTTTTGATGGTCAGTTTCCTTAATTACTTCTCCCTTCTGACTGGGGGGATAATATGGGGGTGGGTGGGGAGAGGATGACATTTGGAACAATAAACTCCTAATCCTTTCCTTTATGGAAGGTTCAGAGCTTTTCATGGAACTCTCCATCAGTGACTCTGCTTGGTTTCCAGAATAGAGAATATTGAGTCCCAGGAGAAAATAATCTCAAGCCCTCATATCAGGTATTCATTGCTGGTCCTCCCTCACTTCCACCCTTTTCATCTTCATTTTATGTATTGTATGTTGTAAGCCTCTTGAGAGCAGAGATTATCTTTCTTTTTCTTATTTGTATCCCTAGTGCTTTGCACAGGAACTAACACATAGTGAGTGCTTAATAAATATTCATTGAATTGAATCTTGATTTTTCAGTCCAGTGTTTTATCACAACCATGGCACCTCTGTTCGTAAAACATTTTTGAAACTCTACATTTTTTGTTCCTACCAACAAACGAGTTTCATTGTTTCTAATATGCTTAGACTGAGACTTAATGAAATCAAATGTCTTTTGTAAGGTTGTTCATTTCATAGTTGAGACTAGAAGCCAAGTCTCCTCACTATTCAGTGCTCATTTTATCATATCCTGTTATTTCTGTAAGCATTAAGATAATGTGTTACTTCTTCTGAACAAATATATGTCTTAGTCCTCTTCAAAAATACCTGATTCTTATAAAGGACTAAAAAGGGTGAGATGAATGTAGGGATTGAAAGCAATATGGGAGGACGATAGAAGAAAATTTGAGGGGAATGGATGACAAGGCATCCACTTAAAAGTACCATACATGTCTCCTCTGCCTGTGCATAAAGATCTAGGCAAACAGTTTACCTGAATAATAGATTGTTGGTTAGGTATAATTGACTTATTTCTAAACTGTGATTTGAGCTAACTGAATTGACCAATCAGTTGAGTAATAAATCTGGTTAGGAACCAATTAGTCAAATTTTTAATTGACTTTTTGTGAAGAGACTCATGATTTCTGAACAATTGGGAAAATTACTTCTCCATATTCTCTAATCCTTTCCTGCATATGGTCCTTCTTTATTGTGTAGGTTCCTGTGTCCAAGATACTTTCCATCATGATGTCCATTTGTTATTCACTGTATTCTCTCCAACAGAATTCCTAAAGTAGAAAACAATCAATGGACCAGAACAAAAACTACAATGGATTTGGAATCAAGAGAACAAGATTTCACTTTTGGCTCTGTGACTTATTAGCATAAAGCTCATTCTTCATAGCATAGCAGGATGATGTAATGGACAGGAACCAATTCCCCTGTGTGACATTCATTTTCTTCATCACTAAAATGGGGGTGATAATACTTAGAACTGGATGGGACCTTGAGGACAATGCAGTCCAACTCCCTCATTCTATACTTAAGGAAATTGAGGTACAAGGAAGTTAAGTAATTTGCCCAATCATTCAACTACTGTGTTTAAGAGGAAGAGATTTGAATCCAGATCCTTCTAACTCTAAACCTAGTATCTTATCTACAACACCATGTTGCTATGATGCAGGGAATGTGTTTTATCCTATTACTAGTCATCCATTGGTAGCAAAGAGGACCATACCAATCAACCAAGTGATTGGTGGCATGACTTACATAATTATGCTTATTATAGTGAGGAGTATGCTGTGCAAGGTATCCTTCTCACTTGCCTTTTCTGGGACTATTCCACCTCAAGGTGGAAACAGGACCATTGGTGCTGATCTGAGTTCTGCAGGAGTCTCTTGGCCTTGAATTGGTTTTTCTTCCTCTTATATCAGCGAGGTATCAGTGCCAGGCGAGTAATAGCATGTGATATCTAGCTACAGACTAAAGAATTCTGCATTAATAAATTAAAACTATTATTATTGGTGGCTAACTTTTTGGAAACATGAACCTTGTCTTAAATTCCATTTGCTCCCTCTCTCAGCTTTAAGCCAACCTCCATCTCCTATCTCCTACTCCTAACTCCTAACTAAAGGATGGCATTTGTTATGCTTTCACATGGTACGTATGCATTCCAGGAAATGGTGACATAGAATGAAGGGTTTCATTTTTTTTCCTTGCTAAGCTCTGTGGGATGCCTTGACTTTTGAACATCAAAATCAGAGGAAGGTAGAGTCAAATTCTTCTGTTCCTCTACTGTTCACTGGCAAACTAAAAGGCATTCCCCAGAGGCTCATGGAGTTACTGTATGTCAACAGTTGTTTCATTGTAACTTGGCTCCTGCAGAGATAAAATGGCCCCTTTGCTTCCTGCAACTTGCCTTCTTCCTTTTATCATTTATGTGCAGCATAGTTCTGAGGCTGCTGAGAAACTACCTCACACAAAATTCAACTGTAAACCTTTCAGTTCTAAATCTTTTTCTTTGGAGCTAAGCCCTTTCGGAATAGAGGCTTGTGTTTTTCCTTTTTTTAAACCTAACATGTGCTTGATTTTATACTAGGTACAAGAAAAAGGAGACATAATTGTTGTCATCAATGGGTGTATAAGCAACAATTGAAATAACAGTGACAATAATGCAAATTAACAGTTATATGATGTTTGAGGGGGGTTAAAACTACAATTAGTTGGCACAGTGGATGGATCAAGAAAACCTGAGTTCAAATTCATCTTCATGCTGTGTGACCTCCAGTTAGCTGTGTGACCTTGAGCAAGTCATTTAACATGTGTCTTGCCTCAGTTTTAGCAATTGTTAAATGGAGATAATAATAACACCAGTTTCCCAGGGTTGTCACGAGGATCAAATTAGATAATATTTGTAAAATATTTAGTATTGGTCATAAATAAATGTTTGTTTCTTTCTCTTTTCCTTCCCTTCCTCTTCACATACTTCAGAATAGATTATTCAAATATAGAACAAGATATACATAAAAAGATATGAAATGCTAAATGTCAATAATAAGAATATTAACTCACATTTAGTGTTTTAAGTTTTGTACAAAGAGACTTCCTCAAAACCGCCTTGAGGTATCCTTATTTTATGATTAGGGAAACTGAGTTTCAGAGTTTAAGTCATGTGCTCAGGGCCATACAACTATGTAGTCATTGCCATAGGACATTTTCAAAGTCATAGTAAGGTTGGTAAAGCTGAAATTTCTCCTTTGTGGTCTCTAATAATTTTTTTTTCTATTTTATGAACAACTTAACTTTTCATTACCATTACCCGTCTTTGAAAATATGTTGTTGCCATAGTTGGATGACTTTCCAGGGTTCGCTGTGCTTCTAGAGTGGGATTTTTGGCTACTGAAATGGATATTTCATACAGCAGTCATGAATTCATAAAGTTTAGACCTGAAAAGACACCTTGGAGATCATCTAACCCAGCCCTCTCATTTTAAAAATGAGGAGATCAGGGTCTAGAAAGATAAAATAATTTTCTAAATGTCATACAGGTAGTAAATGGAAACACCAAAATTTGAACTGAATTCTTGACCTTTCCATTGTACAACTAGTTGTTTGAGAATATAAATATCAACTTGAGTCCAATCTCATTATTTACAGGTCCCTGTGTGTGATGTATATTCAATATGAGTTGAATGAGTTGATTTAAGTGTTCAGTACGTTATATTAATAATGACTGACATCTAAATGGAACTTGATTAAGCTTTCCCCTCCTTTATATCATTCCATCCTGGTAACTTTGTGAGGAGTAGCAGATGTTATTATCTTTATATAAACATGAAATGGAGAGTTCAGAAAACATAAATTTTTTTTCCTCAAGTTACTTGATATTCTGGACTGGATCTGAGTGCTCAGCTCCCTGATTGTAGAGGTTCCATTCTAAAATAAAAATAGATGCTCATAAGCCATTCAACAATTAGCAGAAAGGCATTTACATAGTTTGCAATGGGTAGAGTACCAAAGTCAAGAAGGTTCACCTTCCTAAATTGAGATCTGGCCTCAGGCACTTAGCTGTGATACCCAGGGCAAGTCATTTAAGCCTGCTTGCCTCTGTTCCCTCATCTGTAAAATAGTTGGTGAAGGAAATGGCAAAAATCTCCAGGATCTTTGTCAAGAAAACTCCAAACGACATCACACAGAGTTAGGCATGACTGAAAATGACTGAAGAATGACATAAAGAGAATTCAAAAAGTAAAGACATTGAGAATTCATTTGAAGATTCAATTGAGTAAAGTTCCCATTAATCCACTAGCCTAGCATCTGAGAGCTCTTTCAACCCCTTACAGTGTTTTTGTAAATAGTCTGAGTCCTTGGTTCTCTGAAGCAATCAAGTGTCATGGAATATCTTAATGTGTTTTAAGAAAAAATTACCCTAACGTGCATGGGGAGAGAACTTCTACCACACACACACACACACACACACACACACACACACACACACATATATGTATACACATACATACATATATAAATTACATACAAATATTATGTGCACAAATCCATACATATATATAGCTAGGCAGTACAATAGATAAGAGTGCCAGGCCTGGAGTCTGAAAAACTCAATCTGAAAGTCAGTCTTAAGCACTTATTGGCTGTGTGACCATAAACAAGTCACTTAACCCCATTTGCCTAAGTTTCTACATTTGTAAAATGAGTTTAAGAAGGAATTGGCAAATCAATACTTTCTCTTTGTAGAGAAAACTCCAAGTGGGTTCAAAAAAAGAGTTGAACACCACTGAAGAGCCACTAAACAGCAATATCAATAGACATATACAAAGGTAGGTTTGGAATCATTAAACTTCTTAGTAAAAAAGGTGAGTCAAGGATAAGAAGAGGAGGAAGAGAAAGAAAAATAGGAGATCATTGTAGGAATTTAATTCTCAGATTTTCATTTATTTAATTAGCCAAAAAATTTTATCTGATGGGGAAGTCATTGTCCTAATGGGTCTATAAATGCCATTGGATATCCATTTGTCCTTTCATCTAAAGTTTCAAGCTCAGTATGAAGGGCATTTATTTAAAGAACTGTTTTACTATGCTTAGACAAATATTTTTTTAAACTCTGTCTTAAGCAAAGTTCACAAGATGGATAACTCTTTATTCTGCAGCCTATTTATCTTTTCCCCCTCCCATAATTTCTGATCACTCAGCTATTAGCATTTAAATAGTACCTGTCAGTCTTTTATAATATGCCTCCAATCTAGTTTCATTGCTGACATCCTAATCAAATCCTGTTAGTGACAAAATTTGCTTCCCTTTTACCTTGGAGCCTTCAAAATTTCAGTTATGGGATGCTACAATGTCCAGCATGTCCTTGGTTTATATGCAAAGATGTTGCCAAGCATAGCACTTTGGTGTGTGAAGTATAAAATATTAGCTGGATGAGATGTTAGAAATCATAAGTCTTACTCCCTTGTTTTACAAATAAGGAAACTGAAGTTTAGAGGAGTAAAGTAGATATAAGCAACTGGTTGGCCTGGGATAAGAACACAATTTGTCTGATTCCATGCTTTTCCCCTTGTATCTTATGGGACCTAAACTTTAGAAAAGTCTTTTAAGACTCGTGGGGAAGATGGTGGAGAAAAGACAAGCACTGTGTTAAGTGCTCCTCTTTCCCCTCAAAAACACCATGAAACAAACCTCTTAACAGAAATTTGATTGACAAAACCCAGAAAGAGAAGCTAAGAGAAGAGCACCTACCAAGAAGGTCTGTCTCAGGGGACCCTGGGGGAACCAGGAGCAGAGACCAGAGGATCAGTGCAGGGACAGAACCTGGGGGAAACCAGAGGGCCAGCCTCAGGTGGTAGAGACTTCAGTGAGTGGTGAGTGTGAGATGTAACTTTAGAGTCTTTGGGAGGGAGCTAGGGGAGGGTGAGTTACAGCATAGAGCTTCAGAGAACAATCAGCTGGGCTGGGGACCTGAGCTCCATACTTTCAGCAGAACCCTTTGTCCAGTACAAACAATAAGCAACCCCCCACCCCCTTAGGCTAAGGCATGGTCAGTAGAATTCACTCAACAGAAATTAACTTCCTACCCCAGGGCCCAGTCCAGTGTTCAAGGTCAACTCAGACCATTCTGCTGAGGGCCCTAAACACTCCAGAGAAAGCAACCAGCACTCCCTATTGTCTGGCACTTGGAATTACTAAGCCAAGTGAACAAAGCCTCTAGGATATTCAAAAGCAAACCTCTGAGATCTAGTCCCCCCCAACACAAGATCCTAAAAAGATGAAGATAGGCCAGGGTAAAGTGGGACCGATGGAGAAATAGCTAGAAAAAACCAGATTCTAACCCAGAAAGAACTATCACTTCTGAGGAGAATATGAATTAGTTTCCATCCAGAAATATTTCCTTGAAGAAATCAGGAAGGAGTTTAAAAATCAATTGGAAAAATTAAGAAAAGAAACTCAAGAGAAAATTAACATCTCACAACAAGAAAACAAATTATTGGAAAATACAACTGGACAAATACAAAATGAGAACTCTCTCAGATCTTCAATTGGGCAAATGCAAAAAAAAGAAAATGATCCTCTAAAATCCTCAATTGGGAAAATTCAAAGAGAAAATGATTCTCTCAAATCCTCAATTGGGCAAATGCAAAAAGAAAATGATTCTCTAAGAATACATAGATCCTCTCCAGAAAGAGATTCTAAAATGAAAACAAAAAGGAATATTGTGGCTAAATTGCAGAACAATCAGATAAAAGAAAAATCCTGCAAGCAGCCAGAAAGAAAAGATTTAAATACTAAGGAGCCATAGTAAGGATTATACAGGACCTGGCTGCAGCAACATTAAGGGATCGAAAGGCATGGAATGAGATATTCTGAAGATCAAGGGAGCTTGGAATTCAACCAAGAATCCTCTACCTGGCAAAGCTGAGCCTTCTTTTCCAGGGGAAAAGACAGACATTTAATGAAATGGGAGACTTTCAATATTCATGATGAAAAGACTAGAGCTAAATAGAAAATTTGGACATCAAGCAGGAGTTTCAAGGGACACATGAAAAGGTAAAAGAAAAGGGTAAAGAAAAAAACTGCTGTCCAATAAGATAAAACTGGTTATATACCCACTTGGGAGAAAGAGTCTCATAACTCCTGAGAATTGTAACTCTATTAGAGAGAATATACATAGCCAGAAGTGATGGACACTCATTACTTTTCTGTGACTCAGAATGATTTAAAAACAATACCTCCTTAAAAAGGGGGACAGTAAGGAGATGAGAGGAAGGAGGAGAGTGAATGGGGTAAATCTCATTACATCAAGAGGTACAAAATACATACTGTAACAGAGGGGAAGAAGGGAGGAGGTGAGAACCACCTGAATTTTCATCTCATAAGACTTGGCTTAAAGTTAACTTAGACACACATAATCAAGTTAAGAAACTTATCTTACCTTTTAAGCATTAAAAGGGGAAAATAGGAGGGGGGATGGGGAAGGGGAGAAAAAAGGGAACTAACAGAAGGAAGAGAAGAAGGGGAAAAGGGAAAGGGGAAAGAAAGGGGGGGTTGATATAAGAGGGCAAAAACAATGAAGGTGACATTATTAGGAAACAAATCACTGGGGAATGTTGATAAAGGGGAAAAGGGGGAAAATGCAAACAGAAGGAAGGTAGCATGGAGGGCAATAAAGAGTTAGTAATTATAACTTTGAATGTAAATGGGATAAACTCTCCCTTAAAATGTAAGTGGTTAGCAGAGTGGATTAAAAAACAGAATCCTATAATATGCTGCTTACAAGAAACTCATTTGAAGCATAGAGATACGTATTGAGTAGAGGTAAAAGGTTGGAGCAAAATATATTTTGCTTCAGCTGAAGTGAAAAAAAGCAGGGGTAGCAATCCTTATCTCAGACAAGGCAGCTGCAAAAATAGCATTAAAAGAGATAAGGAAACTATATCCTCCTAAAAGGTACGATAGACAATAAAGTAATTTCAATACTAAATATATATACACCCAATGGTACAGCATCCAAATTCTTAAAGAAGTTGAAAAAGCTACAGGAAGACATAGACAGCAAAACTCTACTAGTAGGAGACCTCAACTTCCCCTTCTCAGATTTAGATAAATCTAAACATAAAATGAACAAGAAGGAAGTTAAGGAGGTAGATAGATTGTTAGAAAACCTAGATATGATAGACCTATGGAGTATACTGAATGGGGATAGAAAGAAATATACTTTTTTATTAAGGACATGAAACTTATACAATGTTCACTTGCAGAAAGGCAGAAATAGTGAATATATCTTTCTCAGATCATAATGCAATAAAAATCATATGCAATATTAGGCCAGGGAGATATAGACCCAGAAGTCATTGGAAACTAAATAACCTCATTTTAAAGAATGAGTGGATCAAGCAACAAATTATAGAAAGAATTATTTCATGCTAGATAATGACAATAATGAAACAACATACTAAAACTTGTGGGATACACTCAAGGCAACTGACAGGGATGTAGTATATCTTTAAATGCTTACGCGAATAAATTAGAGAAAGAAGAAATCAATGAACTATATATGCAACTAAAAACAGAGAAAGAATGAGTTTAAATCCCCAATTAAATACCAAATTAGAAATTCTAAAAATTAAAGGAGAAATTAATAAAATTGAAAGCAAGAAAACTATTGAACTAATAAATAAAACCAAAAGCTGGTTTTATTAAAAAAACAATAAAATTGATAAACCTCTGGTAAATTTGATTAAAAAAAAGAAAACCAAATTGCTAGTATCATAAATGAAAAAGGTGAACTCTCCACCAATGAGGAAGAAATTAAAGTAATAATTCGGAATTATTTTGCCCAATTCTATGCCAATAAATTTGACAATCTAAGTGAAATGGATGAATATTACAAAAAATATAAGTTGCCCATATTAAATGAAGTGAAAACTGAAAACCTAAATAATCCTATCTTAGAAAAAGAAATTCAGCAAGCCATTATTGAACTCCCCAAGAAAAAATCTCTAGGGCCATATGGATTCACAAGTGAATTCTATCAAACATTTAAGGAACAATTCACTCCTATTCTATATAAACTCTTTGGAAAAATAGGTGAAGACTCTGCCTAACTCTTTCTATGATACTAATTATTAATATGGTGCTGATATCTAAACCAGGAAGACTTAAAACAGAGAAAGAAAATTTTAGACTTATCTGCCTGATGAATATAGATGCAAAAATATTAAATAAAATCTTAGCAAAATGATTACAACAAGTTATCACTAGGATAATACATTTTGACCAAGTAGGATTTATCCCAGGAATGTAGGGCTTGTTCAATATTAGGAAAACTTAATATAATTAAACCTATCAGAAATCATATGATCATATCAATAGTTGCTGAAAAATCTTTTGACAAAATACAGCACACATTCCTACTAAAAACACTAGAGAATGCAGGAATAAATGGATTATTCCTTAGAATAATAAGCAGCATCTATCTGAAATCAACAAGCATTATATTCAATGGGGATATTCTTGAGGCATTCCAAATAAGATCAAGGGTGAAACAAGTATGCCCATTATCATCACCACTATTCAATATAGTATTAGAAATGTTAGCCTCAGCAATAAGAGAAGAAAAAGAAATTGAATAAATTAGAATTGTGAAGGAAGAGACAAAACTCTCACTCTTTGCAGATGACATGATGGTATACCTAGGGAATCCCACAAAATCATTTAAAAAACTACTGGAAAACAATTAGTTGCTTTAGCAAAGTGGTAGGATATAAAATAAACCTCATAAATCCTCAACATTTCTATATATGACTAGCAAGATATAGCAGAAAGAACAAGAAAGAAAAATCCCATTCAGAGTAAACTCAGACAATATAAAATACCTGGGAGTTTACCTTCCAAGGCAGACTAAAAGACTTTTTGAAAACAATTACAAAACAGTTCTCACACAAATAAAAATCAGATTTAAATAACTGGGCAAACATCAACTCTTCATGGATAGGTCGAGCTAATATAATAAAAATGACAATTCTACCAAAACTAAACTACTTATTTAGTGCCCTACCATCAAAATTCCAAAAAATTACTTTAATGAGTTAGAAAAAGTTGCAAGTAATTTTATATGGAGAAATTAAAAAGTCAAGAATTTCCAGGTATTCAATGAAAAAATGTGCAAAAGAACTTTACCAGATCTAAAATCATATTATAAAGCATCAGTCATCAAAACTGTCTGGTATTGGCTAAGAAATAGCATCATGAATCAGTGGAATAGACTAGGTGCAACAGCAGGAAATGATTACACTAATCTGCTGTTTGAAAAACCCAAAGAGTACAGCTTATTGGGATAAAAATTCTCTCCTCGATAAAAACTGTTGGGAAAATTGGGAGTTAGTATGGAAGAAACTACTTCTTATATTAGACCAACAGGTCAAACCCTATACCAAGATAAGATCAAAATGGATACAGGATTTAGAAATAAAGAACAGTACTATAAGCAAACTAGAAGATCAAGGAATAGTTTACCTGTCAGATCTATGGAAAGGGAAGCAGTTTAATGACCAAAAAAGAGATGGAGAACATCACTAAAAACAAACTAGACGATGTTGATTACATTGAATTAAAAAAAGCTTTTGCACAGACAAAACTACTGTAACCAAGATCAAAAGAAACATAGTACACTGGGAAAGAATCTTACAGCTAGTCTTTCTGACAAAGGACTCATTTCTAAAATATACAGAGAACTGAGTCAAATTTTTAAAAAAGCCACTCCCCAATTGACAAATGGTCAAAGGATATACAAAGACAATTTACAGATGAGATCAAAACAATCTATAGTCATATGAAAAATTGTTCTAATTCATTACTTATTAGAGAAATTAAAATTAAAACATCTCTGAGGTACCACCTCATACCTCTCAGACTAGCCAATATGACCAGAAAGGACAATGATCAATGTTGGAAGGGTTGTGGGAATTCTTGGACACTATTACATTGTTGGTGGAGCTGAGAACTCATCCAACATTTCTGGAGAGCCATCTGGAATTATGCCCAAAGGGCCACAAAAATGTGCCTACCCTTTGATCTAATAATACCACTACTGGGTCTATACCCTGAAGAGATGATGAAAAAAAGAGTAAAAACATCACTTGTACAAAAATATTCATAGCAGCCCTGTTTGTGGTGGCAAAAATTTGGAAATCAAGTAAATATCCTTCAATTGGGGAATGACTTAACTTAACAAACTGTTTTCCATATATATATACCAAAGGCTATTGCCTTCAAATTAGGGGAACAAAACCCCATTATCTTCTTATGTAATTTTTCTATCTCATACTTTATTTTTCTTCCTTAAGGATATGATTTTTCCCTCATCACATTCAACTGAGATCAATGTATACCATGGAAACAATGTTAAGAAACTAACAGAATGCCTTCTGTAGGGGGTGGGGAGAGGGAAGCAGGAATGGGGGGGAAATTGTAAAACTCAAATAAAATTTCTAAAAAAAGTCTTTTAACAATTATAATAATAAAGTGCCTCTGTGTATGTGTGTGTGTGTGTGTGTGTGTGTGTGTGTGTGTGTGTGTGTGTGTGTGTGTGTGTGTGTGAGAGAGAGAGAGAGAGAGAGAGAGAGAGAGAGAGAGAGAGAGACCTTCTCTGGGCTCCTCCTCAACTCCTGCTCTCATTGGCAGAGTAGGTCTTCAGTGATTGATTTCTACTACTTGTTTTAGGATTCTAGAGATAAGTCTCTGAATCTTGAGTTCCTATTATTTGTTATTTCTGGTCAGTCATTTTCATTGTTTCCAATTCTTCATGAACTCATTTGGGGTTTTAATGCCAAAGATATGGGTTTTCCATTTCCTTTTTCAGCTTATTTTATAGTTGAGGAAACTGAATCAAAAGGGATAAGTGACTTTCCCAGGGTCACATAGGTATTAACTATCTGTTACTTAAGATACAGATTAATTATCTGTATTAAGTATCTTCCTGACTCAAAGCTACTCAGTGCTCTATCCACTTGCTACCTAGTTGCCTCATTAAAAAAATGTTTTCCCCCCAATTAACTGTAAAATGAATTCTAATGAGTTGTTTTTAAAAAAAAAACATTTTGAGTTTCAAATTCTATCCCTCCAATCTTCACTTCCTCTTTCCCTGAGATGATAAGCAATCTGATAGAGGTTATACTAGTGCAATCACTTAAAACATTTCCTTATTAGTCATTTTGTGCAAGAAAACTAGAACAAAAAACAAGGAAGGAAGAAAGGAAGGAAGGAAGGGAAAGAGCAAAGAGGGAAGGACTGAAGGAATGAAAGAGAGAAGGAAGGAGGGAGGGAGGGAAAGAAGAAGAGAAGGATGGAGGGGATAAAAAGAAGGAAGTGAAAAATAGTGTGCTTGCATATATATTCATGACTTCACTTCTTTCTCTGGAGGCAGATAGCATTTTTATTATTATTCTTTTGGAAAAAGCTGAGATCATTGTATTACTGAGATTTAAGTCATTCACAGATACTCATTGTACAATATTGCTGTTACTGTGCACTGTGTTCTCCTTGTTTGGCTCACTTCATGTAAAGTATGTGGCAATTCATCTAAATTTTTCCAGATTTTCTGAAATTATCCTGTTTGTCATTTCTTATAGCACAATTGTATCCCATTACAGTGATATAGTGCAACTTGTTTAACCATTCCCTAGTCTCCCTTCAATTTCCAATTTTTTTTTGTCCCACAGAAAGAACTGCTCTAAATATTTTTGTACAAATATATTCTTTCCCTAACCCTTTTTAAATCTCTTTGGGATCATAGTCCTTTGGGAAAATTTCCAAACTGCTTTCAAAAATGGTTGGATCAGTTCACAATCCTACCAACAGTGCATTAGAGTACCAATTTCCCCACATTTCCTCCAACATTTATCATTTTCCTTTTTTTGTCATATTAGTCAATCTGATAGGTGTGAGGTATAACTTCAGAGTTATTTCAATTTGCATTTCTCTAATCAGTAATGATCTAGTAGCTGCCCCAATGATACTCCTGAATCCCCACAAGTGTAGTTAGCCGGTAGACAAATTTTCCATTTTAGAAAAAAAAGATTTTTTAAGAAGGACTAGTAAGAACAAGTAGATAACTTTTTTTTGGAGTCTGTGGCACACTCTCTATGCATGGGGGACACAGACAGAGTGGGAATTAATCAAAGCACAATGTCAGTGAAACACAAATGGCAACACATATGTGCCAAAGGGCTATCGTTAGGTTTATTCTGACTCTTCAGAAAAATTGTATAGCAATTTTTAAGCTTAATCCAAATTGTTAGCATGTTCTTCAATGAATTCTTCAGTCTGGTCAACCATCAGAATAATAAATTAAACTCTGATTTTCAGTGTTTAGCAATTTATGACATAAATGCTTATACAGAAAATTTAGCAATTGGCTTTTGTGAACCAGTTCAAGATGGAGCCACCAAACCTCTGATTCCAATTCTTGCCTCTAAAAGTCATTTTGTCACCTTGTAGAAACCTCATAAAGATTCCTTTAGGATATAAAATTAGTGATGAATATTCAGTTTGGGGAGCTTTCCTTCTTGTTTGTGCTGTGTTTCCACTGGGCCCAATTAATGTGTTGCTGCTATTTTCCTCTCTATTCAGATACCAGTGGACAAAGTGCCAAATGTCATCATATAAATTCTCTGGATCTGCATTATATACAAGAATGTTGCTTGGGTATGTATCTCAAGAATGTGTATCATGATTACTTCTTGACTCCTGTAGTTACTGCTCCTCCATTAGGAGGGCATTGCTTTTTCTGCCATTAGTGATTGTAATTATTCACTTAAACCACTGATGGGACTTCTGGATCTTTTACATTTACAAGGTCATTGCCTAGATAATTCCATTTTGGACACTTGCTCACCTAAGATTATTATTTATTTTAGGTTTTTTTTGCAAGGCAAATGGGGTTAAGTGGCTTGCACAAGGCCACACAGCTAGGTAATTAGTAAGTGTCTGAGACCGGATTTGATCCCAGGTCCTCCTGACTCCAAGGTCAGTGCTTTATCCACTATGCCACCTAGCTGCCCCTTCACCTAAGATTATTAAAGAACAGACACAAGGGGAAGCTAGGTGTTGCAGTGGATAGAGCACCAGCCCTGGAGTCAGGAGGACCTGAGTTCAAATGTGACCTCAGACATTTAAGAATTTCCTAGCTGTGTGACCTTGGGCAAGTCACTTAATTCCATTGCCTTAAATAAATAAAAATTTAAAAAAAGGACAGACATAAAAAGGAAAAGAGAAAGTAAGTATGTCTACACTTGCCATGGCCATTTGTTCCTCTTCTATTTGGTTTTCTAAATCAGTTTCCTTATCTGTTTATAGTTGAAAAGAGAGCATCAAAGGACCTGTCTGTACCTTTTGCATGCTCACTCAGTTCCAGTTAGCAGCCCATGAGTCAATAGTTTTTCTGACTTTGTAGCCAGGAAGATGATTTTCCATATTAATTCAGTACATGCCCCTTAGTTACACTCAGCTGTAAATTGACTCCCCATCCCACCAAGTTTCATTATGGATACCTGATCTAAAATCAGACACAGAATATCTATGCATTACTCAAGGTCTGATTCCCCTAAACCATTTCATCTCAATTACATTTGTGTACCAGCTAGTTATGAAATTCTGTGTTCAACTATGTCAGGGGATATAAAATATATGATCTGACCCCTGTCCTTACAGAAGCTTAAATTCTATTTGGGGATGTATAACTTTTATATAAGGATGTGGTTAATTTCTTAATGAACAGAGGTGGGAGGATACTAAACCTGTCAGAGTTTGGCAATTTTTTTTCTCATATACCCTGGGGTAGTCTACAGAGACAACCAAAGAATTGCCTTTTTCTTCTTTACTTTTAACTCATTCTACTCACACTCTTTATTATGCTCCTTAGGATAGTATAAACAACACTGAACTTGAAGTCAAGAACTATGGGTTCTTTGAATCTTGGATTTATCACTTACAAAGTCTTATCAAGTCTTACAAAGTCTCTTAACCTCTCTAAACTTCATAAAAAAATTAAATGTAACCTTCAGGGGACATTGTGGGTATTTTCCAGCTGACTTTAAAACAAAATCCAGATCCTCAGGAGATCTAGTTGCCACTAATCTACTGACAGTCCTTTGTGTTAGTCTAGATTTGGTTCTGATATCAGTCTTGGGCTATGTGCATACCCATCAATAAAATCTCTGAGCTCACAATCTTACCAATTTAACTATTCCCTTTTTCCCTTCATAGATCTTAATCAAATGCCTCTTTATCAGCATCATTAATTATTAAGGAATTTAATTGGATTAGATAAACATCATCAATTTATAGGTTTAGAACTGGAAAACACTTTGGGCATCTTTGAATCCAATACAATTGGCTTATAGATGAGAAACCTGAGACTCAGAAAGTCTTATTTTAACATGATCCCAGGATTTGAATCTAGAGTTATTTTCACTAATTAAGAATGGAATCATTACTTTTATGTAACATAGATTATACATTGCATTTGATAACCATGTCTTTTTTATTCTTTTTGCTCTAGCCAAAGAATACTTTGTGGTCTTTAATTTTTTTTTAAACTCTAAAATTTGTTTATAAACAACAGAAAAAAACCCCCAAAAGACAAAGCTTTTGAGTTATAGCCCAAGGACACATGTGACAGTAACTATGGACTATGGCTAGTTCTGGCTAAGTTCTGCAGAGCCTCAGGCACAAATAATGAAAGAATGTGATTTTCAGAGTAGACCAGGGATTACAGATGAAAGGAAAACAAGAAAAAGTGACCTGGCTACTCATACTCTGCCAGGTAGTGGGCTTCACTCAGCCTGACCAGGCCAGTTAGGGTAGGAGTTTCTTCCTTCAAATTGTATCCATTACCTTTCCCTAACTGGGATCATGGGATAGGAATGATAGGGGTTAAATTGTCCAGGCTAACACCTACAAATGGCTGTTCCTTTTATTGATCATGCCACCGGATGGTGCTATTGCTTTGTTTGTACTATTGATAGCTGGTCAAAAATCTTCAGAGGAATAAAAATTGGAAGGGATGCTAATTGTCATGTAGCCCAATCTATTTTGTTATTTTTTGGTCATGTTCAATTCTTTGTGACCCCCCCCCCACCTTTTCAGGGTGTGTTTATGTGGCAGAGATACTGGACCGATTTTCTGTTTCCTTCTCTAGTTTATTTTACAGATGAGAAAACTGAGGCAAACAGGTGTAAGTGATTTTCCCCATGGTCACACAGCTAAGTAAGTATCTGAGGCCAGATTTGAACTCAGATTTTCCTGATTTCAGCCTTGTGCTCAATATATTGTACTACCAAACTTTCCTAAGGCTAATTTATACTAAAGTGCAATCTCACAACTGGAGTTGAATGACTGGCCATCTAGCTACCTCTTGAGATCAAATTTTCTGCATCTTTCACCCATGCTGCAAGCTCAGCCCTCTGGAACCAAGCTACTGAAATCCAAACTTTTCTTCACATGAAAACCTTTTAAATACTTGGTCACAGCTATCAGGGACCCTCATTAAATTTCTAATCCAAGGCTATACACAAGTAGTTTGTTCAACTGATCCTTCATCTTTGACTCTTGCTTATAATGCTATTCTTTTCAAGAAAAATGAAACCTATAAAACCAGTTAGAGAATACTCACCTCAGGTCAAGAAGTCTGACCCTTCACCTCTAGTTAGAAAATTTAATGGTTCTGAAAAGAACCATTCTATAAAGAATAAAGGAAAAAACCTATATTATTCATTCAATGCTATTATGCATTTTTTAGACTTCTTTAGAAAAAACATTAGTACTTTTGCTTTAAACTGAATCTCTTTTACTGAAATTTAAATATTTTTCTTTAAAGGTCTATACACTTGAACTCCAGAGAGTTGCCCTTTTAATACATATACGTCCTTAATTGGAAATTTATAACAAGAGGTAGACATTGAAATCAAAGTTGAAAAGATTATCTATACATTTTTTCCATTTTATTTTTTTCAGTTGGCCAAAAGTATAGTTTTCAACATTCATCCTTTCGCAAACATTTGGGTTCAGCATTTTTTCTAACCTTTTTTAAAAAAGCAGTATATAAAGGTGTGGATGGGTTTCAAACTGTTTCATTGGAAGGACATGGGTAATGCCATAGAAGTATGTTGAAGCTCTTTTAAAAGCAGGACTAAAATGAACAAGAAGATAATTACTTAGTATATACCCAAGCTTCAACATATATTTTTATTTAGTCATTTTCTTTGCCTATTCGACTTCTGGAGACAACCTAGTTAAGCTACAATCTTAAACAGGTTTCCTTATTTGGGACCAGAGAGCTCATTCTGATACTCTGGTTCACCAATGACTGCTGAATTCAAGCATCTCCTTAAGGCCTTGCTTTCCTAAGCCACACTGGCAAGATTGTATTAAGCTATTCAACTTTTTTGGATGATGGTGGCAAATCTCTCCCTTCTACTAATGAATTGGTGGCCAGCATTACTTTCTTAAAGGTGAAGAGTTCCAGTATGGGCTTCTGAGCCCTTTGCTTTTTCCATCCCATTCTCAAATATCAAAAAACAACTCTCAAATCATGGCAGGGGGTGACTCTTCTCAAGGCAGCATATTCCTCCAATCTGTTCAAGCTGTTTACCCTGTTTCCCATTTCTGCCTGTTCTGCAGTATTATTTTTAGTCAACTCTCTCTTAACCTCCACTTTGCTTAATGGGCCTTTTTTCAACCGTTTCCTCATCTCAGGATTGTCTATTTTCCTTTGAAACCTCTGTTCTCTTTCTCCTTGAATTTGCTAATGAAAGGACCCAACCATCTTTTGAACCTTTTAAAGTTTAACTTGAAGAAATGTAACATCTTTAATAGAGTAGTTTCCCCATAGGGTTAGTCATTTTGCCTCAGGCATGTTTCATTGAAATAACTGAAGATGGAATTTGAAGAGATGTGGAAGGAGGCCCTGAAAAAATACTTGAAAGACACTCTCCTGATCTTTTTCTTCCTTCTTATTCCCATGCTTCACTGAGTTATGGAAATAATAGTAAGACCCTGGTATTAAGACTCAATATGTTAGACTCAGCTATAAACTTCTGATGCTTACTTAAGGAAGAAAAAAGAGTTATTTGTGTCTCCCCATGATGCCTGAATTGTCACATTGACTGTCTATGTCTGATGCAGGATGAAGGTCTCGTACTATGACTAACTCAAATCAGCAACATGCATTTATTAAGTATTAAGAATTATTATGTTAGTAATGGGAAAATATCTGAGGGGTTTATATGTTTAGTAGTAGAAAGGCTATAGATATAATAAGAGACTGAAATTAAATAGAGATTGCCTACTATGGTCAAGAAAGTAACTTTAAAGGAGAGTCATAGAAGGAAGAGGAATAAACTATGTCTTCATTCAGTTCTATTGGAATTCCCAATGAACAGGGTGACTTTATGTTCAGAAGAGCACAGACAGCAAGGTGATTCAGTAGATCAGAATGTTAGACCAGGAGTCAGGAAGACATCTTCACAAGACCAAATTTGATTTGACCATGGGTAAGTCACTTAACCATGTTTGCATGGTTTCTTTGCGTATCCTCATTGATGCTTCAGTTCCTTTTTTGTAAAATGGACTGGGGAAGGAAATGGCAAACCACTCCAGGATCTCTGCCAAGAAAACCCTGAAATGGGGTCACTCATTGGACCTGACTGAAAACCACTGATCTACAATAGCAGCAGCAACAACAAAAACACAGAAAAGCACAGGGTCAGGAACCCATGGAACATTTTTACTCAAGTCCCAATCCAACAAACTAGAAGATGATATAGCTGGTTTCTTTTTCCTCCACAACTCTCTCTTCAAGTCTTGATTTCATGATAGTGGAAAACACTTTGCAAACATTATGGTGCTAAAGAAATATTATGTGTAATTGTTAATTATATTATTGTTAGTTAGATTCAGGAAAGTTTAGTGTCTTATCCAGAATCACAGTGGTAGTTAATGACTTTAAGGATTGCAAAAGTTGAATTTTTCTCATAACAACTCTGTGAGATACAAGTATTATTATCCCCATTTTACAGATGAGGAATTGAGGGTCTTATAGGTTAGGTGACATTTCCCTCATCCCATGATTCCTAAGTGGAAGAAGTTAGACTTCAATGTAGGGTTACTAACTCCAAATCTCATATTCTAGCCATTATATAGGGATTCTTCCTAATGCTTAATATCTAGGATGGTGCTTGAATATTATAGGCATTCAAATGTTTGTAGAATTACATTGGATTAAATTAAATTACATTGAATCCTCTCTTCCCTGCTGATCTTATGGAATTGTGAGAATAAAATGAAAAAAATATACATTAAGGTGTTTTGAAAAATATTATGTTTTAAGACTGTAAGGAATCTGAGAGATTATAGCTGTCCATCATTATTCATCAGAAAACTGGAAAAGCTGATTTTACTGTGTTGAGCATAGTGGTTTTGTTATAAGATTATCTCAGAAGTATTTAGGTGGTGTTTTAAAAGCAAAATTATTGATCTTATTTTTGATGTTCATTATGGATTAAACATTTCCATGAAGACTGAAGTCCTCTGCCATTTACAGAATCAATGAATGTTAGAGATAGAAGGGACTTTAGAAAACTAATCTCTAACTGTTCCCATGAATAGAATCTCAATTTGGAAGAGATTTTATAAGCTATCATCTAGTCTAACCCATCCTTGCCAAAAATTTCCAGATAGAATTACTTAGTAAATATTAATTAATGGAAATATATTTGCTTGATTGCACATATATAATCTATATCTAATTGCTTATTGTCTCAGAGAAGGAAGAAGAGAGGGAGGGAGAAAGAAAATTTGAAACTTAAAATTTTAAACAACAAATGTAAAAGTTTCTTTAACATGTAATTGGTAAAAATAAAATGTTTTTTAAAATTTATTTATTAAGCACATGAATCAGGTTGGGCAATTTGCTAATGCAGTTGATAGAGTAATTGATTTGAGTTAGAAAGACCTAAGTTCAGATCTGGCCTCTTACTAAGTGACCTAGGGCCCCTTCAGTGACCCTAGGTAAGTCACTGAACTCTCTTTACTTCAGTTTCCTCATCTATAAAATAAACTGGAGAAGGAAATGTCAAGCTGCTTTAATATCTTTGTCAAGGAAATCCCAAATGGGGTCATAAAGAATCAGACATGGTTGAATAACAATATCATGTGTAAAGCAGTATGCTAAAGGCAGGTGAAAAATCAAATCATATAATATAGACTTTGCAACAGTCTAATTTGTCTCCTGCCTAAAATCTTCCTTCAGTTCAATTTACCTTTTCACATGGTTGTCAAAGTGATTTTCTTAAAGCGATAACCTGACTATATCACCCCCCCCCAAATAAACTACAGTAGATCCCTAAAACCTCTAAGACCAAATACAAACTACTCTTTTTGTCTTTATAATTCAGCCCCATCTTACCTTTCCCTTTATACATAAAAGTCAAGCACCTCATAGGTAGGACATTTCCTGTCTCCAAGACTTTGTTCTAGCTAACCACACACTTATAATTTATTTCCCATATCTCCTCTTTGAATTCTCATTTCTTTTCAAGACTTAGCTCACCTCCACCTTTTCCCAGGAAGATTTCTTGATTTTCTAAGCTGCTTCTTTCCCTCTTCTTTCATTCATTTGTTTCCCCTACCTAGTCACCTCATATATTTTACATAAATTGCAGGTAGGTAATTCAGTGGATAGAGTTCTGAGCCCAGAGTCAAGAAAACCTGAGTTCAAATTCAACCTTGCACACTAACTATTCAACTTTGACCAAGTCACTTAATCTTTGTTAACATCATTTTCTTTGTGTAAAATGGAAATAATGAGGATCAAATAGATATTAAGCTCTTAGCACAGCATCTACCATATAGCAGATGTTAATAAATCCTTCTTTCCATCCCTTCTTCCTTTCTCTCTCTCTCTCTCTCTCTCTCTCTCTCTCTCTCTCTCTCTCTCTCTCTGTCTCTGACTCTCTCTTGAAGTTAGATCCTGTTTTATTTTTGTCATTATATTATAGTGCCTGACACATACTAGAAGGCACCTAATAAATCTTGTTGATTAACTGATTTCTTTACACTATGCTTCATCATATACTTGATCTGACCTAGCCCTCTACTGCCTCAGGGCATATGTTAGATTAAGGCCTGGTACACAAGCCACATCACTGCCTGCTTATCTATCTCTTCCTATAAGGCCTAGATCAGGTTCCCTTACCTCTATGAAGGCTGCCCCCCAAAATGTTTAAAGTCTCTTCTTGTTCATATTTTCTCTGATGTGTCTTGTTTTTCTTTCCTTTCACCTTATGTTTTGTCTTATAATCCTTATTATATGGCTCTAACATTCATTATCCCTGTGATTTTATGTGGGTCACTCAACTTTCCTTACCCTCAGTTTTATCATTATTGACTTTTTTTACCTGTTTACTGTGATCTCAAACAAGCGAGGTCTTAAGCAAAATGTTTAGATTGTTTCAGACTCCTAATCCTTTCTGAGTAAAATATTCCTCTCTTTAACTTGTTGTTGGCCCTTGTGACTGTTATCCTCTTCCCTATCTTTATGTATCCATTTTCCAAATTATTTCCCTCTTTCCACCTTTGAAAATTGAATTCTGGAAGAAGTCTTTCAGGCCACTCCTTAAGATATATTTGAGTCCATGTTAGCCCCATTTTTTATCATAAAGTGAAAATCTGTCTTGTTAGACAACATTCAGATGTAATGTAATAGTTATTAAACAATGATCTTCTCTGCCTAAGAAAAAAGATGAGTCAGTACATGATTCACTGTATTTTTTGAGTGAGAGAAGTTTATCAGTCCAAGAAATTAATTAGCAACTAATGCATATGGACTGAAATGATTTGTCTCTAGGTTCTCCCATTCCTTCTCCTTCCTATCTTACTCCTTTTCTTTCCTATCTTCCTCCTCCCCAACCTCCATGCAGGCCTCATGTTTGACAAGTGACCTGTGAGTTTACCCTGACTTAGAATTGTCATCTCTTGAAAACTCTAAGTAAGGTTAGAAAACTAAATAAACTATGTGAAGTTACAAAAAGATGTAAAGTTATAAAATTCAACCATTCAGAAATATGGTTAATAAATATGAGACTGATAGTTCTTAAAGAGATATGAGTTATTCCCTTCAAAACAGATTTAATCACCAAGTCTAAAAACCATAGTAATTATCTACAAGACCACTTCAATTTCTATGACAGGTGATTTCACACCAAAAGAAAAAAATCCTTTAAATTAGATGTGTGATTTAATTACCTATACATTTACATAGATTTGAGGGAATGACTATTCTGCCATTATTGATGAATAATTCCAAATAACTATTGTCCCTCCTTCTCAAAGAAGATCATGATTAAGACATGAACATTGTGCTATCTTTTATATAGTTAGAAGTAGGGATGGGCAATAGTCCTAGGGTTCATTGAGATGTGGAATATATCAATGGATAAGTAAATTTCTTCTTCCAGTGCTGGTGATCATCTTCCCTTATAATTACACTCTTAAGAATTTCCTGTATCCCCAGACGGTTGAGTGATGTGTGTGTGTGTGTGTGTGTGTGTGTGTGTGTGTGTGTGTGTGTACAGTGTGTATGAGAAATGGATGTGAACTTCTGTTTTCCTGGCTTTGAAAAGGAACCACTATATCAAGCTGTTGATCATTTCTGTCCTTAGCTAAATAGAAATTCATGGTATTATGTCATATTTATACAACCTGGTTCTTAATCCATGTTCGTAGAGTCTATGGTTTCATTTAAATCCTTTTTTACTAACATCTACCTAGGTAACAAAGCTTGAGTCAGCTCATCAATGAGAATCATATTTTCTGGATGATTTGGAAAATATGACAAATTTAACCTAGAGCCAAATTTTGTAGAGTGTTACATAATTATCTGGTACTATGCTATCTGTTAGGCACTGTGCTAGGTAATGGATATTCAAAGAAAAATGAAACCATTCCTGCCCTCAACAGGTTTACATTTTATAGACAATCAGTAGTGTCTATATAGGAAAGAAAATTTTAAAAAATTTTGCAAAATAGTTGCAATAGAATTTCTAGGTTATAGGGAGGCAATTGCAATGGAAAGATTTAAGACCAAACCCCTTGAACTGAGCTTTAAACAAAGAGAGGTCATTTCTGAGATGAAAAGGGCTTTCATTTCAGGCATGGGGGGTACATTCTGAACAAATATATAGATTTTTTAAGATGGATTGTAATGTATATAGAAGAGCAAGTAGGCAAATTTGACTAAAACAAAGTATATTAAGGATGATAATATGTAATAAATCTGGAAAGTTTTGAATGTAAATCACTTGCATATATAAACATATGATTATTTCAGTATAAAAATCATTCCACTTTTGCATAGCTCTAATTGTAATGAACAATTTTTCTTATGTTGAGCTCAAATCTGCTTCTCTACAATTTCTAATAATTATTCTTAATTCTGGGCTTGAGGATAAAAAGAAATAAGTTTAATTACTTTCCCACAAGTTTTCAAAAACTGGAAGAGAGATCCTATGTCTCTTTTCTTCCAGAATAGAACCTTTCCTTCCTTTCCCTGGATTCTTTTATGATATACTCTCCAGTATTTTTGCCACCTGGTTATCCTCTTTTTTTTGAAAATCAGGATAATTGTCTATTTTCATTACTGAGTCATTTTGTTCATTCTTCATGCTTTTTTCAAAGAACATTGGCAGTAATGAGATAACATAGTATAGCAAATAGAGAAGACTTGGATCTAAATCCTGACTTTAATTCAAGTTGGTAGTATGACCCTGGTTGTACTCCCTTAGAATCTTCTTGCAAACCATAAATTGCAGAAAAGATGCTGACCTTCAATTGCACAGGATGTTGTCTTAACTGGAAGCTCTTATGCCAATGAAATCACAGGTCCAGTTACCTCCTGTTGACAGGGACTCAGCAATCATACTCATCAATTATAATTTACTCATTCAAGCGTTCCATACAGCAATGAACCACAGGTCCATTACCTATCCCAACTCCTAACTATACAGATGATTGGAGCAGATCCATGCGATAACACTGCTTTCTTGATGTGGTCTTCTTTGAGAACAAAAAAACAACAATGAAAAATTAGTCATTTGTACAGCTGAGCCAACTCTTACTTTGAGTCCTGGGAATTGCAACCTATTCCTATAACTTTTCTTTCCTCAAGGTCTCCACTCCTTACCTTGGCATGGCCATTTAGCCTTGAAACCTTAATTTTGTTTTTGCTTTGTCTTCCTATATATATTTTCCTTCCACTTATTTGCTTGCTAATTTGATTCTGATGCTTGTCTCTCCTTGTTTAATCATTAGACATTGACTTGCTTATTTTTGACTACAGATTTAACCATGGATAGAGATATTCAGAAAAATATCAATGCTAGTCATTATAATTGTAACTCATTTTCTCCCGTCAGAGGAATTATGATGATGTAATAAAAAAGTGAGACATTCATTCTTTGAAATATCCTCAACAGACACAGCAGAGACCCTCCCCCCTCATATATTAGGGACACTATATAAATATTAAATCTCTGCTATGCATACATATTATAGTCATATTTTGTTTTTCTGTAGGGTATATGGTTGCCTGGGGGAAGGGAAGGATTATCTTTCTGCAAATAGAATGGCATATGTTTATTTCCTGGTGAATCTTCTGATCCTCTATGTTTCAAAAGAATCAAAGATAAAATTTGGTTATGTCACTTTACAATGTTCTATTCATGATGAACAAACATCTCTTCTTTGTATTAATTGCTTCTGGGTTCTAGGGAATAGAAAGAAGGGAGGGGTTCTGGTCATATGGGACAAGATCCATTAAAAATTAGAGTTCCTGAACCATTGAGACTTGGCTGGAATAGGACAATATAGAAAAGATTACATCAGAAACATAATGTGTGCAGGGCTGGATGCCCAGGCATTATTTCTCCCAAAGGGAAATATGCTAAGAAAATATTTCTTTGCTCTGGTAAATGTATTTGTGCATCTTTGCCTCCTTTCTCTTTGCCTAATCCAACATAAGGATTATTTGGGGAGTTCAAATTTGGGGGGAGAAGAGTTATGCATTTTCTTTATTTCTTGTGGACTCTTGAGAATTCCTATCCTAATATCTACCTATTTTTGAAGGTCTAGCTGAAATCCAGTCTTACTGAGGAAGACTATCCTGTCTCTTTCAGCTTCCATCGATCTCTTCCTTCTCTGAACTCCTCCGGGACCAGCATATTGTTATCTAATTATTTCATGTGCATTAGCCTTCCCAGAAAGATGATGAATTTCTTCAATACAGGAATCACATGTTGTGATTCTTATATATCCTCCACCATTTCTTGGAGAATATCAAAGACACAGAGACTAAATTAGAATAGATGACTGCGTCTTTACTTCAGAGTTTCATATCCTCAAAACACAAATGACGTCTCCTTGATGGTCCAAGCTTGAAACTGTCACCTGTTGTAGAATCCTATTATGCCCCATTTCCTAGCTTGTCTTCCCATGGGGATATAAGCAGTATGGTATAGTCAAAAGATCTCTCTGGGTTTGGAATAAGAGGATCTGCATTTGAATACTGACCGTGCCTTTAATAGCTATCTGACTTTTGAGGGTCATGTCATCTCTCTAGATCTTAGTTTCTTCATCTTTAAATGAGAGTGTTAGGCTAGATAACCTTTAAAATGTCTTTCAGCTTTAAATCTATGATCTTATAATGGTAAGTCTGACCTAAGCACTTGTGCTATGTAAGCTCTGTAGAATCAGTGAAAGGAAATCAGCTAGCTGGAGGCACTGATTCCTTTCTTTCCCATCACATCCAAAAGTAAATTTTTTGAAGACAAGAATTGTGTCTCATGGATAGACCACTGGACCTTGAGTCAGGAGGATCTGAGTTCAAATCTGACTTCAAACACTTAATAATTACCCAGCTATGTGACCTTGAGCAAGTCACTTGGCCCCAATGCCTTGCAAAAACCAAACAAAACAAGCAAAACAAAACAGAACATAAAAGAATCATGTTTCATATTTATCTCCTGATCTTTCTAGCACTGAGGGTTTTCTACATAGTTGAGTCTTGCATAGAAGTACCGAATTGTTATGATTGTAGTAGATATGTTTCTTGTCAAATACGTATTGGATCCTAAATTTCTTCTCTCCTATAATTACCTGATAAAAGACCTCAGATACAAATCATGTACAGATCTGTTGAAGGAACTTGGGAGTGTTTTTCCTGGGAAAAGAAGGTTTAGATAGATGTTTTTAGATATTTGAACATCTATTATATGGAAGAGGTATTTTTGGTCCCACATGAAAGAATTAGGAATAATAGGTAGGAAATGAAAAGAAGTAAATTTAAGTTTGAAGCAAGCATCTGTTAATTTACAATTGATATTGGGAAAAAATGAGAGACTCTTGGGTTTTTGATCAGTTAACAAAAGACTATCAGTAAAGACAGAAGAATAGGTAGCTTATTTAGATATGGCTCCCCTGATTACTTACTACTCCTGGTAGGTAGAATGAGTGTAATGACTTGCATGTTATTAGAAAATCTATCAATTCTGAGGAGACTGGGATTCTATGTGGAGTTTTTAAGGTAACTAGGAAGCCATGTTAATATAATCAGGGGCTATTATGTTGTTGCAACAAGGGAAGGCATGGGGACCAATCAGGTCCCAGAAATAGTGTTTTTTTTTTAACAAGGCAATGGGGTTAAGTAACTTGCCCAAGGTCACACAGCTTAGTAATTATTAAGTGTCTGAGACTGAATTCAAACTCAACTCCTCCTGACTCTAGGGCCAGTGCTCTATTCATTGCGCTACCTAGCTTCCCCTCCCAGAAATAGTTTTGAGGGAAAACCTAACTCATATTGTGGGAGCAGGGGGAACAAGAAACTCTAGAGGGTCCATAGTGATCCTATCAAAGTCTTGTTGCAAGGAGAGCTTTCAAGGTTTTTGTAAAGTTCAAATGAGATACTATACATGAAATGTTACGCAAACGTTAAAATGCTATATAAATGGTAACTATTATTTTTAAGTGCAAAATGGCCCCAATGGCCAAATCTTTCCAGGTTGTCAATCAGGTTAAGGATCTCTTACCAAAAGCATCCTATCAGACATAGCAGTGTTGATCTCTGTTTTAAGAACTAGCTACCCAAAGATGAATGAGTTGTCTACATAAAAGAATCATGTGATGCTACCCAATGATAACTGTAGCTCAAGGGCTGAGCTAATTATATGCCTAGAGGACCATGACATTGATATATCAGGGTCTGGATGGATGGCTGCATGATTACTTACTGCATCAGCTCCCCAAACCCTGCTCCCCTGATTCATGAGAGTATCAGCCTACCTCAGGATAAGTATTAAATACATGTCCCAGAACTCACTTTTCTGTGCATATCTGAGTGATCTTCCTTGGCCACCTAAATCAGGAATTGTTCTGCTTGAACTGAATGGCCCTATCTATCTCTTTAACTGGATGTCCACAGGGGTCTCATTTCCTCAGGAGACTCTTCAATATTCAATAATTTTATCTCTAATCTTTTTCAGCCATTAGTGGTCATGATCATATATTAGACCCTTTTCCTACATAATTTGCTCCCAATACTTTAATTCCTAGTTCTGGCAATATAAACACATAGATATATAATAAGTAGTTAATTCAATTTATAAATTTGAATCTTAGTTTCCTTATCTATAAAATTAAGGTGTTGAAATGAATGGTTACAAGGCCACTTCCAGCTCAAAGTTCATTTTATCATGTAGATCAGATAGACACATTTCATCATTTATTCATTATCTGTGTATCAGGTCAGGAGAATGACCACTCATGAGATCAGAAAGGCCACATAGAACATGTATTTTATTGAGATAAGAACTTCCCACCACCACAAGGGCCATCTTGGAATTTGGTGTGAGGGGAGTAATGGATAGAATGAGATGTATTCATTCCAGTTCAATCTAATAAATTCTAATTGAATTCAGAAAATGAAGAGATTGGAATGGACAAGAATGGTTAGGGAAGACTTAACTACTTTCTATTTTCTTGTGCCAACCACTATCACTTGCTAGTGACTTCATTGATATATTACGACATTTATTTTCCTCTCTCTACTGGTGCCTATTCATAGGGCAGCCCTATTCCTTGCAAGCTTTTAAGGAAGCACTAGACAGAATAGTTATTATTATGTTTGAAAATGAGGCTCAGAGGGATTAAATTTCATATACAAAGATATATAATCATTAGTTCAAAAACTAGAGATATCTTGGCTGTTGACCAAGAGGTTTTTCCATCGAGACATTATAAATCATTATGTTCCAAAATTGAGATTGAAAAAAAATCCTGTTTTAAGACAAGAAGAAAGGAGATTTATCTTTTAGTGGCCTCCGTAAATGCCATTATTTAAATGAATCCCATGTTGTGTTGGTTTTACTGTATCTTTTTCTTATGGTGAGGAAAGATGGTTGATTGTCAGTTCTTTTAATTTCCCTTCAGTTTTCATCACCCTCTGGAGTTTAATTCACATAATTAATGCAATAGGCAGGATCCTTATTCATGACATTATGTATATGAAATAATCAAGCAGTTGACAAAGCATTGTTAAGTCCCTTGACAAGCAGAACAGTGAACCCACAGAGATAAGTACAATTTAAAATGGATAATTTGTTACAAAAAATTTGGGGGATAATTCACATCTTCATAGGCAAAATAAGGGGTCCTAAGCAACCATGGAACAATTTGGGGATATGAAACACCCTGGACATAAATTGGGTAAAGTCAATGTGAGGAAATGAAGATTTGCTCTCTTTTGGAGGTATGTGTCTGGAATATGACTGAATATCTACTGAAATTTGTCAAAGCATATGACCACTTATCACTTCTGAATAGTCATAAGGAGGTAAATTCTACCATGTGGGACAAAATGACCCTAGAAATGCATTGGTAATAATTATAAAGTCTTACACAAGAAATTAAAAACTTTTCAAAGGCAGATGATGTTTTCATGTCTACTTTAAAAAAAATTATTTTATCAAGGCAATGGGGTTAAGTGACTTGCCAAGGTCACACAGCTAGGCAATTATTAAGTATCTGAGATCACATTTGAACTCAGGTCTTCCTGACTTCAGGGCCAGTGCTTGATTCACTGTACCACCTAGTTGCCCCTTATGTTTACTTCTAAACTAAGACAAGGGCTTCAAAAAAGAAAAACAAATCTGGAAAGTGAATGATAAGAATGTTAAGAAAATGTGTCCTAATAACTGGGTTCTGGATTTCTGAACCATTATATAAAATATAGAAATAATCGACTTTTTTAAACCAATGAAAGTGTATATTTAATAAGTTTATATATATTTATGTGCATATATATACTGGCATATATATATATATGTGTATGTATATATATATAAATATATCAGATACTTGAGAATCTTGTTAAGAGAACTTTAAATCTAAATAGAGTAGGAGATAAAAACCTACTCAGCTGCCAAGCCTGATAATTTAGAAAGTAATGTGTAGAAATAGGAAGAAGAATATCAGTGAAAAGCACCAATAATTCATTAGGTGAGAGTGTCCCAGGGGAGATCCAAAATTAAAATGCATGGCATCAGATATCTATTTACAAATAAACAAAATATGACTAATTAACCAAGTCAATTAGCGATCTTAATACAAAAAAATAAATCTAGTGTTCTAAGTATCACTGACAGTGAGACAGAATTCATGGCTAAGATGGAGGAAAAATGGAAGGGAATAAACATTTATATGTTGGCTATTATACATTAGGCACTACACTGAGTTTTTCAAAAATATCTCATTTGATCTTCATAATAACTTGACAAGGTAGGTGATTTTATTCATTCCATTTTAAAGCTGAGAAAGTTGAAGTAAGAGACTTGCCTGGGAATCATACATCTGCTCTATGATTATATAATAATATAACTTCTTCAAAAAAAGTAGAAAAATGGATAAAAGGAACAATTAAATATCCTCACACACATATGAATATAAATATATGTGTGCATACATACATCTATTGATTTATCTCCTATTAATGTGAGGAACTTCGAGAACTAGGATGGAAAATCACTTTGGACAACATATGGATGGGCATCAATGTAAGGAGAAATTACTGGAATACTGTTTTGGGAATATCATTTAGACTACTCAGATAGAAAGACAAAATAAATACTGTTCTAGAAACAGATCATAAATCTAGAACAGAGACACAATATGATTAAGAAATATTCTAAGATTAAAACAGCTGATACACTCTTCACTTTTCTTACTAGTTATATGGACATAGGCAATCCATTTAATTACATTAGATTTCATGAGAGGCTTAAAATGAGGTTGCTGAAGTAGATTATCCCTAACTCTAAATTTTTAAACTCTAAAATTTTATGATTTTTTCAATTTCATCATCAAAACATACGGAAAACAGAGTAGAAGAGCTCTTCTGACTAATTATAACCAATAAGAAGGAATTGAGTGTTGAGACAGAAATGATGCAAAATTTGAAATGAATGAATGAATTTTGAAGAAGGCAGAGGAAATATATGTAAGATCAAAGGGTCTCTAATTCTATAGTGTACAAACATATGAGGGAATTGTAAATTTTCAAGAATGAAATTATTATGACAAAAAATAAAGTCTATTGAGAATAGAAAAGAAGTAACTGACTAAATAGATCAGGAGCCTATTTAGATATTTAAAAACATCCAGCATCTGAATTTTTAAAATACATTTTAAAATTTATTTTTGAATTTTACAAGTTATCCCCAAATCTCATTTCCCTCCCCCCATTCCCAACAGAAATAAGTCTGTTAGTTTTTACATTGTTTTCATGCTATACATTGATCTAAATTGAATACACGTGTTGGGAGAGAAACCATATCCTTTTTTTTAAAAATTAGAACCATTTTTATTAATCATTTTTAATGTTTTCTTTTTTAAAGTATGATTTTGGTTTATTTATTTTATTATTATTACAATAATTTTTGTTATAAGAGTAAACATAAGCCCTCCTTTCCCCCCCAAGAAGATGAGAAACCTCAAGAATGGTGAGATAGGAAAAAAATGTACTTCAGTCTGTGTTCAGATTCTAAAGACTCTGTATCTGGGGTGAGTTGCCTTCTTTATCATAAGTCCACCAGAGAAATTGCTTCAATACTTTTCCAACAGTTGCCATTACTAGATGTATTTCCCTTCACTCTATTGCTCCCCACTCTCATTTATTCTATTCTCTCTCTCTTTTCATCCTGGCCCTGTCCAAAAGTGTGTTGTATCTGAGTACCCTCTCCCACAATCTTCCTTTTCTTCTATCATCTATTCCCCCTTCCCTCCCCCCATCCCCCCTTATCTCATCCCTTTCTTCTCATTTTTCTCTAGGGTAAGATAGATTTCTATACCCTATTTCCTATCTGAGATATTTCTGATGAGAATGAAGGTTCACTCATTCCCTCTTGCCTTCCCCCTTTCCACTCCATTGAAAAAGCTTTTTCTTGACTCTTATGTGAAGTTTCTTAGCTTTTCTTCATCTCCTTTTTCTTCCTCCCAATATTTCCCTTTATCACCCATTGACTCCATCTTTTTACTATGTTATACCATTATATTCTGCTCCTTCCTGTGCCTTGTCTACTTATGCTTCTTCTAACAGCTCTTTTGAATAAGAAAATTCATATGAGTTATCAATATCTTCTTCCCATGCAGGAATACAAACAGTTCAATATCATTAAGTTCCTCAAAATTAGTCCTTGTCATGCATCCCCTCTACGGTTCACCAGAGTCCTGTACTTAATGATCAAACTCTCTGTTCAGCTCTGGTTGTTTTAATAGCAAAGTTTGAAAGTCCCCTGTTTCATTGAAAGTCCATCTTTTCCCCTGAAAGAGGCTGTTCAGTTTTGCTGGGCCTTCTGGAATATATTCCAATCCCTATGAGCCCTTAATGTAGATGCTGTCAGATTCTGTGTAACCCTGACTTTGGAGCCACAATAGTTGAATTGCTTTTTCTGGCAGCTTTTAGAATTTTCTCTTTGCCTTGGGAGTTTTGTAATTTTGTTATAATATTCCTGGAAGTTTTTCTTTTAGGATATCTTTCAGGAGATGACTGGTGAATTCCTTCAACTTCTATTTTAGCCTCTGCTTCTCAGATCTCAGGGAAATTTTGCTGTATTATTTCTTGAAAAAAGAAGTCTAGGCTCTTTTCTTAGTCATGACTTTCAGGTATCCCAATTATTTTTAAATTATTTCTTCTGGATTTGTTTTTGAGGTCAGTTGTTTTCCAATGAGGTATTTCACATTTTTCTTGTAATTTTTGGCTTTTTTGGGAAGAGTTTTATTTCTTCCTGATTTCTTTCAAAGTCATCAACTTCCTTTAGTTCCATTCTGCATTTGAAGGAGTTATTTTCTTCAAAGAGCTTTTTTATCTCCTTTTCCAGCTGGCCAATTCTGCTCTTTAAGGCATTCTTCTCCTCATTTGCCTTTTGTTTTGCTTTTCCATTTGGCCTAAACTGGTTTTTAACATATTATTTTCTTTTTTTTTGCATTTCTTTAACCAAGCTGCTGATTTGGTTTTCATGATTTTTCTGCATCACTCTCATTTCTTTTCCCATTTTTTCCTCCACCTCCCTTAATTGCTTTTCAGAGTCTTCTTTGAGCTTATCCATAGTCTGAGCCCATTTTCTATTTTTTTCTAGGTTTTTTAAATGGAAGCTTCAATTGTTTCATCATCTGAGTGTGTGTGTTTTTGATCTTCCAAGGGACTAAAGTAATTTTCTAAGGTCAGATTCTTCTTTTTCTTTTGTTTACTCATTTCCTCAGCCCAAGACTAATTTGAAATACTTCCAAGTCTTTGGGTTTTTTCTTTTTAGGATACTCCACTGAGACCTTTATTCCTCCATAGTCCTATGCTCCCTTGCTTGTGCTTTGATATGTAGATGACCACAGGCACTCCCCCTCTTCCCTGGAGTTGTGAGGATGATCCCTACTATCTTAGTATGGAAGACCAAACAGCAGCCTGGATCTGAGTGCAGGTAAACAACAGAGTCTTGCCCTAGGGAGAGCAGAGAGATTTCTGCAGTCTCCCCTGACCCCTTTACAGTCTGTGGGCTGTGCTCTGGAGGTGCAGGCTGTTTTCCCCCTATTCTTACTGCAGGTTCTGTGACCGGTGCTCCTCACTCCACACTCATTCTGGTGTAGCAGAGTTCATTCAACACCCCTTCCAGCTGTTCCTGGTGATCCTTGGGTTAAGCTGGGCTGGCCTGCTGTGGCTGGGGATTTTTTCCAACTCTGGGTCCTGATGAAACACACCTTTCCCATGGAGTTTCTAAGTTTTCTTGGACTGGGAAAATATATCACTCAGTTTTTCCGTGGGTTCTGCCCCTCTAAATTTTGGCTAGAGTCATAATTTGACAACTTTTGGAGTTTTGGGGGGAAGGAGTTCCTGAGAAATGCTGCCTTCATGTCACCATCTTGGCTCAACTCCCCTAGCATATGAATTTAAAGGTTGAGGATTAAGCTGATTAAGGATAAGTGTAAAAGAATGGTATGATCTGGTAAGGACAGCACCAGATTGACATGGAAATTAATACTAAGGAAAAAAGGAAGAACTTTGAAAACTATGTTAAGATCAAGAAAGGGCTAAGATAATATTTTTGAATGAACAGAGTGATAATAATGGGAGATGGAGAGAAGACAACTTCATTCTGAATTTGGTACTTTCTTCGCCATACCATAGCATCAATCCATTGTTATAAGATTTTTCTCTCAACAATTAATGTTTTATGATATTAGCACTTCAGTTCTATCCACTGAGGGTCATTACATTTTGGATAAATCAAGCTTGACTCATTCCAAAGTGTATATGGGCAGTGGAACATTGGATCACCTAGATAGACTTATTATCCAAGTTCAGCTTTGCCTCTCAGATGAATTTGTATGTCTTTGACGAGTGGTTTTCCTGTTCATAGCACTGTAGAGAATATAGGTTATTTTATCTCTGAGAAGTTCTTGGTCTAAGTAAGGATCTTCTCTTTCCTTGAGAATACCTGGCTCATCAAATACATTCATTATATGAAGTATAATATTAGATATGGCTCAATGAATATCTTTTTGTTTGTTTGTTTTCAAGGCAATGAGGTTAAGTGACTTGCCAAAGGTCACACAGCTAGGTAATTATTAAGTGTCTGAGGTCAGTTTTGAACTCAAGTCCTCCTGACTCCAGGACTAGTACTCTGTCTATTGTGCCATTCATCTATCCCCTAATTCATATCTTGTAAAACAGTTTTCTGGTGTGGGGTTACAAATTAAATCTAGTACCCAGGAACATCTAAAAAAAATTTATTTGCATCCTAAGTCCTCTGGGACTCTTTAGTGTTTTCAGTTTAAATCAACTTGGCTATGATTTCTATTCTAATATATTGTTTATTGTTGGAAGAACTTACAAATTCATTAGAAAGTTATGGAATATGATATAAATAATTAAAAACAAGCCAACAAAACTGTGTATCTGGCCATGTCATTACTGTAACATTATTTATTGAATGGGAATTTACCCTTGGATACCTCTAGAGTAATTGTGTAATCAAAGGACTATGTAGGGTTTATCGTATCTATTGTGTCTGCAATCTTTGGCTATACTGAATGGCAGCTTCTGGTGTAACCATAGAATTTTAAACTGCAAATGAACTGTAGAACCCATTCAGGCTCTAAGGCCTTCATTTTACAGAAGAGAACTCTAATGGAATTAATCTCCCAGTCCACTGCCTTTTTTCTTTTTCTTAGGAGCCTAGAGATTTATATAGAAGGAGCAAACTAGCCAATAAAGCAAAAAGCAATTGTTCTTTATTCTAGGCTCATTTCACCTCATACAAAGGAAGAAACTTAACTTGAGAGGACTGCAGAAGCATGAATGGGGAAAAAGAGGCAAAGATGAACTTGGATCATTGTCTCTTGGAAGACAATGACCAGATCTCTGGAGGTGGCAGATATACAGGGTCTCAGCGTTAGGTACCATTACTTTTAGGTCTGGCAGGAGGAAGAAGTGATTCACCAACCACTGGGAGATAGGTAGCTTCACAGTAGATTAAGTGCTGTGTCTTAAGGAAAATAGGAAGAACTTTGAAAATTATGTTAAAGGAAGATCAAGAAAGGGCTAAGATAATATTTTTGACTGAACAGAGTGATAATAATAGGAGATGGAGAGAAGACAACTTCACTCTGAATCTAAAGTTGTTCTAGTCATTTCAGTCATGTCCCACTCTTCATGTCCCCATTTGGGGTGGCAGATTCCCCACAAATTAGCCATTTCCTTCTCCAGCTCATTTTTTTTTTCATATGAGAAAATGAGGAAAACAGGGTTAAATGAACTGGACAGGGTCACATAGCTAGGAAGTGTCTGAGGTCAGATTTAATTCATCCTGATGGATTTTCTTGACTCTGGACTTGAAACTCTATTGACTTACCACCTAGGTGTCTTAGAAGTCAGGAAGACCTGCTTCATATATTTAGCACCTTTGTGATCTTGGGCAGTCACTTAAACTTTCTACCTCAATTTCTTTACCTGTAATAACATTAAGAGCACCTTCTCAGAATTGTTGTGGGGATCAAAGGAGGTCACGTAAGCAAACCTTAATAAATATAAGTCATTATTATTATCTGTTAATTTTCCCTCCCTGGTATCAGAGCTGTCAAGGTTGCATGGGAGTTGAAAGGTTACATTAGTAAAATTCCAGATATTTGACAGTTAGAGAAAGGGAAGCAGACAGAAGAAGAGACTGGGCCACCCAAAACCAGAATTTTCCTTAGCAATTACACTGACAAATTCATTTTCTATAATCCTCCTTGAAACAGCTATGACATGTGTATTTAAAGTTATCCTTATAATCCTGGATTTAAGTCTTTCCTCTGACTTGGCTCTGGGACATTAGACAATCCTTGACCTCTCAATTCCCTAGATAGCTAAGACTCTAAAAAGCAGCTGTGGATCTGCATTGTCAGAAGAATTGGTTCCCTAACTATGATTAGTTCTCTAACTCAAATCTCTCCTCCCTACAGTCCAGCCTTACCTTAACTGCCAAGGTTCTATTTCTAAAACTTATATCTGACCATCCAACCCCTAGCCCCATACTGATTCATTAAGCACTAGTGTCTCTTTCTTAGTTATAGTACCAAATATAAAATCATCTTTTCAATATAACATAGGTCCTTCCAATATTTCTGGTGCCTTTCATGTACTCTTTGATTTAACTATATTGAATCACTTGCCATTTCACAAAAAAGACAACCTATCACTCATCTTCATGTACTAACTGTCCTCAATTTTGGAATGATTTGCTCCTCCATTCCTTAGTTTCCTTAGATTCCTTTCAAAATTTATATCAAAGCCTGCCTTCCACAAAAGGACTTTTCCTTCCAGTTATAAGTACCTTGTCTTTTCAAAAATACTCTCTCTATTTTATATATGATCTCTTTATTGGCAGGTAGGTGGCATAGAGGATAGAGCATTGGCCCTGAAGTTAAGAGACTTGAGTTCAAATCTAGCCTTAGATATTTTACACTAACTTTTGGACCTTGGGCAGGTTATTTATCATTGACTGCCTAGCATTCAGGGCTGTCTCCATTGTCCTGATTCATATAAGGCCATGAGATACAAAGGACTCTGGAAGAGAAACTGAGGCTGGTGACTTTGCACAGCACCTCTTTACTCAAATATAAGTCACATGTTTTTCATATCATCTTCCTGGCATTGCGGTCTTCTTTGAGAATGAAGGTCAAAAAGCAACAAAACAATGTAGTGCCCTGTTATTTCTCCCATTTTTTGTTAGCAAAGTGTTTGTCACAGAATACGCCTTATTCAAAGAATGTTGACTGCCTTACTGCTAGTTTACTTTTGGAAAGAACTTTAAATGTTCAGATCTCTCTTTTACAACCAACCTATTTGCTGCCTGTTATCTTTTCTGCAAATCTTACACTAGCTTTTAGTCAAAAGCAATAAAATCTCAACTAGTGGTTTTGCACTTATAGAGATCATTGTATCTTAGAACAAATAGAAGCTATTCATTAAACTTATTTATTTCAATATTCCAAAGCAAAATCACAGAATCCAAAATGGCAACTCTAACAACTTTCAGCAGGTAATCATCTGTTGAATGAAAAAGCAAAGACTCTAAAGTGGAATTCTCCTCCCCACCCCAAAATAAAGTATAGTCAACCAAATCAGTTTGTCTTTTTAGAGAAAGCAAGCTAATGGTCAGTCAGACTCCAGGAGTTTAAAAGTATGGTATGTGCAAAAAAGGTTTGTTTGTTTATTACTTAAGAAAGTTACATATACACATATTGCTAAGTTTGAGAAGGATAAAGAGATGGAAAAAATCTTGGTCCTTGCCCTTTACCATCCAGTAGGGGAGTAGCTCCTATGCTATTGACTCATGTAAAATAGAATGATATAAGAATAACAGAGAGCTATGTATGAGTTCTGAGAATAGAGAGATGATTTTAGTTGGGGTTATTGAAAGTGCTAGACTATGAGTCAGAAGGCATAGTGGAAAGAGTTAAAAATTTAGAGTAAAAAATATTGATTCAAGTTGTGACTCTGTTCTCAGAAATATGCATGACCTTGGGCAAGTCATTTCTTTGGGCTCTGTTTTCTCACTTATCAAATAAAGGAACTGAATTGGTTGATCTTTAAGGTTTCTCCCAACACTAGCATTTGATGATTCTACTCCCTCCCCCTCTTTAAAGAATTGTCCTGACTGTCCATTCTGTGGACCATTTCTAGCTCCCTGCCCAAATCAATAGGTATTTGTCCTTTGTTTCATTCCTAGATAATTTGATCAATTACCTCATAGAATGAGAGAGAGTAATGTAATGGCCTTTCCTGATAGGATTTTCATGTTTTGATTAAGGTCTTTTAAAATCAAGGCCTTGAAATAAATAACACTAGCTTTAGAAATTTCAGGCTGATTGCATTGTAATTTACTGCAGATTCTCTTAACTGATGCCTCTTGCAATCTCATTTTAGGATTGTTTTTCATTTTTGTTTTATAGTGGAGTGTTCATGGGAAGGTCTACTACAGATCTAACCAAACAGTTCTTTCTGTGTTACAATGGTGACTTGGGTCCTTGAAGGCTGTATCACAGAGCATAGGTCTTACTAGGATGGAGAGGATGCCAGCATGAAGAGGGTGATAGGCTGCATCCTTGACATCTGAAGACCAACCTAACTAATTTGAAGAGGATTATTACTAGAAGGTAGGCTTTCAAGTGATAGACTTATTTTTTTTAACCTCATAAATTCATCATCATCTAAGGCATGGAAGGTAAAGTGGTGGCAATTGTAGAAAGAATACCTTGTGGAAGAATACTTGCATCCTTGAAATATTGAAGTCATCTAACTATAGGAAGAAGGAATACAAATACAAAATCAGTTATTGGATAGAATTAGGCCATGGAAGAAAGAAGATAATTGTTCTTTAATTTTAGGCTTTTCACAGAAGGGTGAGATCAAGATGGAGACTGCATCTCAATTAGTCCTAATAAATAAACAAATACCTCATCAAATAATTACCCATCATCATCCTTGGGCTCTTTAGCAAATGCCTGCCTCATGTATTTATTGTCAAAATAAACTACTAGTTATAATTCCTAAGGGATTCCCTCCAAATTAAATATTATTATTATTATTATTATTATTATTATTATTATTGAAATCACTTATCCAAGAAGAAAAAAGTAGGATAGTGTCTTTATGACTTTTCCCACTATGAATATGTTAATTTATCTTCTATATAGCAACAGAATTGCTAGTATTTAACCACTGAACCAGTCATCTCCTGAAAATGTTTCACAAGGGTGTCTATTAGCTTTGTTTTTTGTTTTTATATATTTATTTAGAACATATTTTACATATTTTGATAATCAGGAAGTAAAGTATGAAACTCAATTGCAAATTACTTTTTCTTTCCTGAGTCACATCAACTGAATTATCTAGCATCTCTATTCTTATTAAATATGACAAGATAGGAATTTTCTAAATTTTGTCCAATATGCTTATTAAGTGCTCAGTGTATTCTAGGACCTAAGCTAGATGCTGGGGACACAGAGTAAAATAAATAGTTCTAGCCCTCAAGGAGATTATATTTCATAAGGGGAATGAGTGGACACACACAAAAAAGATAGTTACCTAATTTTTTGAGGAGGGAGAAGTATTGACTCAGACAGAAGATTGACTCAGACATCAGAGATGAAAAGGCAACTAGAAGCTTATTAATACAATATTCAAATATAGTGAAGAGGATAAGATTGTCTAGAATGGGGGTTCTTAGCCTTTATTATCACATTTACAAATTTCTTTGCAGCTTTACAACACTATATATATATATATATATATATATATATATATATATATATATATATATATATATAATGTAAGCTTTCCAAGGGCAAGGACTAATTTGGTTTTATCTTTGTGTTCCCAGTTATCTAGTATGATACCTGATTCATATTAAGCATTTATTTAATTAGATATTTAACAAGTCTGTTAAGTTGACCTGAATTGAACTCATTTGAATTGAATTATCAACTATTATTATTTCCTTCAGATTCAAACTTTAGATTTTGTAGTGTATCATCAAAGACAGCAATTTTCAACCTTTCCAAGTAGATTTGACTTGGAAACAGTGAAGATGAATAATATGGATGACATAGGTGGCCAAAACCATGATTGAAATATGACTGAGGAAAATGAAGCAGTTGGATGAAACCATAGATTCTAAAACTAGGGTCCATGAATTTGATTAAATTTTAATAATATTATTCATATTTTAATACATTTCAATGTTACAAAATCCACTTTCCCTGCTCTTTATATAAAGGTAGCAGAGTTTCTGTGATGTGGCAATATTGGTGAATTTTCTTAGTTGTAACCTTCTTCTATTGACTCTGTCCCCATATTATTGCCTGTTATTTTATTTCAAGATTGTCTTCCTTTTGTTTTTGAATTAAAATGTGCAAAAATAAAATGCTTTAAGAATTTGGTTACCTGTTTGTTTCCTTTAATAAAGCTTCTCTTATAAACCAAAATAACCATAGGGAACCATAATATCAGCAAAGAAGCCTTCCTTGCCAAAAACTATATTAGGTTGTAGTCAGTTTGAATGGTATGCCTTAATTCCAGATTTCATAGTGGAATAACTGAATACTATCCAAATTCTTTCTCATACCATTGTGTTTTCAAGTCTTGGCAAGTAGCTTTTTATCAGTATGAAACAAAATATAGGAAAAAATAGAACTGTTTCATTTTCATGTTATATTCATATTTTCCTGTGATGAAACTGAATGATTATATGCAAGATTTTCCATGTTGCTCTATAAGGTTGTATGATCACATTCATTTGATCATTCATTTAACTACCATTCATCATGTGCTTCCTCTATAAGTACTCTGCTACACATTTTAAGGGTAAAATAAAAGATATGACTTGTTCTTGAGGATATTTTAGTTCATTTTAAGGGATAAGGGTACAAATCTGGGATAATGATTTTTTAAAATAAAAATGCAATATAAGGTTTTAATTTGCCTAATTGAGATAAAGCAACTATTTTAATTTATTTTCACATGCCTTAATTGATTATTTTTAGCTATATAACTCATTAGAGATGAAGTCTTATAGAAAGCATAGTACTAAGAATTAAATCAGAGTTCCTTTGCCTGCTACTATTTATCTGGGTAACTTTAGGTAATCCACTTAACTGTCCTATGCCCCTTTCCTCATTTCTAAAATGGGAATCTCAACCCTTCAACCTATCCCATGGGGGAAGCCAAATTAAATAATATATATCAAAATACTCTTGAAAATCAAAAGTGCCATAGCACATGAAGCTTTATTATCACTAATATCAGTACAAATCAAGGGATTCACCAAATGAAAACCTAGTTAGCTCCTATTGAGTAGAAAAAAAAGTCAATTATTCATTTCTCTGAACTCCCACCTTATGTTCTAGTTAGTTTTCAGCATAGAGCAGTTTGATCTAATTAATCATTAAATATCCCATATATTGGGCACATATGTTGGGCATCATGAATATTTTTTTTCTCAAATATCATTTATTTATTTTCATCCATGTGCACATGTATATTTTTAAGTTACAAAATTTCCTACTACCCTCCCTTAGCAGTGAACAATCGGGTTAGTCTTGTACATATATGATTTTGATAAATATGTTTACAGATTAGTTATTTTTGGTATGAGGGATTAGGATTAAGGGAAAGAGATACATAAAAGATAATTTTTATAATATAGTCTTCATCAAATTCTGAAGGGTTTTTTTGAGTATGTATCTGAATATTTTTTTTTTTTGTACTCTGAATGGGGATAACATTGTCCATAGCCAATCTAATACGGTTGTTCTAGCTCTCTGGACTAGATGTCTTGAATATTGAAGGACTTATAGATATGTCCAAAGATATATCTACATAAGTCTACATATACATCTATATCTAAATTTATCTATATGTACACCAGTCTAGGAGACCTAGGTTTATCTAGAACTTTTTTGAAGCAGTGGTGTAGATTCTGGATTAGGGAAATGGAATTGAAGAAGAAGGTTCATATTAGAAGTCAAAGTACTTAGCAATTGGCAATTATTGGATACGGGAGGGGTAAGAAAAAAGGATCAAGATAACTATGAGGTAAAAAAGGGTAAATTACTAAGATAATGCCTATGCCAATTTTGGAGATGGGCAGGTTTGGGTGAAAGATGATGTTATTTCAGACAGGACACAGGGAGAACTTTGAGGAGATATCCCACAAATAGTTGGAATTGAAAATTAACTATGGGAGGGGTCCTAATTGGGGAAACCATAATAATGTGGACCCCTTAACCAGTCAAAACCATGATGTGGGTTTCCTAAGAAAAGTTTTCATCAGTGAAAGCCATAATAACAATAATAATATTAATAATAATAATAATAATAATAATGTCACTAAATATGAAAGCTATGAATAATGTAAACAAAAATTAATGTAAATTAAAAGAAAACACACCAACTAGAGCATGACAAAGTGATTAGGACTCTAGCCAAAAAAGAACTCATATGACACTCACGTTTCTGGGACCTGATTCTAGTGATGAGCAGAGTAAACCCCCAACTATCAACCAATCCTCACTAGCATATTTTATAGTTAGTTCCTCCTTCCTTTTTCTGATTTTGATAATTTCCATCGGTCTTTGTGGGAATTCCAATATGTTATCTAACTGTCACTGTAGGTGGCCCCAATGTGAATATCCCATTTTGATTATTAAAGATTTTAAATAATAAAGATTATCAATCAATTAAATAATTAAATAATGTTTATAATCAATCTGGAGCTCCCTGGCCTCTTTCCCTTCTCCCTTTTGGGGAAAGCTTTGAATATTGCACTGTGGGAGGATTTCCAGGCAAAACAACAGGAATGGAGCTCTTAGGAAAAGTTGTGGTCTCCACAATTAGGAGTCATTCACAAGAAATGATAATTAAAACAATAAATCATAGGTGGAGATATTGTTAAAGTAAATATAAAAGAAGACTAGGCTAGAAACTTGAGGAATTCTCATAGTTGGGGCACTATAGATGAATAAGAATCTAAGATAAGAATAGAAAAATGATCAAAGAGGTAGGAGAAGAAGCTGGAAAGAACAGTGCCACTGAACTCAAGAAAGAAGGGGAATCAATGTGTTAAATTAAATTAATCAATCAACAAATATTTATTAAGGGCATACTGCCATGGGAAAGAGAGTCTAAATAAACAAGTGAACAAAGTATTTGTACTTAAGAAACTTACACTTTACTAGGGAAATAATGTGTCTAGAGAAAGCCAAGAAATAAGGGAGAGAAAGAAAAAGTTATTGAATTTGTCAATAAGGAGGACATTGGTGACCATAAATAATGATGAGTATCAACCCAAACTGCATTGGGCAGAAGATGGAGTGAATCATAAGAAAAGTAGAGGAATTAGTTTCTTGTTCTTCAAGAGCAAGTCAGCAAGTGAAAGAATAGAGAGGATTTGAGGGAAAAGACAGATTACTTTTTAGGAGAAAGGAAATCTGATTATATTTCTAGCCTGAAAGGAAGGAACCAAAGGAGAGGGAAAAGTTGAAGATGAATGAGAAAAAGAAATGATTAATGTTTCAAGTTCTGGAGAAGAAAGAGAATGAGATTAAAGGTTCATCTGGGAGGTTACTTCTTACTCTTGGGGCTAGAGAAAATTGTGAACAATGAAGAGATGGGGGTAAAGTTGGAAGGGAGATGTGGAAGTCATGATGAGTGGCCCCTTTCAGGAAAGGTGAGGTTACCTGTTGAATGCTAAAATGGAGCAGAGAAGCAGAGTAAAAGAAATAGGACTATAACATGCACAGTGTTTGAGCAGATGCAATTTCACTCCATTATTCACCATCTAAGAATCCTAAAGGAATGCTCAGAAAATTGTACTAACTCTGACAGACATTCTAATGCTTCTTACATTATTCTATTTGGGCAATTGTATTTTTAGAAATCTATTTGAAAACCTCCCTCAGACTGAGTTCTGATTTTTGTTTATTGTGAAGGAACCTACAGGGATAGGGAGTGGGAAGGGAGAAATGGGGGTGAGTTTTAAAACTCAGTCTTCCTGGCAGGAGGGCATGAGAGAGATAGAGAAGGCAGCCTGATGCATGCAGAAGTTTGAGAATGGCTCCAAGGCCATGGATGATTAACCAGTGGATGCTCCTCAATTATCAAACATTGCCTTTTCTCTGCTTCCACTCCCGATAGCACTTTGACAGATGGCTCCTACTGAGAAATGAAAACAATTCTCTTTACTGTTCAAAACTCTGTTCATGTCAATAATTATTTCTTTCTATATATTGTTTTATTCAGCATGAATTCCTGTTTTCTTTCCTTCTTTTTTCTTTATATCTCACAAAGATTGTTTTCCCCTTTCTAAATCCATTCATCCCCCCACCCCTATCTCTCACTTGATTATTTTCCAATTATATTCTCTAAGGTTTTTCATTCTACACCTATCATGTTTTATTTTTATTTCTTTATCCTGATTTTCTATTTGCCTCACTTTAATTAAAATGTTCTTTTCCTAATTAGTAATCCTTTCTACAAATGCCTTTGTCTTGTTTCTCCTGGAATTTTTTGTGACTTACTGTTGCCCTCTGTTTCTTCATAGTTCCTTTGTTGTACTTTTCTCCTTTATTCTCTTAATTCTGACTCCATGCCTTTATCAAACTCTTTGGTTCATTTTTCCTTCTTGCTTTCTTCTCCTCCCCTCATCATGAAGCCTTCACTTACAGGTCTCTACTATTTTCCTAGAAACAGATAGATTTGAACCCTATATACCTCTCCCTTCCAAAGAAATGTTTTCCTTTCTCTTGTTGGGAGGTTGTTTCTCTCATAAAATTAGAATAACTACCAGAAGAGAAATATATCTTTTTAAAGTATCTGGTCTTTTTAAGAAAAGAGAGTGAAGATCACATTTAAGGAGAAGAATTGAAATCACCAAATCTTGGAATTTGCTGAAGACCTTGAAGGTTATCTTATTTAACCTTCTCCCAAATGCAGAATCATTTATTTTGGCAAATGACTGTCCAGACTTACCTTGAACATATTCAACCACAGTCAGTTGTTCTTAAAAGACATTCCTCATTTTATATTCTCTTATTACCATTTGTATTATGAGCTATCCATACTATAGAACAACAACCCACAAATATCTTTGTTGTCTTCACTTCTTATTGGTATACAGAACAGTGCTTGGAACATAGGAAGCCCTTAACACTGAGGAGCTGGCACAGTGGATAGAGTACCAGGTCTGCAGTCAAGAAGATGCATCTTCCTGAGTTCAAATATGACCTCAGACACTTACCAGCTATGTGACCCTGGGCAAATCACTTAACCCTGTTTGCTTCAGCTTCTCATCTGTAAAATGAGCTGGAGAAGGAAATGGCAAACCACTCCAGTACCTTTGCCAAGAAAATCTCAAATGGGGTCATGAAGAGTCAGATACTACTGAAAAATGACTCAACAACAAGCTCTTAACAAAAGTTTGTTGAGGGATCTAAATGGTTCAATGGTTCAATGGATAGAGATCTTAGCCTCAAACACTTACTCCCTCTGTAACTCTGAGTAAATCACTTGATCTCTGTCTGACTTAGTTTCTTTAATTGTATGAGGATAATAATGACACCAACCTTGCAGGAATGTTGTGAGAATCAAATGAGATGATATTTATAAAACATGGTACCTGAGTCATAAATGGCAATGTATAAATGCTGATTCCTTTCCTTTCCCAAATTGCTTTATATTTGTATATATGAATGTATGGATGTGTACACAGTATGCAGAATATTTATATGTATGCATACACACACTATTGATACCTGAGGAATTAATGAATTGTCTAGAAAGATTATGAAAATGTTTAACCTTAGGAAAAACTAGAGTGAATTTAATGAAGGGGGAATTGCCAGCTGGTAGGAGATTTCTGGCTGTAAATAGGTCCAGGAAGTGGGATTAGTGGGTACCAACTAAAAATAAGTATGAGGATCTGACCAAGTAATCCTTCTACTCAGTGAAATCTTTCTTGACTCCCTTGACCTGAATGCCTACAATAACTTAGCACTTTTCATTAGTTCAAATCCTCACTCAATCATTTCCTAGCTGTATAATCCTGAGTCTCTATTTTTTCATCTGTAAAACAGAAATAATAGAAGTACCTGCCTCAGAGGGTCATTGTTAGAATAAAATAAAATCATATCTAAAGTGGCTTACAAACATTTAAGGGTTACATAAATACCAGTTGCTATTGTTTCTTCCTTTGTGCAATGTTATTCTGTCTCTATATATTTATATATTACAATATATATATATATATATAATACATTCTATGCATTTACCTAGACTGTAATTTTCTTGAGAACAACAACCTACTCTTAAAATTCTGCAGCCTTTTAGCATTTATCATGATACTGTGTAAATACATTTATTTAATATACTCTCCTTATTTATTTAATATACTTCTCCCTCTCTCCAAAAAGAATGTGATATATATATTTATATATATATGTTTGTGCATATAAATATAAATATATTACTAGTCCTTGAGTATTGAAGAGGATCTATATGTGTGTATGCAGACATGCACATATACATATAAACACATATATTGAATATATAAAATAATTAAATAATACATATACACACAGATATATTTAATGTGCAGAAGAGAAAAGGAAGCATTGATAAGCAGGTCAGTTTCAAAAATAATCATATAATTATCACTTAAAATAATTATATAATAATTATTGATCCCCCTTCTCTTTCTGCTCTACCAAAAACTTAGAAAGTTTATGGTCCAGCTGGTGACAATAAGAAAGTCATAGGAAGAGGAAGGTGGACCAGTGATTTCTCTGGTCCAGGGAATTCCCAGGTGAGGAAAGTCCCTTTACCATAGAATGTTGTCACTCTTTCTGAGACTTCAGAGTACTGGAAGTTTAAGTGTCCAGAGTCTCACAGTGTATATGTCAGTAGTGGAAGAGAGCTGTAAAAGTTAATGTATGGACACAATATGAATTGTGGATTACTGACTTTAGGGATTAAAGAAAGGAAATCAGTATGTGTGTGTGGGGGCTCAGTCAGGTAAAGCTTTATAGAAGAGATAGGCATCAAGCTGGACCTTGAGGGAAGGAGAGGATTTCATGTGAATGATAAAGAGAAAATGATTGATGTTTTGTAAACAGAGTATGATTTGGGGATCACTCTGTGAAATGAGGTCACATCAGCTTTGGTTCAAGAACAGGGCCCTTGCTTAAGTCTTGGTTATCCTTGTTTTATATAGATTTGGGGACCTCCTACAGTGGGGCTCCCACAAGGAAACTAGGACTCCATCAAATTAGGCAATTTACATTTAAGAGGCAGTTTAATGAAGAGTGCTCAACTTTGATTTAAGAGAGACCTGGGTTTGAATTTCACCTCTTATACTTACTATCTGTGTTTCCTTAGACATGTCACTTAATTCCTTTGAACCTCAGTTTCCTCATATGTAAAATGGGTAAAACAATATGTGAAATGCTTTCCTCATCTGTTTTTTGTGGATCAAATGATGCAATATATATATAAAGTACCAGACAAGCTTTAATAAGCTACACAAATGTCAGGGATCTTGTACATAGTAGATGTTTGTGAATATTTAATGGATTGCTCTTCTTATACATTTTCCCTGAATTCACTACTTTCTGGGAACTTTTATAAAGATATCCCCTAGGTCTTGAATAAACCCTTATTTCTCACTTAACTTCCTATTTCAAAGTCTTTCTTTTTGTGTCATTCTCTACATTGTACTTCTTACTGGTGCCTATTGCTGGAAGCAATCTCCCTGCTCTGCTTTAAATCTCTCAGGACTCTCTGACCTCTTCTCTGGATTTACTCATTTTTTAAATTTTCATCATAATTTCTCTAGTTGTATATGTATTTAGGTTGTAAATCCTTTGAAGTTAGTGTCTTTATTCTTGTATTTTTAACCCAGAGCAGCATCCTGCACATAGTAAGTGTGTAATAAATGCTTATTAGATAGTATTTAATTTTGCTTTTGTATTCTAAGCCCTAACTCATTGCCCATCTCATGGAAGATATTTAATAAGTATTTGTTAAATTGAATCTGGAGTATTGTGTTTATTTCTGATCATTAGACTTTAAGAGGGTCATTGATAAGCTGGAAAGTGGCCAGGGGAGGCTAATCAGGATGGATCTTGAATCTATGACATAAGAGGATAATTGAAAGAAGGTAGACATCATGTTTATTCTAAAGAAGAAATAACTTGTAGGGTTCAGGAATGTGAGAAGAATGTCTGATAACTGAATTCAAATGTTTGAAGAGTTGCCATGAGAAGGAAGAATGAGACTTATTCTGTATGGCCATAGACAGCAAAATTAGGAGGAATGAGTAGCAGCTGTAATGGGACCAATTTAGAAATGATGTGATGTCAGAAAAAATTTCTTGGCGTTTAGAGTTGTCCAGAAATGAAATGAATTTTCTGGAGAAGTGATGAATTCATCTGTTTGGAGAAGTTCAAGGAGAAATTAGCTCCTTATTGAATATGTTGTAGTATGGATTGGGATAGATGGCAAAGAAGATTTTGAAGCTCTCTACTTCAGCAGTCCTATGATTTCATTGATATAGGGAATTGCCAAGAGTTTGACATCTTCTCTGTAGATTACAGTCTTAGAGAGTTGACTAATTTACATGGAAGTTAAGTAACTTTCCCAGGGTCCCATAGGTAATATGTATCAGAGGCAATACTTGAAGTCTTCCTGGTTTCAAAGTTGGTTTACTATCCACTAAACAATGTTGCTTGTCTGTGAAATGAATCTATTTTCATCAGATTTGACTTTAAAAAAATGATTATTATCCAGATTGGACTATTTGTTCGGTAGATTCTTCTAAGTCATTTTGAAAAGTTTAAAAATCCTCCCTAACTTCCAACAGAAACTTTTATCATGGGTGCCTTTGCTAAGAAGTTTAGAAAACTCCCATTTTAACCAATACCCACATTCCATTCCTCAGCTTCCCTGTCTCTTGGACTCAGAGCTGTGATATCTTCCTCCTCTGGATGCTTTGGGATTTATGTAGGCCATACTTAATCCTGAGGCATAAATTGTTCAGACTTGATTAGTATTAATCAGTTTGCCACTTATTCACATAGTGATTCTGTGATGTGTGTGTGTGTGTGTGTGTGTGTGCGCGCACTGTCTATGCCTAATTATGATCTTTAAGGGATTATTTTTTCCCCTCAGTATTTGCAGCTCCAGTGTTTATTGATGAGCACCTCTGTAGGGAGAATTTTAATGCAACCCTTAGGATGTTGTCAGGGCTGCTGTGGATTGATAATGAGCATGCAGGACAAGGTAATTAGAGTAACATTGACTTTGGGACCAGCCTAGTCATTTTGTCCCCTGTGAAGATTTTGAATTGTCACTGATTCTGTCCACAGCCCCCTTTGTCAGCAACATCTCATCCTAGGCAGTTCCCTTGAAAGTTCTGCTATCTGTGTCAAAACAGCTGCATCATTGACCATTCCCTACAACAGGGGTTCTTAACCTGGACTCCAAGACTCCAGACACTCATATACAATTAGTGAATGGACAGATTTCAGAAGGTGCATGAACTTGAAAAAAATTACATCATTCCCACAAATGTATGGTTTTCTTTGTAATACTTGCATTTTATTTTATAAATGTAAAAACATTATTCCGAGAAGCAATTCATAGACTTCTGTTGTTGTTTCATTGATTATTTGTATTTAACTCATATGAGAGGGAGAGACAGCATGTACATAGATGAGGAAATGGGTAGTATTTAGAAAATGAAGTGAAATCATTTCAAGAGGGAATTAATTATAAGGATATATGAAGAAAGATGCTATTTGTAACCAGAGGGAAAACTGATACATAGAAATCAAAGTTAAGGAAAAAATGGAAACATTAACTAAGAAAAGGAAGCCAGCACTAATAATAATAATAATAATAATAATAATAATAATAACTGGCTAAAACTAATAATCATGAGTAGGTCAGAATTTATGTGGAAATTACTATTTGAACTGTGCTTTGAAAGAAGCTAGTTTCTCTCTACTGCTGTATTTTCTTTCTGGAGGCCTTAGGATCCTCACCTGTTAAGTGAAAGGGATGGGCCACAGTCAATGATCTCTAAGAGCACTTCCAGTTCTAAGATTGATTCTGTGGGGATTTTTACATCCTCTCTCCTTATAGGATGGCCAGGTGCATATTTGGAGCCAATTTTTGGAACATGCTGAGTCAAATTAGAAAGTTGAATGAAATTACTCAGGTAGGGTAGGAAGAACTGCATCCTTTCTCTTCAAGGAGAGGCTGCTATCAGACTTAGAATCTTTTTTTGGGCAGTGGATGAACACTTTCCCTCTTAGGTTACTTGGAGTTCAAAGTCATTATCAGAGAAGAGCTGTGCAGGAAAGGACAGGGAAGCATTAAACAAGAAATGATACAAATTGGAGAACATGATTTTGCTGCCAGAAAGAGGACAATTGTGATTTGTCTTGGTTGGTTAGGAATGAAATAAAGTGGCATGACCCCAAAGGACCTTTTGTACAATGATTCAGACAGGGTACAGTAACAAGGCATTTTTTCCTCGAGTATTCATTTTTTGAAGAGGTTACATTTCTTTAAATTCCAAATGCACTAAGTTGTCCTGGCGTGGAAGGAGATTACTTCCTTTTCTCTTGTCTCTTGATGGCAGCCAAGAGCACCATTGAGGCTGATCAGTCAGCTAATGGAAAATGCTCCACTCTTCCTTGACAGGAGCAAGCAGCAAGATCCAAGGAGCATGACCTTGTAAGCTAGATGGCTGGTGTTTTTTTTAATACCAGAAGCCTCTGACAGTGTAGTTTAGAGACAGGATTGGAAATGGGAGTGTGAAAAACAACCCCTACTCACAAAAATATAGATTAATGGAATGTTAGCACCAAAAGTGACCTTGGCAATCATTTAGCTGGAATCTCTCATTTTATAAATGAGGAAACTGAGGCTCAGAGAAGTGCCTCACACAGAACCACCATCCTAACCAGGGCTCAAAACTTAAGTGTCAAACTCATATTCTCACTCTCTCACTCCCCATATCTGATTTATTGCCAGGTGCTGTTGTTTCTACTGTCCTAACATAGTTCAAATAACCCCCTTCTCTACACCTTCACTACCACCCCCATCGACACCTAGACTATTAAATATCCTTCTGGTTGTTTCCTTAGATTTAATTTTCTCTCCACTCCAGTCCATCTTCCACTCAGCTGTGAGACTGATCTTCCTTAAGAACAGTTCTAATCTGAAGGAACAAAAGGTCAACTATATCAAGGGAATTAATGAAAAAAAATGCACAGCCATACCAGATCTAAAACCATATTATAAAGCAACAGTCATGAAAACTTTTGGTCTTGCTTAAGAAATAGATCATATATCAATGTAATAGATGGCAATTGGAATCAATAAGACAGAGTAGTAAATAACTATAATCAGCAACTGTTTGATAAGGCTAAAGACTCTAACTTCTAGGATAAACATCACTATTTGACAAAAACTGCTGGGAAAAACTGGAAAATAATATGGTAGAAACTTGGTATAGACTAATATCTTACATCCTACACCAAGATAAGGTGAAGTGGGTATATGATTTAGACATAAAAGGTGATGCCATAAGCCAATTAGAAGAACAAGGAATTGTCTATCTGTCAGATCTATGGACAGGGTAAGAATTTATGACCAAAGAAGAGATAGAGAACATTATAAAATGCAGAATGGATAACTACATTAAATTGAAAAAGTTTCTGCAAAAACAAAGCCAATGCAATCAAGATTAGAAGGAAAGAGGAAAGCTGGCAAACAGTTTTTACAGCTAGCGTTTCTGAAAAGGGTCTTATTTCCTCTCCCCTACCTCACCTACCCCCTCCCTTTCCCCTCTCCTCCCCTCCCCTACTTTCATCTGCCCTCCTCCTCCCTCCCTCTCCCTCTCTTCCCCTCATCTTCCCTCCTCTTCCTCTCCCCTCCCTTCTCCTCATCCATCTTCTTTCCTCCTATCCTCTCATTCCTCCAGTTCCCTTCCTGTGATCTTCCCTATTATAATAATAAGCCTAAATAAGAAAGAGGCTGTAGAATAAAATAGGATTTGACATTTCTTGTCTATGGTTATGGAGAAATGAAGTGTGAAAAGTGATCAGACCAAGTAATTGAAGTAAAGGAAAAGAAAATTAAACCCCATATGATACTATCTATCTTGTGCATGACAACCAGATTAAACATTCTGAAACAAGATTTTCATTATGCTACCTCCTGACTCAAGAACCTGTACTGGCAGGGCACCTGGGTGGCTCAGTGGATAGAGCACCAGCCCTGGAGTCAGGAGTACCTGAGTTCAAATCCAGCCTCAGACAATAATTACCTAGCTGTGTGACCTTTGAGAAGTCACTTAACCCCATTGCCTTAAATAAATAAAATTAAAAAAAACCCTGTATTGTCTCTCTCTTTTCTAAAGGCTAAATTTACAAGCATCAAATGAGATAACAACTGTAAAACACTTAGCATTTCAAGTATTATATAAATGATAGCTATTATTGCTATTATTAGAAGAAATAATGAGTATAAAAAATTCAAAGAAGCATGGGAAGACTTAGATATACTGATTCAGAGTAAAGTAAACAGAGCCAAGAAATTATATATATATATACATATATATATATATATATGTATAAAATTGATGTGAGGATGAGAATTATCATCTCCAGGGATTCTCATCCAGAGTACACATATCCCTCAGATGGTTTGAGAAGTTTATCAAAGGAGGGTCCACCAACATTTTGTAACTATATTAACTAGAAATCAGTTTTGCATTTTTGGAATGTTTCAGTTTGAGGTTTCTAGAACTTTTCAATAAGTAGCTATAAACTCTAGAATTTATTTCCTTCCATATTGAATGAAGTATATGGGAAAATTATTTTACTCAATTACAAAAAAGTAATCATTTTAATTTAATATGCAAGTAAAAGAATTGGGATGTGAGCTCATCTTAAGTACGCTCTCTGAAAAAATCTTTGGAATTGCACCAGTGGCAGACAGGATGATGGGGCTAATAGATACTTCATCCTAATCCCATATGATTTTTTATTTCACTGTCTCTATATTATATTTATTATGTTTTATTCAAAGTGAACTAGAGGCTGAATAAGAAAGATTGAGAAAAGGGGGCAAAGGGGGAAAAGGGGGAATGGAGAGAGAGAGATTAAAGAGACTACTCATAATTATTATGGAGACCTCTAAAATATTACACTTAAATTTTTATGAATCATTATATCAAGGTTATTGTAAATAATTTTGCATGTCTCTGTGTGTGTGTGTGTGTGTGTGTGTGTTTTGCTTCAGTGATGTCCGATTCTTTGTGATCCCATTTAGGATATTCTTGCCATTTTCTTCTCTAGTTCATTTACAGATGAGGAAATTGAGACAAATGGACTTAAGACTTATCCAGGTCAAGAACTCAACTTTTGCTGACTACAGGCCCCTAGCTATTTGTGATGATATTCTAATCCTAGTATTTGTTGAATTTATAAGAATATTTTGAAGTTTATTATTATTATTATTATCATCATCATCATCATTATAAAACCATTGTGTTATAATGAATAGAGTGCTAGTTTCAGAGGCAGAAAAGCTCTGATTTAAGGCCTTCTCTGGTCTTGTAATTTTGGGGAAGTTAGTGCCCTGGTCAACTCTCTAAGATCATGACTTTTGGAGAAGGTGCTAATCTACATTGAAAGATGTTATTTCTTTCACCCAGGAATAGTAATGAAATCATCAATGCAATTCCTATTTGTTTTTATTATTATTATTGGACTGACAACGTGTGAGACAAGTAGACCAATTATTATGTTATTGGAGGTGATGGGCACTTCAGTGATGGAAAATGAAAGGATATAGTAAGATCAGACCGATGAAAATCAACAGGATTGAATGCGACAAGGGAAGAGAAAAGGTGAAATAGAAAAACCACAAATTTGGTGGGAGAGTGGAAGGTAATATTTCAGAGAAAGAGCATATCCTGAAAAATCAGCTCAAGATAGTTGAAGGAAAATAGAAATGGAACTTAAGCTACTTGATTTCTTATCCTACAACTGCTGGCACTTTTAAAAGCCAGTATGGTGCAGTATAAAATATTCTAGATGTATGGTCCGAGGATGTCTTTTCCAATTTTGACTCTGCCACCTCTGTGGCCTTAGGACACATAAGCATTTCAAATCCCTGACTTCATTTTTCTCACCTGTAAAACAAAAACTTGGACTTAATAATCTTTAAGTTCCCTTCTAACTTGGTCTCTTAAACTTATGATAGAGAGAAATCATTCTGACTAACCCATATCATAATTCTTGCTGAGCTCATGTTGAATTTGGAGTAAGTACAATATGAGATGAAGAGAGAGGGATGGAAAGATAAAGATATAGAGAGGCAGAGAGAAAAAAGAGGGCAGAGGAGGACAAAAAGGGAAGTGGATGGGTAGAGATAAAGATACAGAGACAGAGAAAGAGACAGACAGAGAAAGAGATTGAGAAAAGGGGGCAGAGGGGGGAAAAGGGGGTGGAGAGATAGATAGATAGATAGATAGACCAACAGAGAGACTAAGAAAGAGATAGAGAGACAGAGAAACAGAGAGAAGCAAAACAGAGAGAGACAGAGAAAAAAGGGGGCAGAGGGGGACAAAAAAGTTAGGGGAGAGAAATAAAGATAACGAGAAACAGAGATAGAGACACAGACAGAAACAAAGAAAGAGACACAGAGAGATAGAGAGACCAAGAAAGACAGAGACAAAAGAGAGACAAAAACACACAGAGACAGACAGAGACAGTGTCAGAGAGACAAAGAGAGACAGACAGACACACACACAGATAGAGACAGAGAGACAGAGACAGAGAGGGGGGGAGAGAAAGGGAGAGGAAGAGAGAATGCACATTTTTGTGCATATGTTCAAACATAAAAATATTGCTTCAAATCATATCAGGAAGGGAATTTCCAATTCCTGTGCAAAATCATAAAAAAGAACATTTTTCTCACTATGAACTTGTTTTGGAAGTCATATTTCTCATAAACCCCCCATAATTTTAGTGTAACCATATGTAGTATGTGGCCATTCCCCTCAGAATGAGTATGGGAAGAGGAGGAGAAAGAGGAGGCATCAGGTAGCCACAGTAAACTGTGCCCAAGCCTATGTGATTAATCATCAGGCCCATGATACTTTTCTGTGGCAGTTTTATGTTCAGGCTTCACTAACAGTTTCAGCATGGAGAACAGACATTCAGAATCATATTTCTATGATATCTCTTCCCTTCTTCCCTTCTTCTTTTTCCCTTCCCTTCCCTTTCCTGTACCTCTATGCAATTTGTGACAAATGTATTTACATATCCCAAATCTTTTGTTATTTCTTATTATGTATTTTGAAGAAAAATAATATGTGCAGCATGAATAAAAGTGCATGAATTTTCTGTGATAATCTTTTGCTGTTATCAATATGAGTTTATAATCAACATTTGGTTTTCCGAAACTTTGATTATTCAAATATACTGTTTAAGACTACATAAGAGCAAGAAGTACTCTATCTGATCTCTGGAAAGGGGAGAAAACAAGAAATAGAGTACATTATAAACTGCAAAATGAATGATTTTAACTATATTAAATTAAATTGCACTCATAAAATCAATGCTGCCAAAATTAGAAGGAAAGCAGAAAGCTGGGAAAAATCTTCACAACTGGGATGGACTTTGATAAAGAGAAATGTCTCATTTCTAAAATATAGAGAGAACTGCATCAAATTTATAAGGTTACAAGTCATTCCCCAATTGATAAATGATCAAAGGATAGGAATAGACAGTTTTCAAATGAAGAATTTAAAGCTACATATAATCATATGAATGGTTAAAAAAGTTATGGTACATGAATATTATGGCAGCTCTTTTTGTAGTGATAAAGAATTGGAAATTGAGGGGATGTCCATCAGTTGGAGAATGGCTAAACAAGTTATGGTACATACTATTGTTCTATAAGAAACCACAGACGGTCAAATTCTTTGAATGAATTACAGGATCTGTTGCTGAGTGAAGGGAGCAGAACCAAGAGAACAATGATACATTAACAACAACATTGTGAGATGAACAACCCTGATGGATGTAGCTCCTTCCAGCCATTCAGAGAGCTAGGACAACCATATTAGACAGGCTATGAACAACACTATCCCTATCCTGAGGAAGAAAAACTAAACCAAACCAAACAAAAATCCTTCAGCATCTGAGGAACACCACATTCACTTTTTTTTAGGATTTTGCAAGGCAAATGGGGTTAAGTGGCTTGCCCAATGTCACACAACTAGGTAATTATTAAGCATCTGAGACCGGATTTGAACCCAGGTATTCTTGACTTCAGGACTAGTGTTCTATCCACTGTACCACCTAGCCACCCCATAAATTTAGTTTAAAAAAATGTCTCATGTATTTCTTTCCCTTAATTCTCATTCCTCATAACAAAAGTGGCTAACCTGTAAACATGCTTAACACATGTATAAGTACAATATTAACCTGACTGTTTGCTGTTGAGGGGAGGGGGTGGGAAGGGAAAGTGGAAGGAAATTTTATTACTTAGAAATATGCATAGGCATATGGATGAATGTTAAAAAAACTTTCATGATAATATTTGGAAAAGTAAAACATCAATACAAAAAAAGAAAATTATTTTGCTCTTTTTGTTGATTATATTCTCCAGAATTTGATTTAAGGCATTATTTTAAAGTTGTGAGAGGAGAATTTGGGAGAGTTTAAGAGAGAATTCCTGCTTTTTCTTCACTGCCTTGACTCTGCCCCCTTCATGTAATACTTTTTTTTTAAATCAACATAACAAGTCTAACCTCCATATAAAGAAAGTATTTGACCTTGGCTAGGCTAAGTCCTTGGATTACAGGTACATAGTCTAGTCACTGCTAGAGTTTGTGTTTTACTGATAGAGGCTTTGAAAGTTCACGGTTAATCTTTCCATTTCAGCATGAGACATTGGAGTAGGACTTTAAAATAACCTCAAACAGGGGTTGGAGAAACAGAAAAAGACTTTGAGTAGTCAACATTGATAAAAATAGTCAGAGATTGGAGGGATATATATGATTAGTATCATTAGTCATTCTTAGGATCAGTGGGAAAGGAATGCTCTCACTGAATGACAGGAACCATGAGAACTAAATCCTCTAGTTCCAAAACTGAGAAATGTGGAGAAAAGGGAAGGGAGAGGAGACATAAAGAGAAGAAAAGAAAAGCACAGAGAAGAAAAAGAAGAAAACAATGGGAAACTGCAATGTTAGGGAAGATTAGAAGTGATCATTTTTTTGGGAGAAGTATAATGGCATGAATTGATAGGAGAAAGACAGTCATCTACAGAAGACTAAAGAAATCGATTCTCCACAATATAACAACGTAGGGGGAAAATAATACCAAAAGGACACTGTTTTGTTGCTAACATCATACCAAAAATGAGAGTAGACTGGGGATGTGGTATTCAGTGAATACAATGACTTCAAAGGCTTTTGAGTATATCACACTATTAAGGTAGAACCCTGCTGATAATCATAATAATGTTGCTGAGTATTCAAAACCTGTTAAATTATTGTTCAGTATTCTGTGTTTACTAAGGCAATTTGAAAGTAATACATTTTAGAAAAATTTTCAATAGCTCTTAAAATAAAAATAAATAAGGTTTTGATGCTTAAGCTGAAGGTCTTCAGATGAACTGAAATTATGAAGGTGATTGTTATTAATATTCTACAACTTTCTTTTCATTGTCTTTTTTCTTATTTAATTGAGATTTTGATTCCTACTAGATCTGTTGCACCATTATTCACAATTATGGAATTGCTGGGACAACATTGCTGTTAAAAAGGGAGATTTTAAAAAAGCAAATAGCTTAGTATAATCAGCTATCAAATCTGATTGCTTTCTTAGTACTAAATTTTGAGCCTGCCTGACAGCCCCTCTGTTGTTCCTGCTAATATTTTCATATTAAAGGACTAAATTTTATCTGGCTATCTAATGCTATGTCATAAGCTAGACAGCATACATCTTATATCCATTTTGTTTTTCCAGTATCTATTGGACTATTGATTTCACTGAGAAAGATTTGTTTTTTGCTCCCTGCATTTAATATACATTTTGTGGACAGGAACATTTAGAGATTCTCACTGTTGTTTAACTTTTTTTTCTTTATTTTACAAAGGATATCTTTCATAACACTGATAAAACTTCTTAGACAAGCATATATCTCTCTGGGAGGGATAGGTAAATGGAGAAGGAAATAAGTATTTCTTTATGTGCACATTATGCTATATGTGTAAATATCTTGGGATTCTTTGAAGAATCATTGGGTAGTTAATAGGATGCTGGATTTGGCGTGAGAAGATCTGAATTTGAATCCTAACTCATCCACTTAAAATTTGTATGACTTAAGTTATCTAACTTCTTTAGACCTTAGTTTCCTCAACTATAAAATGAATGGGCTAGTTTAGAACAAGATGTCAAACTCATGGCCCTTGGACTAGAACTTTTCAAAAACTCCTGAGTGAGGCCTGAGCTAGATTGAAATGTATATAGGAAATGTTTAGCAAAATAAATAAAAATATAATGCAACATAGATAATGTCTATCTGTATTTTTTAATCAACATTCTATTTCTATTTGAGTTGGATACCACTGGTCTAGATGATCTTTTGTTTCCTTCCAGCTCTAAATTTATGATTCAATAATGTGGGTAACTAGAGATTAGGTCATTTATATAAAAGGGTAAGGAATCAAAATCCATGATTAGAATGATATATTGATACTCTTGAGATGTTAAAGAATAAAATATATCCTTTTTTTAGGTTTTTACAAGGCAAATGGGGTTAAATGGCTTGCCCAAGGGCACACAGCTAGGTAATTGTTAAGTGTCTGAGACCGGATTTGAACCCAGGTACTCCTGACTCCAAGGCCAGTGCTTTATCCACTGCACCACCTAGCCACCCCAAGATATCCTTTTCTTAAAAGTACAAGAGAAAGTTCTTCAGTCTGTAGGGTGGATCTTTAACAGAGAATTTCATAAAAGATATGCAGAAGACTATGAAAAGGTATATAAGGGCACATTAAAGATGAAAATTATCCACTCAGTGCTCCCTATTCCCTTACACATACCTTCATGAATAAAATAAATTAAGAAAAAGGGGAGGGTTAATGATTTTAGCTATAGGGTGATAAGTTAATATCTCTGGACTTCATTTTCCTCATCTATAAAATGAAGAAGTTGGGCTAAAAAAGCCTCTGAGTTCCCTTCTAATTTTAGAGCTATGATCCTATGATCAAAGTTTAGTTTTGGTTAAGCTAGGAATGTTTCTTAAGGAACTGAGTTGTGAAATGGGTTTTATAGTCATAATGGATCAGCATTGGCTAAGAATGATTATTTTCCCTGGTAGAAACTCTGGCCCTTTGTCATTGCTAACTGGACAGTGACAAGATAAGTTTCTATGTTTACATATATTGATTGGATGTGAAGGGAAAAAAAAGACGTTATTCTGTGTCTCTGTAGTGAAGTCTACATAACCCTATGTTTCAAGATTCATTTCCTTACTTAGAACTTCGATTTGCAGTCAGTCCTCCTATCCTAGCGTGACATCAGGGATAGAGAAAGCAGTCCCCAAACAATGAAGAGGAGTCTGACATCAAGGAATAACTTTTTGTCACATTTGCTAATTATGTGTGAAGCACACTTAAAAAATAACTTTCTTCATTTTCCTGAACTCTAATAGTTCTTAAATGGATACTGAAGAGCATACTGAAGGGTTATCCTCTCATACAAACAATTCCTATTTTCCCATTTGAGTTTGGGAAAATGCCTTCCCAGACCTGATTCTTTCACCCCAACCTATCTTCTCTTCCAGGCAGTCTAAACTCTGGACAGAAAAAAGATTATCATTTATTCAGATGTTTTTTCAGTACTTGATATGATAGGGTGCCTTGTATCCATGAAAAGATGAACCAGAAAGTAGAAGGGGTAAAAAGCTTATTAATTTACCATGTGATTTGTATCTCCTTGTAAAAGATCTGTATACTTTCACATTGACTTCCCCCTGAGCTTTGTCTTTTCACTTCACTTTGTTAGGGATTGAACTTAATAATTCAGATATTATGTCTTTCTAGGACTTATCGCCTTAGCCCTCAATGCTATGCTCATGGATATTTCAATCCTTCTAGAACCTACCCAGGTAGTGCTTGACTACCCCAGGAGCTATCCCAATCTACTCCCTGTATTTCCACAGAGTTATATTAAATGTTCAAAGGTCTGCTCTAGAGTCTGTTCACACACATTGGTCTCCTAACTTTTCAAGTTATCCGGAAGATCCTTGAATTCATCCAAGGGGCTGCTGTTGGATATCATACAGATAAGAATGCATGTTTACCATTTTCACTGGCTGACATTTTCCTTATGTTCAGTAATGTATAGCATGTACTGGTGAGCAATTCTCAAAGACACACAGGTATGTGCACATATACACACAAATACAGACACAAATTCATGCTAACTAGGCTTTCTGGCCACTTTCAAGTTATGCTTGCTCCATTATAGCTATCGTGTTCTTTTTCCTCCCCTTTGGAGCCTTGAAATTCATGATGGGACTCAACGAGCTTTTGTCTTCCATTGTTTATAAAGATGATGCCATTTTACATTGAGCATCCCTCTCTCTCAGTTCCACTTCATGTGCATACTTTCTTTATTAAATTGTAAATTTCTTGAGGGGATTGGATTGAATTGCTCTTGACACAACACCTGGCCTTGTACTGAGTATTTAATAAAAGCTTTACCTATTTATCCATCCATTCATCTGTCCATCTGCCCATCCATCTATCCAATCACCCATCTACCAACACATTCACCTATTCATCCATCCATCCATCCACCCATCCATCCATCCATCCCTCCATCCCTCTATCCCTCCATCTATCCTTCCTTACATTTTTCATTCAGCTTTCTTTCTAAACTTTCAATACCTTTAAATTTGTTCACTGAATGTCTGCCTGCTCAATCATCTGAAGACTGGCCATATTCACATTACTTCAGCAGTAAACCCTAGCATTAAAAAAGGTCCTGAATCTATTCTTATAGTCCAAAGGGATGGACAATCACTTTTTCCAGGCCATCAGCAGTCTACTTTGACTTGACACACTTTGACCCATGTCTTAACTTCAACACCTTGGCCAAGTCATTTTCATCCTTTCAACCTCTATCTTTTCACCTGCAAATGAAGGAATTGGATGGATGAAAATATCAACTTAAGATTCCATGACTTTAGAATTCTAAGAAAGAGTTATAAAATTTGTAGAGCTATAAATATATGTATCAGGATAGGTATTGACTCTTCCAGTCAGGGGAAAAACTGCTTCTAATAAAGGCCTCATAAGAAGTCCCTAGTCTGAGATTTCTCTACCAGGGGCCGTTGCTACTTTGGGGAAGTTTCATATAAAAATTTTTTTCTCTTTTGATGAAAAACAGAAATTTTTTCCTTTGGCATTTTCAAAGAGAGAGTCAGGTTCATAGTTTTAACTTAAAAAGCATTTTGATTGCCTTCTAGTTCATACCTAAAAAGAAAAACTGCACTTCAACAAGTAGTCATTCAGAATATGTCTGAATACCTCTTGTAAAAGGGAACCCACTCTCTCCACAGGCAGAGCATCACAATAATGGAAGTTCTAATCATTAGGAAGATTTATTCAGTCCCATTCCCTACCCCCATCCCCATAAAACAAAGATTGATTGCTTTGCATCTCCTACCCATTGCTTCTATATTTTTTTTTCCTCAGAAGTAAAATGGGAGCCTCTGTGACCAAATTTACTCTGTTCTGGATAGTACTTTAATGTCATCAAGAAGGAGACTGTCAAATTCACCAGTTTCCACCTGGGTTGGAACTTTTAATATTTCCCATTTAGCATTCCTAGCATCTAAGATGTTTTCCTTGTTTGGAAACTGACATCTCCTCAAGAGCTTGGGTTGTCTTTTGCCTTACTTTATAAAGCCAGCATTTAACACAGTGACTAGTTAGCAGGCACTAATGAGTGTTTATCAACTAATTGACAGAGATTAGAGAGTACTGAGAAACAGAACCATGGAAATATAAAAAAGACTTCCTGAGTTTAAATATATCCTTATATACTTACTAGCTGTATGACCCTGGGCAAGCCACTTAACCCTACCTCAGTTTTCTCATGTGTAAAATGAATTGGAGAAGAAAATGGCAAATCACTCCATTATCTTTACCAAGAAAACCCCAAATAGGTCACAATGAGTCAGAAACAAGTGAAAATGACTGAACATCTATACTATACATAGCTTGGAAGTGGGGAATTGGCTTCTAAAATCTGTTCCATTGATCCCTGGAATTCTTGTAACAGAGTATAACATCTTTTATTCTACTACTCATTTAAAAATGTATTCAAATAAATGAGTACTGCATATGTGAAGAGCATGGTACCAGAAACTAGAATAAATTTAGCTAAGAAATTGGCAATGATCTCATGGAGTTTATAGTCTTAGAAGGGGTTGTGACACATACAAGGAACTATATACAAAAGAATACATTGATAAATCAGTGTCCAGAAGAGATTTGCCATAGGATCATATACCTAGAATTTGAAGGAATATTAGATATATATAGTCAAATCCCTTCATTTTAGAGATGAATAAAGTAATTGACTTGTACGTTGTTTTGGGTGACCTCATTGGTGGAGGTTCTTTTGTAGAAGTTGTATGAGGATTAATTGAAGTACATGAGGCTGATTAACCTGGGAAAAGCAATGGCCTAGGGAAATAATAATTTTTCAAGTATTTAATGTGCTCTCAGAGAGAGAACTTGAAGAAATGGGTAGATGATGAAAAGAGATAAATTTAGATTTGATGGAAAGTAGGGGGAGTGTCCTAATGATTAGAACTATTCCAAAGTGGAGTAGTTCCTTCAAAGGTAGTGAGAAATCTTTGAGCAAAAGGTGGTTGATTCCTTGTGAGGTATATTGTAAAATGGATTCCCTTTTGTGTATGGATGATTCTCCAAGTACCAGACAAAGGATAGTTGAGGCAAAATACCAAAAGAACATCATTAAAGTTGGGGAGATCAGAACTGTTTCTTAGAGATGTGATTTTAGTTGAATTTGAATAAATGGAATTCAAAAGATCAATAAGATTGGAAGAATTTGCATCTCAGGTATACATGGGAAAGTGAAAGTGGTTACAACAAGGAGTCTAGGAGTAACAAAGATAAATGCTTGACTTATTTTATAGCTTAGGTACTTTCTGCCAGAATCTCCAGGACTCATCAGAGTCACAGAAAGCAAGGTGTAACAAATAAAAACACTTCAGGATAACTAAAGAATTAACAATCATGAAAACTCACATTCACATAGTACTTTTGCTTTACAAAAGTGTTTTCTTAAAAGTGTTATTATCAACATTTTTCAGAAATCTTTTAAATGACCAAGGTTTCACAGCTATTCAATGTCAGTGCCAAAAATCAATTTCAGGTCTTTTAACACCAAGTTCATTTTTCTCTTTACCACAAGATGATCTTGTGTTGTTGAATATGATTTATTCTGCCAAACTGGGTGGTGGTGGAGGAGAGGAACTGCAATTTGACATTAAAAGGGTTCTTTGATATTATATTGGGACCATTTCATACACTCTTGTTCTCATCCTGCCTCCCCTAGTGCCCAACAGAATGCTGAGGCATTCAATAAATTCTTCTGGAATTGATTAGGCAATTCAATAGACACTCAATGCTTTCTTCTGGAATTGAATTGAAAATAAAGAGCTTCTTAGGTTCTTATCTAGTCTCTACACTCAGTACAATAATTATCTCATGCTCATTCACCTTCTGGGTCAGAAATTCCTCCAGTTTTTTTTCTCTGTTCTTCTGTCTCATGTCCTATAGCATAGAACAGCAGCTCCATTCCTCACCCCTTTACAGAGTCATTAATGGAACAAAATGACCATGTCTTAGTACCAAGGTGATAGAATTTGGAGGATAGGTATATATTTTATATTCTTTTTTGTCCCACTTGCTTTGTAGTTTCCACCCAGCTTTCTATCACCTTGGGCAGTCACCTCTGAGCTTCATCAGTTGCAAGGACCACTACCCAGTGAGTCCTGTAACCATTATATACTTCTCTGGTCTCATTGTTCCCCATTACCAAACCGGTGTGTCTGCTCTACCCTACTTGGGACAGACTACCCATCTTAAACTACTAAATCTAGGGACACTAACTATATAGGATGTTCAAAACCAGTGGCAACATCAGTAACAATGGCACCCTGTACTTCTCTCCCTAGCAGTAGCTTCAGAGTCTCTCTGAATTTGCTCCATCCACCAATATTCCTGTTCTGATTCTATTCTCTCGCAGGAAGATTAGACCAATAGCAACCATGCTAGTCCCACCACATTTGACCTGTTTGACTCGGGAATGGGGATGGTTGAGGGACAGAGTCACAGAGCTAGGACCCAATCTGGCTACACCACCATGCCACAATCTTGAGCTTGGTGATAAGACTCTTGACCTAATCATTGACAATAATTAGCAGTATTACTTTGAAAATGTCATATAACCAGCACAGTCCCTACCTAGGAGATTTCTTATTCTATCTGAGAAGGTATGGTATTTATATAAATAAGTATGACATAAGATAGATTGAGATGGGGGCAGGAGAGGGGTCTAGACAAAGTGATCTAAGAAAATTCAAGTTTATATTAAAGCATAACTTTTAACTAGGGCAAGATTTTATTTTATTTTTTTTATTTTTATTTTTTATTTTTAGTATTTGATAATGGAATTTATTACATGTTTCTTAAAACCGACAGGCCAGTTGTTTCATCTAAGATATATCAAGCATACATATGCTGCTAAAAGAAACCTTAATATTAGCCCATAGTCTATGTATATTTCAAAATTCTTAAATGAAAAATGGCAGAATTATAAAATAAATTATTTTATCCCTCTGTTTTTATTAAACCAACTAAAGTACAACACTGTAGAGCCAGCAATATTTAAAGCCATTGGCTGTCAACGTTCCCAAACTGTGTTGCAACAGCGTGAGCTGCACTAGCCTTCTTTTCCACTTTAGTTTTTAGGTCCTTGAAGATTTTGCTGTGCAAATTCTCATGTAATATTTTTCCTATTTGAAACTACATATGATGGGAATCTTGTCTTACTTTACTGCATTTGAAACAGATGGCTTCAATGACAGATGTCCTTAAGCTGTACTCCAAAATGTTTAGAATACTGGCATTTCGTGGTAAAAGAATTTGATATTCTAAAACAAGTTTGTAACTTTTATTCAAAACCACCATGCTTTTGTTTTAGGTGAACACAAAGTGGGAGTTGAACATTTAAGCAATGCCATTTTAGCATGTGGGCAGCCACATAAACTTCTTCAGGTTTTCAAACAAACACTGCCTCCTGTGGTGTTTGATATGCTGATGCATAAACTCACCCTGGTGTGCCAGGTATGTGTAGATTTCATTCCTTTGGTGGAATCAAGGTGGGAAAGAAATATATTCATATTGATGTATATCATTATGTTCAAGAACTCTGAAGTGCATCTTTCCCAAAATTACTCTAGTATCCTAGAGTAATTAATGGATTATTTTATTGGGATTATAAATTTGTCATAATTTGTTTTTTTTTAGTTTTTTTTGGCAAGGCAATGGGGTTAAGTGGCTTGCCCAAGGCCACACAGCTAGGTAATTATTAAGTGTCTGAGGCTGGAATTGAACTCAGGTACTCCTGACTCCAGGGCCAGTGCTCTATCCACTGCACCACCTAGCTGCCCTTTGTCATAATTTTAAAATATCCTTTGTCAAATTTTATTTTACACTTCAGGATTTTATTAGCAGTTGTGTCTAAGCTGGATAATGAAGTTCAGTTTCCAAAGAAGATTTTTAAAAAAGTATATGTAAATTTATCATGATTTTCCCTTTCCTCCCAAGTTATATCATTAGATCAAAATATTTTTCCTTCCATTAGTGAAACACAAATCACTATTATTAAGTTTAGACCTAAAAATCTAGTCTTTCTAACTATGTCATATTTGTATCAAGTGGAATTTACTCAAATAGGATAATTGTTAGCCATGCCTTTTCATAGATACTTATTTCATTTTTTGCCAATGGACTATTTTAGGCTTTGGTTTACTTTTTCATTTGTGCATATTTAGAGAGAAAATCTGGATAACCTACAATTTAAATGGTGATAAATGAACTGTATATTGATGGTCTGACCTAATCATGTGTAGTTTGTGTAATAAATCAGTTTGTGTGAAGACCATGGGCTCTACTTTAGAGCATGCTGTCAGCTGACACAGTTCTTAATCTAGTCACAATTGGCATTTTCACTAGAGGCAAAGGAAAAAAGTCTAATGCTGGCAGAGGAAGGCAGAAAGGGGGAGGGAGTTTAGAAGAAGAATGAAGGGGAGAGAAAAGCATGTGCACTGAAATAATCAGTAAATAATTCTTGTATATTTATCAGCAATTTGAGGCAGAAATGAATGAACAGCAATGCCTTGAGGATGATCCTGAGTGAAAAAGATTTCAGCTATATATCCAGATAAGACTCCATTCTGGATACTGTGGTAATTCTTAGTATAAACAGATGTTTGTTAATAAAAATATGAACTTAAATGTTGCCACTTATTCTACTTTTGGTAATAAAAATAATTTTTATGTTATACATGATTGAACACATACTTTGTTTTAAAATTATCAGTCACAATTGAAGAAACAATCGTTTATTTTGCTAATTAAGTGGCTAGGCTGATGAATTTTAAGGCCCCAACAAAAGTTGTATCTTAATATTTTCATTGCACAATAAGACAAGGTCTTGTACTTTGCTTATTCCTGGTATGAAGCACATTGTTTCTCCAATGGTTTCCACTTGCCAAATGCTCACAATCACTGACATGGTGAGAATATCCACAACAGTTTAAGATCAAAAGAAATCCCACTTCCAATGCAACAACTGTTGGCACTGCTTTATGGAAACATCCATCCATAAAGACTTTTCTATCGTGATTGGCCAAGGAGTCCTGCTTTGGCAGCCAGAGCTTCATTCTGTTGAATATGATACTCTTGAAATCTCAAGGATATTCTTTGTGTCATTTTAAAATATTTTTATAGGCACTATTCTGAACAGGTAGTCTCTTTTGGTTTGACCTCTCTTGTTGTGAAGTCTTTAACACAATCCAGAAAACAGGTTTCTATGAGTTTATTGTAAGTTCCAAGAAACTCTTTAAACTGTTTAATTTGATCAGTTTCTGATATTTGTGCATCCATATTCTTTTGATATGTGGATCAGTAACCTGATGGATCACGCACATGCTCTCACGGCTCCCTAGCTGGACAGCGGAGCCAGGGATGCGGATCCGGGGGATGAAGGCTCCGCAGCACGCCGGCGGCTCCGAGCGCACTCCGGCGGGCGTCCCGGTAGCGGAGATGGAACACGTGGGGGAAGCGCCTGTCAAGTCTAGGGAAAGATTTTATGATGGAGATGGCATCTGGAGTAGATCTTGAAAAAAATAGTTATAAAAAGCAGGGAAGGAAAGGACTGCATTCCATGTATGGGGGAATGACATGTAAAAACATATACCTGAGGGAATGAGCAAGAGAATATTTCAACTTGCTCAAAGCATAAAAGGAGAGTAGTATGGGAAAAAAAAGTGGAAAGTTTGGGTGGGATTTTTAAGGACCTTGAATGTCAGTCAAAGAAATGTGTGTATTATTTTAAGGAACTTAGCTATAGGATTCTTTCTCCCTTTCCAAGGAAGAGGAAGGAGTCTAAATACTTCTGGTATGTAAACTATGCCAGGTTGATGGAAAAGTAATTCTTCAAATTTAAAAAGTGATAGAAGATGGAAGAAATCATGGTGACCTCTCAGGCCTTAAAGTGGCATTATATATTTACATATATATATGCACATATATAAATATAGATATACACATATATGTTTATACATATACGTACATTTGTGTAAATATTCACGGGGTGCATCTTTTCTATTCATAGGCAGTTTCTTTGTACTTAGTAATCAAATTCACTTTCAAGGGAAAGTGAAGTTCATATCATAAAATGAAGAGCTGTACAATCTTTCATAATCTGATAATCATTCATATGTTCTTTACTTCTACCAAAGAAAGGTTCTTGTTGGAGAGCAGAGAATTATTGGGAAACAACCCAAGAACATATCCTCAAACAATAATAAGGATTTTTGAAGGGTCTTTAAAATTTAAGTCTCATGTTTCCCTGCTTTAATACATCTTACACATTCCAGCAGGCAAATCTTGTGATTTTATTATGCCACTCTCTGCTCAAGAATCCACAATAACTTTCTATTTCCTAAAGAAACATATATCTCTTCCTGACTTTCAAAGCCATCTGTAATAGAATCTCCAACAAGTAATCAATTATTTGTAGCCTGATATGTATGCTCTGCTCCAGTCAGACCAGTCTTTTTCTTTTTTCTTTTAGAAAGATTTTATTTATTTTGAGTTTTACAATTTTCCCCTTACTTCCTTCATCCCCCCCCAGAAGGCAATTTGTCAGTCTTTACATTGTGTCCATGGTATACATTGATCCAAATTGAATGTGATGAGAGAGAAATTATATCCTTAAGAAAGAAACATAAAGTATAAGAGATAGCAAGATCAGACAATAAGAGATCAGGTCCCCCCCCCCCCCTAAAGTAAAGGTAATAATCCTTGGTCTTTGTTCAAACTCCACAGTTCCTTCTCTGGATACAGATGGTTTGTCTATTGCAGACAGTCCCAAATTGTCTCTGGTTGTTGCACTGATGGAATGAGCAAGTCCATCAAGGTTGATCATCACCCCCATGTTGCTGTTAGGGTGTACAATATCTTACTGGTTCTGCTCATCTCTCATCTCACTCAGCATCAGTTCATGCAAATCCCTCCAGGCTTCCCTGAATTCCCATCCCTCCTGGTTTCTAATAGAACAATAGTGTTCCATGGCATACATAGACCACAGTTTGCTAAGCCATTCCTCAGTTGAAAGACATTTACTTGATTTCCAATTCTTTGCCACCACAAACAGGGCTGCTCTGAATATTTTTGTACAAGTGATGTTTTTACCCTTTTTCATCATCTCTTCTGGGTATAAGTAATGGTATTGCTGGATCAAAGGGTATGCACAATTTTGTTGCCATTTGGGCATAGTTCCAAACTGCTCTCCAGAAAGGTTGGATGCGTTCACAGCTCCACCAACAATGTACTAGTGTCCCAGATTTCCCACAACCCTTCCAACAATGATCATTGTCCTTTCTGGTCATATTGGCCAGTATGAGAGGTGTGAGGTGGCCTCAGAGATGCTTTAATTTGCATTTCTCTAATAAGTAATGATTTGGAGCAATTTTTCATATGACTATGGATTGCTTTGATTTCTTCATCTGTAAATTGCCTTTGCATATCCTTTGACCATTTGTCAATTGGGGAATGGCTTTTTTAAAATTTGACTCAGTTCTCTGTATACTTTAGAAATGAGTCCTTTGTCAGAAATACTAGCTGTAAAGATTTTTTCCCAATTTGCTACATTTCTTTTGATCTTGGTTACAGTAGCTTTGTCTATGCAAAAGCTTTTTAATTTAATGTAATCAAAATAATCTAGTTTGTTTTTAATGATGTTCTCCATCTCTTCCTTGGTCCTAAACAGTTTCCCTTTCCATAGATCTGACAGGTAAACAACTCCTTGATCTTCTAGTTTGTGTATAATATTGTATTTTATGTTTAAATCCTGTATCCATTTTGATCTTATCTTGGTATAGGGTGCAACCTGATGGTCTAATTTAAGTTTCTTCTATACTAACTTCCAATTTTCCCAACAGTTTTTATTGAAGAGAGAATTTTTATCCCAATATCTGGACTCTTTATCAAACAGTAGATTACCATAATCATTTCCTGCTATTAAACCTAGTCTATTCCACTGATCCATCAGATTTCTTAGCCAATACCAGAGTGTTTTGATGGATGCTTTATAATATAATTTCAGATCTGATAAGGCTAATTCACCTTCTTTTGCACTGTTTTTCATTGAATCACTGGAAATTCTTGACTTTTTGTTTCTCCATATGAGTTTACTTACAACTTTTTCTAACTCATTAAAGTAATTTTTTGGAATTTTGATTGGTGGAGCACTAAACAGGTAGTTTAGCTTTGGTAGAATTGTCATTTTTATTATATTAGCTCAACCTATCCATGAGCAGTTGATGTTTGCCCAATCATTTAAATCTGATTTCCTTTGTTTGAGAAGTTTTTTGTAATTGTTTTCAAAAATTTTTGAGTATGTCTTGGAAGGTAGACTCCCAGGGATTTTATATTTTCTGAAGTTATTTTGAATGAGATTTCTCTTTCTATTTCTTTCTGCTATATCTTGCTAGTCATAGATAGAAATGTTGAGGATATATGAGGGTTTATTTTATATCCTGCCACTTTGCCAAAGTTGCTAATAACTTCTAATAGTTTTTTATTTTTATTTATTTATTTCTTTGTTTGCTTGTTTATTTCTTTGTTTGTTTGTTTATTTATTCAGCCATCCATTCATTGATTGATTGATTGCAAGGCAATGGGGCTAAGTGACTTGCCCAAAGCCACACAACTAGGTAATAATTAATTAATTAATAATAAAAATCTGAAGCCAGATTTGAACTCAGGTACTCCTGACTCCAGGGCTGGTGCTTTATCCACTGCAACACCTAGCCACACCTACTAATAGTTTTTTAGATGATATTTTGGGATTCTCTAGGTGTACTATCATCCAACCAGTCTTTTTCATCATAGGGATGGGCCATACTTACTCCAGCTTCTGGGCACTGTTCTCTTTGTGCACTTCTATCCCAAATAACTTACCTTCTTTTCTTCCCTCCACCTGCCCAAATGCCAATCAGTTTTCAAGGTTATTTTAAGTCTCACTTCTATACATACTCTTTCTTACATTTTGCTGAAAATAATGATTTATATGTATTTAAGTTCTTCCAAAGTTTTCAAAGTCATCTTTTACAATAGTCTTGTGTGATGTGGGTAGTCCAGTTAGCATGAGGTATGTGTGAGTGAGGTTGGAAGCTCTTCACCTCCAAGCAATGACAGCTGGCCAGCTGCAGCCTCTTTAAAACTCATGTGTGTGAAAATTGTGCTACTCCTCTCCCTGGCAAGACTTTCTGTTAGTCAGCTCTGTGCATTCCCTAAGGTGCTTTCATCCTAAAAGCATCTGTTTTCTTCTCCTTATTAGTATGGAATTATCTCAGTTTTTCCTTCCTCCACCACCTGCCCATATCTATTTCATAAAGAAAATAAGTGTGGGATTCAAATAGAGCATGCTAGGGAGCTAGGTGGCACAGTGGATGGATAGAGTGTTGGGCTTTAAGTCAGAAAGACCTCAAAGTTCAGAATCTATTTCTGGTACTTTGTTAACCTTGAACAAGTCATTTAATCTCTCTTAGCCTCAGTTTTCTCATTTGTAAAATGATGACAGTGACAGCACCTACCTCACAGGAATCTTAGAAGCATCAAGTAGGATAAGCTATATTAATTGCTTTGTGAATCTAACTATTAAGGTAATATGCATATATCATATTCATATAAGGAAGTAAATTTATCTATATCTATCTATATGTATGTATGAAGAGCAAAGATTCTCTCTATTTTAGCTTCAGTTCATCTCTCCAAATTGTGCTAAGCTAAGGGGAAAACATCTCCTGTTCCCTTAAGGGTCCCCTCTGGCTCCATAAAGCTCAGATTGATGACCATCAAGTTTTTATAATAGCAATATAAATAGCAGTAGACACTGAAAATAAACCATTAGAGGATAATTTGCAAATAGACAAGAAGGCTAGCTTTGTTTCTCTCTCCCCTTAACCTGTGGATCACCTGTGGGGAAAGTTCTTCTAGGAAATGGCTTCCTCTAGTTTGGGGATGTGATATAGAGGAGGAAAAGTGTGTTGACTAGCTTGGTGTTCCTTGTAAATTCCAGGGCCCCATTCTTCTTTGTTCCATTCAGTTTCTGATTTTGTCTAGTCTTCACATCTTCCCCAGTTCTGCTCTCTTGTGCCTCCAATCCTTAGATTCTAGTCATCAATTATTGTTCAATTCCATACTTAGTCAGGGACCTAATGAATGTAAAATTTTCCTAAAGAACCATCTTGGCTTCTTTATGGAAGTCCATCAAGATTACCAGCAAAACCCCCAGAAGTTGTTGAGATACAAAGCCAAAGTCTGACATCCCCTAACCTCAAGGAGCCATTGTTGATGCACACTGAAAATGAGATGGAATTTGTTGACAATTCATTTTTATGAAGTCCAATTCATTAATACTAATGCTTTTGAGAAAACATGATAAAAGAATGGATGAAGAAGGAAAACTCTTTGAGGATCAAGTTGCTAAAAACTTCTAATTGCCAGAATCAGTGAAGCAAATCAAAAAGACTTCAAGCATTCTTCCTTCTTAGCTAGTCAGTCCTTTTAAAACTAATCATCATTTCTGTAATGGACAATTAGCTGACTCTCAGGGGAATGCTGATGATGAGTTATGGATGCAGTGATTTAATGATTTCATCTTCCTCTTTTCTCATTTCAATTTCACAAACAGTTATTAAGCTCTTTCTGCATGCAAGGGTCCTATGCTTAATTGGTTGGCAGTGATGAATTCCCACATCACTAATTAAAGTCAGTTCACATTTATTTAGGAACTGACTTGTCAGACTGTGGTGCATCTAGCATCCTCCTTCCAGTTTGTCTATAGACTGATCTCTTTAGTGTTTCATTGGATGAATAATTAGAAGCAGAGAAAGTGAAACCAATATGAATCAGAATAACTTTGATTGTTTACATATAGTCTTTTCCCCCTCCCCCCCCCCCCAAAAACCCAATTCACACATAAACAGTTCCACAAGCTCTAACTCAGGTACACCTAAGAGAATTTAATAAAGTGCTGGTGAGGGTGCAGTAGCTATTAACCTTGTGATCCATTCATCATGATCTAAACTCATCAAGGTTTCTGTGTCTAAGACTTTGTCATCTGGCAACATGGGCTAGGACAAAGGTGCCATACCCCAAACCGTTTTCAGGTTAATAGTCCCTAGTATATTCCAAACCACATTACATTATAATTGGGAAATAGTTACCAAAAATAAATAAAAATATAATAAGACATAGATAACATTACATTTTATAATTAAGTCATTATGTGGCCCATAGGTATCCTTATGTACTTTTTAATTTTTTTAATTTTTATGTTTTTTAGATTTTTTTCAAGGGAATGGGATTAAGTGGCTTGCCCAAGGCCACACAGCCAGGTAATTATTAAGTGTCTGAGGCTGGATTTGAACTTAGGTCCTCCTGACTCCAGGGCTGGTGCTCTATCCACTGCATCACCTAGCTGCCCCTATGTACTTTTTTAAAAAAAAGTTTTTATTTATTTTGAGTTTTACAATTTTTCCCCTAATCTTATTTCCCTCCCCCACCCCACCCCCAGAATTCAATTTGCTAGTCTTTAATTGTTTCCAAATTGAATGTGATGAGAGAGAAATCATATTCTTAAGGAAGAAACATAAAGTATAAGAGATAGCAAGATCAAACAAAAAGATATCAGGTTTTTTTCCTAAAGTAAAGGTAATAGTCCTTGGTCTCTGTTCAAACCCCACAGTTCTTTGGATACAGATGGTATTCTCCATTGCAGACAGCCCCAAAGTTGTCCCTCATTGTTGCACTGCTGGAATGAGTAAGTCCATCAAGGTTGAACATCACCCCCATGTTACTGTTAGGGTGTACAATGTTTTTCTGGTTTTGCTCATCTCACTCATCATCAGTTCATGCAAATCCCTCCAGGCTTCCCTGAATTCCCATCCCATGACATATATACATATATAAATATATATATATATGTATATATGTATAATGTATGTATATCTCACAGTTTGTTAAGCCAATTGAAGGACATTTATTTGATTTCCAATTCTTTACCATCACAAACAGGGCTGCTATGAATATTTTTGTACAAGTGATGCTTTTACCCTTTTTCATCATCTCTTCAGGGTATAGACCCAGTAGTGGTATTGTTGGATCAGAGGGTATGCACATTTTTGTTGGGCTTTGGGCATAGTTCCAGACAGCTCTCCAGAAAGTTGGATGCGTTCACAGCTCCACCAACAATGTACTAGTGTCCCAGCTTTCCCACAACCCTTCCAACAATGATCATTGTCCTTTCTGGTCCTATTGGCCAGTATGAGAGGTGTGAAGTGGTACCTCAGAGATGTTTTAATTTACATTTCTGTAATCAGTAATGATTTAGAACAACTTTTCATATGACTATGAATTGCTTTGATCTCATCTGTAAATTGCCTTTGCATATCCTTTGATCATCTGTCAACTGGGGAATGGCTTTTTTTTTTTTTTATAAATTTGACTCAGTTCTCTGTATATTTTAGAAATGAGTCCTTTGTAAGAAATACTAGTTGTAAAGTGTCTTTCCCATTTTACTACATTTCTGTTGATCTTGGTTACAGTGGTTTTGTCTGTGCAAAAGCTTTTTAATTTGTAATCAAAATCATCTAGTTTGTTTTTAGTGATGTTCTCCACCTTTCCTTAGTCATAAACAGCTCCCCTTTCCATAGATCTGACAGGTAAACTACTTCTTGATCTTCTAGTTTGCTTATAATGTTGTATTTTATGTTTAAATCCTGTATCCATTTTGGTCTTATCTTGGTATAGGGTGTGACCTGTAGGTCTAATCTAAGTTTCTTCCATACTAACTTCCAATTTTCCCAAGAGTTTTTATTGCAGAGAGAGTTTTTAACCCAATAGCTGGACTCTTTGAGTTTATCAAACAGCAGATTAGTGTAATCATTTCCTGCTGTTCCACCTAGTCTATTCCACTGATTCACGATGCTTTTTCTTAGCCAATACCAGACAGTTTTGATGACTGATGTTTTATATTATAATTTTAGATCTGGTAGGGTTAAGCTACCTTCTTTTGGTCTTTTTTTTTCGCTGAATCCCTGGAAATTCTTGACTTTTTATTTCTCATATGAATTTATTTACAACTTTTTCTAACTCATTAAAACAATTTTTTTTGGAATTTTGATTGGTAGGGTACTAAACAGGTAGTTTAGTTTTGGTAGAATTGTTGTTTTTATTATATTCACTAGACCTATCCATGAGCAGTTGATGTTTGCCCAGTTATTTAAATCTGATTTTCTTTGTGTGAGAAGTATTTTGTAGTTGATTTAAAAAAAGTTTCTAAGTCTGCCTTGGCAAAAAGACTCCCAGGGATTTTATACTGTCTGAGGTTACTTTGAATGGGATTTCTCTTTCTAGCTCTTCCTGCTGTATCTTGCTAGTCATATATAGAAAAATTGAGCATTTATAGTGTTTATTTTATATCCTGCAACTTTGCTAAAGTTGCTAATTGTTTCTAGTAGTTTTTTTGGTGATTTCCTGGGATTCTTTAGGTATACCATCATGTCATGTGCAAACTTTGTCTCTTCCTTCCGAATTTTTTTTAGTGGCCCTGATTCTATTTGAGTTTTCAACTATTAATCTAGTACAGAATTCTACCCCAGGGACTCATGAAATAAGAGAATACAAACAGAAGCATAAACACACATCCAGTTACTCAGGAGTGAAACATCCCTTCTTTTCTCCAGAGCTGTATTTCTCCATCATGAAGAGCAAGACTGGGTCACTTTGTATCTCTCCTTCTATAACATCTAGCTCTGAAATGAAAGGACAAGGCCTGAAGGAAGATGAATGGAAGCACCTGATATTCTTCTTTTTATTTTGATCTCTCTGCAGGCTGCCTAATAATGAGAGAGACTAGTACACTCTTCGGGGAGATCACCTGTGAATGACTGTACCTATACTTTTGCCTCCCTAACAGCTGCCCTACCTTCCTTATTGTGGTACCAATAGCATATTTTTTGTTGTAACTAGATGGCACAGGGCAGCTAGGTGGCATAGCGAATGGAGTTAGGAGTGTCTCAGATATTTACTAGCTATGTGTGACTCTGGGAAAGTCATTTAACCTTTGTTTGCCTAAGTTCTTCATCTGTAAAATGAGCTGGAAAAGTAAATAGCAAATCATTGCAGTATCTTTGCCAAGAAAAACCCAAATGGGAGAATCAGACACAACTGAAATGACTATAACAATAGCACCATAGTTTTTTGGCTCACTTCCACATTTCAGAACCTCTCAAATCCTTTTAAATTTGTAGCTAAGTGGTCACTCACTTTAAAAAGAGAAGCCATTGCTCATGGTGGAGCTGTTTGGTGACTACCTGTACTTCCAGTTATTTCATGTCTCCCATCACCACCACCACCACCCCTTCCAACTGGCTATATTTTCAGTAAAGGTTGGAACTGGATTCTCTACTGGTGGATCTCAGTCAGAGGAGCAGGTTGCATGCAGAATACATTTTTCAATAAATAACCTTTTTCACTTGACTTGGTCTTTGACTTTATGCTGAAAGCTATAAATTCACTCAGATAGCTGCCCATTAATTTTTAAAATAACTGGTTTTTGAATGAATACCTTTTTTATCAGAATGAAATTCCTTTATTTTCTCCAATCAGTTGGTGTAACTAGTTTCATTTTTTTCTTCTGAAAAAAGTTGGATGGGGAAGAAAACAAACCAGATAGCTAAAACAATATCTATCATTTAGTGTTCATTTGTAGTCCCCTTGTTAAGCCTCCAGTGATTCTCTGGGTAAGAAGTCTCTGAAATACTTTTAAATAGGTCTCAAGGTCATCTCACTTCAAAAGTAGACAGAATCACTCAAGTTGAAGTAGTTTGATGACTAACCTGTCCTTCTCTGCCTTGGGGACTTGACTGTGACATATCCAAATGTAGACCTGATTTTGCAGTCTGAGTTCAGCACTGGTTCTTCATGTTAATTGCTGACATTGGATTTTCTGACTGCCACTGGTAGAGATTCCCACAGAAGTGACACTGCTTCCTTCTTATCTACTTTGTTCCTTACTAATGACCAACTTTTTCATGTTTCTCATGTGTTATTGAGGTGGTCAGTTTTTCCAGGTCTTCTTCCTGTTGCCTTCTGAATCAGCTGAATGTAGTTATTCCTAAATCCAGTTCCTGTTTCTGGCATTTTCTTTTATGACATCTGGCTTGGAGAGGTCATTTAGATCCTTCTATCTGCCTTTGATTATAGAAGGAGGTTGTTGCCATGGAACTCAGGGAGGGTATCGGCAGTGGGAGTTTTCTTTTTCTTTTTTTTTTAAATTTCTTTTTCTTTTTTTTTTGTTTCTTTTCTTTTTCTTTTTTTTGGGGGGGGTTCTAAGTGAGATAACTTAAAAACTAATGTCCACACTAGTCTCTATACTAAAACACAGGTGCTCACAGAACTGATTGTGAGACAACTAACAAACTTGAGTCTCCTATGACTTCACACCTAGGATCCCACTAACCCCTATGGATTTTGTGGATTTTAATTTTGACCCACTTCTGCTCATGATAATACTTTCACTTTTGACTCTTAGGTCTCATGATCTTTCATAACCCTACATAAGGACTCTGGCTCAAACTATTCAGTCTCAACTTTTCTGTACTCCCCCATCCAGAGTCTATGACTTTTTTGGAAAGAATGTGAGATTTGGAGCAAGAGGTCATTGTTCAGTCAGTTTAGTTATGTCTAACTCTTTGTGTCTCCATTTAGGTTTTTCTTTTTTTTCTTTCTTTTCTTTGTTTTATACAGGATATGGTCATTTAATTAATTAATTATTTTTTTTAAAGCTATGGGGTTAAGTGACTTTCCCAAGGTTAAACAGCTAGGCAATTATTAAGTGTCTGAGGCTGGATTTGAACTAAGGCTCTCCTGACCCAAAGGGCCACTGCTCTGTGCCACCTAGTTGCCCCCATTTAGGTTTTTTTGGTACAAAATACTAAGGTAATTTGCCATTTCCTGTTCTAGCTCATTTTACAAATAGAGAAACTGAGGCAAACAAGGTTAAGTGATTTTTCTGGGGTCAAACAACTAATAAGTATCTGAGACTGAATTTTTTGAATTTGTCTGCCTAACTCTAGGCTGGGCACTCTATCCACTGCACTTCCTAGATACCCCCGGTGTAAGGTGACCAGAGTTCAAATTTCCTCTCTCTTTTCTGTTATCTGTGTGCTCTTTGGCAAAGCCACCTCCCTCTAGGATTCAGTTTTCTCATTATAACAGTGATGGAATTAAACCTTCAGGGTTCTCTAAAATTCTTTTCATTTCCAAGCCTCTAAACTGATCTTGACTCTTGACTGCCTCTTTGGGGTGACATACTGCCCTGTCCTCACTTTAACCTTGCATGTATGAGTAGCATTTGATCAAAATTGATACCTGCTTTAGTATGAGACATGAAAAATTAATTGAGATAATCTAGATTATGTAGATGGTTTTTGATGGACTTCCATTTTGCCAAAAGTTCAACTTGGGCTTTATTTCTTTCTTTCTTCTACAAGGCATTATGTAATTAAAATAGAGCAAGCGTGGGTGAATATTTCATTGGGGAAAGGGGGAGGGGGAGAGAAGCATCAACATTGCAATTACATTTCCTTGTGACAGCATGACAAGTGATTATTTCAGCCAACCCAGAGCAGGTGGGGACCATTTCTAGCAATGGGTAGGGCAGTCTATGATTCACTCGCTCTTCCCTGTTGAATGTTTGCCCACATGCAAGATTTGCTCCATAACCTAGAGATGATTCTGTTTAAGTGTGCCTCCTCCTTTGGAATGCCTACTGAGCAATTTAGAGGAAACAAAGAATGGGGAAAATAATTAGAGCCTTTTGTTGTTATTGTTGCTGTTGGGTGATTTGCTTAGGATGGTAGGGAGGGGGTGGTTGTTTTTTGCTCCCAGTTCCTGGTTTCTGAGGACCAAATTTTCTGTCACATCCACATATAGAAGCCAGAGGATGTTTACTGTGTTTTCTGGAAAGCAAATTATTTCAAAGCTATTTCTCTTTCCATGCACAACAGTGATTAAAAATAGAAACCATTAGCTGCTGAAGGGGTTGAAGAGGGAACTCTTAGCACTGAGTCGTTGTGAGAGATCAAGGGAAAAAATACTCACTTTTTCTTGGTTCCAGATAAGGACATCAATAACAATAGGCCAGAGACCTGGGGAAATTCATACCCTGGATGCTTCTTATGATCTTTAGCTCGTTTTCATATTTCAGAGCCTCTAAAATATTTTTAAATTTGTAGCCAGGTGGTCACACCCTTCAAAAGGAGACTTCATCACTCAAGATGGAGCAGTTTGGTGACTACCTTTCGCTCCAGCCATTTCATGTCTCTACCCCCCTCCCCTCCTTCCAACCAGTTATATTCAGTACACAGAAAAAAATGGGTTAGGTTTTTATGCAAAGAGTAAATCTTCCTGGCCACTTATCTGTGTACATGTCCTCCAGGTTTTGCTTTCATTGTAGGGATGGATTAGCATTTCTTGGGACTGAGGATGAGCTTCTAAGTTAACCTGATTGAAGGCATGGATGTAAGTTATAGACTTGGAACAGAATAAAAAGAACCATTCCATAAGGAGACTGAACTCACCTTAGCATTATAAACACAGACTATTTAATAGCTAAATTAACACAAATACTCATAAACTGAGGCAGTGGGACACAGTGAAAGGAACACTAGACTGGCAGTAGACCTACCACTCATCAGATAGAATCAGAGAATTTCACACTTGGAAGGGACGTCAGTGGTCATCTAGTATGACCCATTCCCCCCCAAATTCTTCCTCCAACAAAAAAACAAATATAAGAAATGTACATTCATTCTTGAATCAGAGACTTCAAGTGAAGGGTAAATCTCCTGGGGCTGGCCTGTTCTATATTTGGACAGTTCTAATTGTTAGAAAATTTTTCCTTATTTTACCTAAAGTTGCATCTCTTCACCTCCTACCTTTTATCCTGGCCTCTGTTTTAAACAGAACAAGCCTATTCTCTTCATTGTGACAGTTCTTCAAGTGACTGAAGATAGCTCTCAAATTTCCTGCTCTGCCTCTAGTCTTTTCTTTCCCAAACTAAAAAATCTTGATTCCTACAAAACAACAACCCATATAAGCTATGATTTTAAAGATGCTGCTCAAAGTTTGAATGTGTTTCTTCATGTGTCAAATGGTAACTTGAAATAGCCGAATTTCTCTTGCTCTAGCAGTTCAAGATTTTATTATTCTAATCAGACTTGTTCCATCCTAAAGGATTTAACCTTGAGATATCCCCAAGTTGGAAGGATACTCAACTTGACAGAATTTTACAAGCCTCAGTCAGACACACTCAGGTAACTGAAAACTGACACACTGAGGTAAGCAGAGGCTATATATACCTCAAGAAAGTTGGTGCTTAAGAAGGTTCACAAAAGGAAAGTTGACATGCTGACTCCCAGTGGGAGAGTCATGACTTACTTATAGATGAAAAAGTTTAAAAAGGATGAGAACTCTAGGCTAGAAAGGAAAAATTAAGGCAGGATTGTTGTAAATCTATAAAATCACAGCTCTAGATAGAGAGGGTGAACATAAATTTGCTTGTGAGATTTTGCAATTAAAAACTTGGAGCCATAGAGAAGGGACTTTTAGGAGAAATAAAATATTTCCAGATATCAAATTTAGCTTTCAATTACTTTTGCCTGGAATACTTTCCTCTAATCTCTTTGCACAATTGTAGTCATTGACTCCTTGAAGACATCAGGGACTTATCATTTTTAAGAAGTCCTTGCTGATTAACTACCCTTAGTCCTCCTTTTGATTGTAGTCACAATGAAAGAACAAATCAATTAAAGATGATTTATTAAGCACTTCCTAATAATCTAGATGTTGTGATAATACTGGGTATACAAATTTAAGCAAACATGGAAGTCCTCACTCTCAAAAAATTCAAATGTGAGAAAACAATGTATAAAAGAGTTAGAAAAAGGAGGAAAGCATTCATCTTGAGTGATGAAGTCTGCTTTTGAAGGGAGTGACCACCTAGCTACAAATTTAAAAATATTTTAGAGGCTCTGAAATATGGAAATGAGCTAAAGATCATAAGAAGCATCCAGTGTATGAATTTCCCCAGGTCTCTGGCTTATTGTTATTGATGTCCTTATCTGGAACCAAGAAAAAGTGAATGTTTTTTCCCCCTTGATCTCTCAGTCCTAAGAGTTCCCTCTTCAACCCCTTCAGCAGCTAATAGTTTCTATTTTTCAATAGATATCAACCAAGTAACTTTCAAGCATTTATAAATAGCTCATTTTATCTTTACAAGAACATAGGTAGGTGCTCTCATTCTCATTTTACACTTGAGAAACACGAGTCAGAGACTGCATGACTTGATTAGGGTCACATACTATTAAGTGATTGAGGTTAGATTTGAACTCAAGTCTTCCTGACTCCAGATCTATCACTTTAGCCATTGTGCTCCTGGTTAGCCAAGAAAGGCAAAAGGCTTGAAATATGAAAATGTTCAAGAAGTTTGGATAAATTCATAGAGGCTAGTTCTCTAACAGTTATTAAGATAAGCTAGGGGTATTAAAGAATGCTATTATCCTTTTTTTCAAATTAATGTTAAGGAAAATGGTGACACATTCCCTAAGGACATCAGAGACAGAATGCTGTCACTCTGACAATTGAACTGACTGAGTGTCTGACTTAGCACATCCTAAGGACGAGAGCATGAAATGTTAAAACTGGAAGGAACTACCGTATTTGATAGAAAGAAACTGAGGCTCAGAAAGGAAGACCTAAAGATAACATGGTTTAGAATCAGCAATAAATCAAAGATTTTCAGAGTTCAAATCCTATGTTCTTTCCTTTTCCATGATGTGAAATGCTCATGCAACCCCCCCCCAGTATTACTGTAGTTTATATTTATCTACAGTTTTAAGGTTTGCAAAATGAAATTATGGGCATGCCTGGGTGACTTGGATCAAATCAGATGAGTCTGAAAGATCTTGTCATTATGATTTACTCATGGTGGCTCATTAAGGCCATTCCAGGGTTGGCAAGATCAAGATCTCCAAGTCCTCACCACTCACAGAACTGAGACAAATCAACTTGACAGGCCTTCCATTGCGTGAGTCTGTTTCTAACACGCAGACCAGGTTTGTGAAATCAATTCTCCTTGTTGATCTAAGTTTGATTCCTTTTCATGTGATATATGAGCAAAGCAATATAATATAGTCTAGAAAGAGTAAATAAAATCACAACATAAAATCAGGGGTAGCTTGGTGGTACATTATGCACTTGGTGGGAGTCAAAGAAGTAAGGGTTCCAATCAAATCTCAGACACTAATTATGTGATCCTAGGCATGTCATTTTATCTAAGTCTCAGTTTCCTCATTTGTAAATGAAATAATAATTGCACCTAGCTTTCTGTGGTTGTTGTGAAGCTCAAATGAGATTGAATTATAAAGTACTTAGCACAGTGCTTAGAACATATGTTCTACATAAATATTAGCTATTATTATAGTATCATAGACTTCCAGAGTGGAGAAGGCCTATAGACACCATATAATCCAAATCTTCCAGCTATATGTGTGTGTGTGTGTGTGTGTGTGTGTGTACATATATATATATATATATATATATATATATATATATATATGTACACACACCAAGGTCATATGGTAAATTAGTGGCATTCAGCTGTGGAAGAAGGTCTCTTGGCTATCATTCCAGTGCTCTTTCCATTAGACCATTGTGATGAGTTCAGTAAATAATGACCTTTTCTGACTGTCTAGTTCATAAGATTATTCAAGCTATTTCTGGCATTTGGTTCCTTGATGTCTGATAGAAGCACCTGAAAGATGTCAAAGCAAGCTGAAAATCTTTTTCCATTTACTTGTTTAAAAAAAAAAGTAAAAGCAGCCCTAAGATTGTATTAAAACCATCCCATTAGCCATAACTATAAGATCCTTGCAGAGATAAAATAAATCTGAGTTCAAATTTCCTTGTACATGTTTTGCTGATTTTTTTTTTTTATTTTGCTCATATCTTGACTGTTGCTATTACTTTTGCCTGGAATACTTTCCTCCAATCTCTTTGCACAATTGTAGTTATTGCCTCCTTGAAGACATCAAAAACTCATCATTTTTAATAAGTCCTTGCTTAACTACCCTTAGTCCTCCTTTTGATTGTAGTCACTTACAATGAAAGAAAAAAATAAATTAAAGATGATTTATTTAATGCTTTCTAATATTCTAGACATTGTGATAATGCTGGGTATACAAATTTAAGCAAACATGGAAGTCTTCATTCTCAAAAAATTCAAATATGAGAAGACAAGACATAAAAGAGTTAGAAAAGGGAGGAGAACTCTCATATGGTGAAATAGCTTGGAAATGCCATGAAATAGCTAAGAAAATGCCAAATTCCCTTCAAAGTCATGGAAGATTAGACAAAAGATCAACTCTCAATTTCTAGGTTTCTAGAGACAGTCTATGTTCCTATCACAGAGAGTTGAGGAAGAATTTTGATAATGAGTTAGAAATGATTTGATAAATTCAGGGTTCATCTATCAGAATCTAGGGTTCAACTTCTCATATAAAGGGGCTGAGGAGGAAGACCTGTAGAGTGTAGGCAGCATAGAATGAAATGGCAAGGAAGCATCAAGAGATTTAATTTGAAATATGCATATAGATAAAATGTGATGTGATTACAAGATAAGATATATTTTCCCATTGTTTGCTAAATGCTAGTATTTTCTAAACAACTGTAATATTAGCCACTTAAGGCAAAGGATGATATTATTTGTAGTGCATATAAGCATCTCCCTTCTTCCCTACTACTTCCTCATTGTGGTCTTGGTTTTGCTAATTTGTTGATTTGCCAGGAATATATGTGACATTTTACCATAGAAAAAGATCAAAAGTTCCCTGACCTGAGCAGTGTCCAACAGGAGCTGGACTTATTTGAGTTCATTTAGCTTTTGCTCCAATTTTTGTTCTTTTTTTTTTTGCTAGGCAATGGGGTTAAGTGACTTGTCCAAGGTCACATAGCTAGGTAATTACTAAGTGTCTGGGGTCAGATTTGAACTCAGTTCCTTCTTACTCTAGAGCCGTTACTCTATCCACTGTGCCACCTAGCTGCCCCTGTTCTTAGTCTTGAGGAATATGACCTTCAGAAAATTTTCCCACTTCCAGGTTGACATACTTAGATATTTTAGGGAAAGGATTATAGGATTAGAATTGGAAGAGATCTTAAGAAATCATTTAATTTAATTCTACCATGATGAGAAATCTGAAACCTTTAAAGTTTAAATGCCCAAAATAACATAATTAGTTCTTAGAGTTAGGATTTGAACCCAGAATTGAAGACTATAAATCCACTACACTTCACAGTATACCATCATGCCTTATAGTATACAAAAAACCCAATCAAGATGAATGTCACTGTGGCATAGAGAATAGAATGCTAGACTTGGAACCAAAAATACCTGGGTTCAAATTCTACACTTTTAACTTCTTAGGTAAATGTCAATTAGTAAGTCATTTAAACTTTCTTATCTTCATTGTGTTCATTTGTATAATGAGGATAACTGTGGTACCTACCTCAGAAATGTGTTCTGAGTCTGAAATGAGATAATGCTTGTAAAATACTGTTTACTTTGAAATGCGATATAAATCTACAAAATGTAACAAAGGGTTAGTTGATCAAAGAGGTGTCTTAGTTGGGTGAGAATGGTGCTTCTGGGAGATAGAAAAATCACCAAATTCCCTTGGCTATATTTGTATCCTCTTATTCAAACAGAAGCAAACCAAATCATTCAGAATCCTCCATCCTATTTCTCCAACTTCACATTCCTCGTTTCCCTCCACCCCCAGGATTAAATAATTTGATCTCTTCTCTATCTCTTAAATGCCCCCTCAGATAGATTCTAACCAAGGATTAAAATCATAGAAATTCCCATTTGATACTTGGAATCATCAATAATTAATGCTGGAAGGATCTTGGAAGTTATCTAGTCGCAGAATCAAAAGTAATGTTCAACCCATTATTATGCAGATATCCAAAAAAGTTAGATGACTGGTCCAAGACAATAGAGTTAGTTAATGAAAATTTGAAATAGGAACCAAGTCTCCTGCTTCTTACTTAATTCAGTGAATTTTCTGTATTGGTTGTTTGAGATAAGAGGATTTGTGAGCGCCTCGTTAATGAAAACTCAATTGTAGACACATTCCTTTAAAATTAATTTTCCCTGGTCACCAAGTGACTCTTTATACACTTAAATTTCAATTATAGAAAAATAATCTATTTTCTGATTATTGAAATGAGAGGATGAAAGTGAGATAGAAATGGAAGCATTATTGATACCTTGATCTTATTAATCAGTGAATTAATTCAGCAAATATCGAACATCTGCCAAATACCAGACTGTGCTAGTATTGTGACAGGGGAAGACAAAGATAAATAATATTGGGTTGCTCCCCATGACCTCCAGAAACCTACAAATGGTTAGATGAATGAATATATTCAGATGAATGTAGTCAAAAGCAATTAAGGATAAGTGCATTGTTCAAATATTGTTCAATGATCAATCCTGTTTGTACTTTCATCAAGAATTCTTAGGAGAGTATGGTCATTGATTCTTTCAGACAATTGATTGAGAGTTCAAATGTGAGTCTTTAGTAGAATAGATCATCTTCATCAGCAACATTAGCTGTTAATATTGAAGGACCATTCTGATTTTAAACCATTGTAGTAGAATAGTCACAAAATTCATTGAGTTTTCTTGGCCTCCTTAGCTGCTAGTATTTCCCCCCTGATATTATCTTCTGTCTACTTTGCATATGTACATATATATATATATATATATATATGTGTGTGTGTGTGTGTGTGTGTATATATTTAACTTTGCATGTTTGCATATTGCTTTTTCTAACAGAATGTGAGCTTCTTAGGGGGTAAGGACTGTTTTTCCTTTCCTTGCCTCATGATTCATAGGTACTTACAGTTATTGACTTGGACTTTTCCACTAGGCAAGAACCATTGATTGCCTCATTCATGTTAGATATCTTTACCAACAGAATAATCATAGAAAAGGTGGATATATAATTCATCCATCGATAGTTTTTTTTTTTTTTTTAGTTTTTGCAAGGAAATGGGGTTAAGTGGCTTCCCCAAGACCACACAGTTAGGTAATCATTAAGTGTCTGAGGTCATATTTGAACTCAGGTACTTCTGACTCCAGGGCTGGTGCTCTATCCACTGTGCCACCTACTTGACCCCAATGATAGTTTTAAGATGGATAACAATGCACAATTATGCAGAGTACTTCTTATGGCAAGATGGGGGCAATCTTTTTTTCTACAAAGTGTCATTGATAAATTACTATGATTATAGCAGCTTAGATTTGATTATTCTATTTTAAAACTATTCAACTTCAGAATAACCAAATCTAAGCTGCTCTGGCAATTGGGTTAGCTGTCTCTGATTCTGATTACAGGTTGTACAGTCTGAAGATACTGAGATCATGAATGTTGATTTGGAAGGAACCTTGAAAGTCACTTAATTCACTTCCTAAATTTTACATTTGAGGAAGCTGAGACCTAGAGAAATGAAATGACTTGCCTACACAAGTAGTAAGTGGCAGAGCCAGTCCCTAAATTCTCTTTTTCCAAATCCAGCCTGTTTTCCAAGGTTAAGCATTAAAGGTCAGGCAAGATCATATTCAACAAGTTTGGGTTGGTCACTGTCAAGTCAGGGAGTAGTATAAGAACAGAGAGCTGTGCTTCTTAACCTGAAGATTCAAGAGTTCAAGGTAGTGTCCAAGTTTATAAACATGAATGCAGAACTGAAGATAAGTTGTCACAGACCAACTCTGTGGAGAGTGAATCATAGGGAGAGATTCAGGAATCCTTCTTGCTGTTTACTTATAGTGTCATTCACTGAGGTTTGGGCAAGACACTCCAGACATAAGGAGACTAATGGATGAAAAACAACATTTTTTTCTAGTGGCCATTAACAAAAGTAAGTACACAAGATTGAAGAATGGTTTTTATTTTTTGATTAAGCATTTGTTTTTTTTTCTCCTTTAATTATAGATGCAAACAATATAAACAAACTTTAAAAAAATGGATAAAACAAATAGCAAATAGAATAGTCAGTTTTAATTTATATTCAGTTAAGAAAAATCTCCTCTCCAGTGCAGAATTCTTCAGTGTTTTTGTGTCATGGACTCTTCTGGCAGATTGATGAAACATATTGATCCCTTTTCAGAATAATGTTAAATGCTCTAAACAACATACATAATATTACAATGACAACCAATTATAGTGAAATGTAGTCTGTAGACAGTGATCATGAGATCATGTTCAGCTGAACTGTGGGTCTAATAACCACAAAAATTTTGAAATAGTATTAAGGGGAGACAAGATATCTATGTCTGTCTAGATGTGGCTCACAGTGAGGCATAGATAGATATCTCCAGATTTCCAAGTGCATTCTTCTCCAAAGTAAACTAATTTCTTCCAGAGGAGAAAAAAAGAGATTGGCAATAGAGCTAGGCCAAGTGTTCTTTCCTCAGACAGAGAAGGTACTGTGCTATATTATATTATATTTTATTATATGTAGTTGCCCCTCTAAATAATATTAACCTAGGTGATGTAATCTTTAGGTTCAAACTTGAGCTTATGATTGAAATTTTCCTTTAATGAGGAAAGAACATCCCAAATATCCAAGACTTGATTTTCTTCCTACCAAATGCCAGTAACAAAAAGTTCAAATAGAGAATAGCAAATAAATCAATTTATACAAGTCAATGCAAGGAAATAAGGTGGTTCAGAGCTTTGGGTCTGAATCAGGAAGACATTTCCTTGAGTTCAAATTTGACAGACAATTATTAACTGTGTGATGATCCTGGGCAAATCATTCAAACTTATTTGCCTCAATTCCTCATCTGTAAAATGAGATGGAGAAAGAAATGACAAACTACTCTATATGTCTGCCAAGAAATCCCCACCAAAATAAGTTCATGAAGAGTCAGACATGATTAAAGCAAATGAATGTTCTAAGCAATTCCCTATTACTGTAAATTGATATAAAACTGTTTACTAGTATTGAGAGAGTTTCTTCATATGAAGTTCTCTACATTAATGAAATCAATTAATTTGGGCACTAACCCTTATACAGTGTGTTGTGTTGGGGAGGAAGCAGCTCTCCCCGGGGAGTCAAGCTACATAGCTTCCAGACTCAACTCTCCTGGAATTCATTGCATAATATTGAGTAAGAGCTAGTTTTTGAGCTGCAAGTACTTCAGAGTCAACTAGTCTAGTGTTCTAATTTTACATTTGAAGAAACTGAGGCTTAGAGAGTTTATAATGATGAAGAGGCAGAACAGGAGAAAAATCCTTGTCAATATGACATCAGATTCTAATGCCAAGAGGCATTCTTAGAAAAATACAAAGTCAAGGAAGCATGCTCTTTCAAAGAAAAAGCTAAAGTTTTGTGCCTCAGGCAACCCTTGCAAACAGACATTTTCCAGTAGCCCTTGTTTGGTAAAAGTGCATTCAGCTGGGAAAATTTTATGGACACTGAAAAATCAAAGAGACAGGCTTTACATTGTCAGTCCTCAGAATGCCCTATTTGGTTGGGGTCCGTGAACTACAATCAATTTGCTACAGTTAGATAAGCAAACATTGAAATGGTTGGAAACTCCTTTCAACTAGAATTTCTTTGACTTCTGACCCCAGGATACTTTCTATCTTGAGAATGAGAATTTTTTGGATCTCTTTCTCCTTTCTCTAACATTTCTTCCTTTTTGGATTCCAGTCTCATTATTTCAAAGGCCCCAATTTTAAAATACATTGAATAGCCTTATTTAAAAACTCCATACCTTCTCATTCTTTAATCAAGGCTCTTCTAGTATAAAATTGGTATGCACAATTTTTTGGCATATTGTTGCTTCTCTTATTTCAATGTGAGCTTCTTTAAGAAATACATTGGATCCCTAACCCTTAGAGAATGCTCAATTACTGTTGACTCATTGATTATCTGATTGGATGGAGCCATGAAAAGTTTCATGGAATACAAAAGATCTGAGTAGGCTTGTAAAAGATGAGGAGTAATGCAATAGGACTAGCTGGGTAGCAAAAGAGTAAATTTCAGGCCAGGAGACAACTGATATAAAGGCATGTTGTTTGAAGACCATTGGTCTGACCTATTTTACAGAATTTTTTGTATCCAGGTTACCTAGACATTTGTTTTAAAATAGAATCAAAGATCCTTTGTCATATCCACGTGCCTAGAAATTGGGTTGGTATTCATGTTAGACTGGATTTTATTCTGCGTCTGAGATTTCAATAGTATTGGAAACTCACAGAGAAGAGACATCTTCTATCAGAACAAAATTCTATCTTCCTCTGCTACTCACAGATTTAGAGAATTGACAGGGACTCTGAAAAGTTAAATAACTTGTCCTGAGTCATATGGTTATTATGTTTCAAATATGAGTAAACCGACACAAATTAAATGACTTGTCCAGAGTCATACAACTAGTACTATTTGAGACAACATTTGAATTCAGGACTTTCTGATACTGAGACAGTTCTCTAACCATTATCTACTATTCTCTCTCTTTTGTGGTTTACATCTACCTGAATTAATATATCTACCTAAATATAATTATAATCAATTAATAATAATTGAACCCCATTGCAAATGAATTCCTCCCCCATAAGCCTTGGCTATGTGAACCTCAATGATATCATGTTATGGTGAGGAAAAGAATAATTTACTTAAAATAGAATTTAAGTACAAAGTTGGGGAACTACATTAACAGTACATACTCACAAAACCTTATGCCTGTCAACCTCCTAAGGATGGAAGGACCAGTCCAGCCTGGTCCTATCCCTGTTGTTTATTCTCACTTCCACAACATAGTTAAGGATGTAGGATTCAGTAGATTAATCAATTTTCCCTTGTTCAACATTTAAAAAAATCCCTCTGATGTCCTTCCTTCACTTGTTTCCTTTTATAATAAATACAGTACTTATCATTTTGTTAAGGGTTTCATTATTATCATTATCTCATTTGATCATCACAACAAGCCAAGAGGTAGGTCCTGTTATTATTCCTATTTTATAGAAGAGGAAACTGAGGAAATCATGGCTATAGTGACTTGCCCAGAGTCCCACAACTAGTAAGGCTATATTTGAATTCAGGTCTTCTTAACTATTAGTGTGTCACTCTTTCCACTGTGTCCCCTAAAAATTAACATTTATGTTGTGTTATATAACCTTGTGAGGCAGCTTTGTGGCAGAATAGATAGAGTTACCTGACTTGAAGACAGGAAAAATCACCTTCCTGAGTTCAAATCCAGCCACAGACATTTAGTAGCTAAGTGACCCTAAACATTTAACCCTGTTTTCTTCAGTTTTCTCATCTGTAAAATGAATTGGATAAGGAAATGGAAACCACTCCAGTATTTCTGCAAAGAAAACCCCAAATGCGTTCATAAAGACCTGGATGCAACTGAAATGATGAAATAGCACCTCTAAGCTTATATTTAATGTTCACAAAATATTTTACATACAATTTTCTTTTGATTTTCATAACAACTCTGAGAAATTAGGTACTATTATCACTATTTTTGTAAATAAGCAACCCCTCAAAACATAGAAACCCCAAAACTTTCACTTCAGAGGCTTTCTTTTACTTCCTGACAATATAAGCATTCTTGGGAAAAACCTTATCTCTAGTCAGAGTCCTATAGGAATGAATGATGGGACCTTCCATGAGGTCTTTCCTTACTTAGGCATAGTTATTATTAAAAGTCCTTTTTTGGCAGAGATTTTTCAGTATTCTAGAGAAAGGGAATTCTAATTTATCTAGAGACATCAAAGACTTAGAGCTGGAAGGGGCATTCCTCAGAGATTATGAAGTCCTGCACCCTCATTTTAGAGGTAAAGAAACTGATACTCAGAAAGTCTAAGTGTCTTGGCCAGGGTCATCCAGTTGGTAAATGTCTTTGGGTGAAATTTGGATCCAGGTTTTCCTTACTCTAAATCCAGTTCTTTTTCCTCTAAACCATGTTACCTCTTTAAAACTTTTTAAAAATTAAGCCAAGTATGCAGTGAAAGACTTGAGTTCACATCCCAACTGCTTCCCTCTGGGAACCTGAGGAAACTTCTTCATTCTCCTTGATGAAATATTTCTTCAAGGTAAAGTTCCAGATACTTATCACCTTTTTACTTGCTGGGAAAGATTTAAAAACTGTGAAATAAATATCAGAAGCATTTCACATTCATCTCTGTAACCTTATCTTGTCTTTCTTTGTATCTTTCCTTGTGTTCTTTCCTGTGACATCTCCCATATTGGCCTCTAATCTTCTCTGACCTTCTGAATAATTTTCTGAATAATATTCTCTATTCTTTTCTTATTATTTTATGTAATTTCCCCTTTTCCTTTCCTTTTTAACTTAAGGGCCTTGTGAATGACATTCCAAGCTCCCTTTGTAACCTTCCTAACCATCCATATATATAACCTCTTAAGCCAACTGCAAAATATTTGCAACTCTCTTTGAAGTCATCAATTTGCTAAAAATAATTCCCCTATCTGATGAGTTTTAAATGTAGCATAGAATCTTCAGGCTCTCCCCAGAAGCCCATGCAATGAGGATATAGAGAACAGTTGGCACATGAACTTTATTAGCAGGCTTTAGGACTGAGGCTACTGCTGTTCTGATTTCTGTCTGATCTTGTCTCTAATTAGGTCAAGGACACCCATTGGCAAGGAGGAGGAGGGGCCATCTCTCATTACAACATCTCATGTTGGCTTTTCTTAGCCCATCACGACTGCTTCTTTTTACAGTTACACACACTAAATATTCGGTGAGAGTCTGAAACAGTATCCACACAGCTAATTCTTGTAGGTCACATCCATTTAGCTCATGTCTCACTAACCCCAAATGACTGAAAAATGAAGCAAACATCTGGAGGATTCAGATGTCATCCATGCTTCAGAGATTTACACACAGTAAAAGAGACCAGCTGTCTTTATTGGAGTTGTTGATGGAACCAGTCATAGGGCAGCAAGTGAATTTTTGCTTCTTAAATAATTGCTTAATGAATGTTTTTTCATTCATTATTGATTATTCACTCATTCATTCATTCATTCTCAGTGCTTTTTACCATGTTTTTGTGGTCTGGAAAGAGAAATTGGATACATTGGAGTAAGGGCAGCAGACCTCTTCCTCTGGGACTATAGTATGTCAGAAAAAGAAGTAGATGCAAGTAGATCTACTATCTTGGACTACAGGAGGTTCATTCCCTAATAATCATCTTTAGGTAGCATCTGAAGTTCCTTACAACTCTAAATTAATGATTCCATGGCCTTGGTATTCCCCCACATTTCTAAAGTATGATAGATTTCAGATATATTGTTGGAATTCGAGAGATGAATGGCAGAATTTAGAAGTTGGAAGGAACCTCAGAGGATATCTAATAGAGTCCTTGCCTGAACTATGTCTGACAAATAGTCAACTAGTCTTTGCTTGAAGATTTCTCATGAATGAAATTCAATTAAAAGAAAGGTTTAGGAGGTAGTTAAAAAAATATAACCTTTAGGTAATCAGAAAATTTAACATCACAGCATGGTTCATTTTCTGAGCATTCTGGTTAATTGAAGAGCTACAGGAGGAAGTGAAACCAATTTAAGGCCAAGAGACTCCCGCAGCAGTTAGACCATTTCCAGCACTTCTGTTTCCTATCAATCAGGCCAGGGGGAGAACAATTCTTGTAAAGGGAGAAAGATACCTTATACAGTATATACCCTTCACTATCATAAACATGATTTTCCAACTCATGCCACCAATCACATGATTGGTCAGTTGGAGGACTAGTAATCATTTGGTTCTCTTTGATACTGAAGGACTAGTAGTAGTTTGCTAAATCTCAAACCATATAATTCCCATTAAACATGAGCAACACCCCCATATCACAAGTCCTATTGCCTTTTTGTTTTAGAATAAAAATATTTTTAAAGAAAACAAGAAGCTATTTCATCAACTCATCAGCTCTCATGAGTTTAATTATCATTTTAATGAGATAATTCCCAGATCTACATATTCAGCCTCAACTTCTCTCCTCTCAGACTATATTACTAACTGGATGTTTCATTGCAATTACAAAATCAACAATTTAAAAAACTCATTATTTTTCTCCCCAAATCTTTCCCTCTTCCAAACTTCCTTATTACTGTTAAGGGCAACATTATCTAAATGGTCATTCAGGCTCGCACAGTCCAATGCCATCCATAATCATACTCCACATTTACAATATGTTACCCAATCTGCCTCTTCTATCTTCACCATATCTTTTATTTGTAGCCCTTTTTCTCCATTCACACTTATACCATCTTGAAGTGGACCTTCATTTCTTCACATCTGGATGATTGCAATAATCATTTCTTACTACCTCTGCTTTTAAATCCCTACATAACCTCCAACACCACCCCCTTCTTGTTGTTCCTTGCACAAGACATATTTATCTCCTCATTCTCTTTTTTATTGACATACCAATGTCTTGAACTTTCTTCTTCCTCATTTCCCTCTACTAGTTCTCCCGACTTTCTTCAAGTCTCAGCTAAAGTCCCATCATCTCTAAGAAGTCTTTGACAGTCTTCCTTAGTGTTCCTATTAACTTAACTTTGAGATATATCCAATTTATCCTGTATATATGCTGTTTGTACATTGTTGTTTGCATGTTGTCCTTGACAACAGGGTTTGTTTTTCTTTTTGTTTGTTTTGGTTTGGGCTTTAAATCCTCAGCATTTAACAGTGCAGTGCTGGGAATCAACAAATGCTTGTTGACTTGCTTGCACTCAAGACTTTCTACACTTCACTCTGTCTTCTAAATCACAGGTCTGTTCCATGTCTTCCCCTTACTTCAATAGATTCCAGTGAATTCCTATTTCCTTCAGGATCAATTATAAAATTTTCCTGTTTTATTTTTTAAAATCCTTCTCAATGTCACCCCTTCCTATAGTGTTGTTCTTCTTATACTTTGCTCTCCTCTATATATTTACTCTTCAATCTAGCAACACTGGCCTTTCTGTACTCGGAACGGAACACTCCATCTTATTAATACTAAAAGATTTTGAAATTCTGGAGTGTTCTCCTTACTTAACTCTTTCCCTTCCTCTCCTCTACTATGTGACTTCCCTAGTTTCCTTCAAAACTCAAACTCAAGGGGTGGCTAGGTGGCACAGTGGATAGAACACCAGCCCTGGAATCAGGAGTACCTGAGTTCAGATCTGGCTTCAGACACTTAATAATTACCTAGCTGTGTGACCTTGGGCAAGCCACTTAACCCTGTTTGCCTTGCAAAAACCTAAAAACAAACCAAAAAAATAAAAAAACCCTCAACTCAAACTTATCCTCCGTAGGTCTTTCCTATTCATCTTCTTCCCTTAGAGCTTTCCCTCTCAGATTACCTTATATCTAAAGTCTATATGTATGTATGTGATACATATGTATATCTCAAAAGTTTATTTTTATGTTGTCAAATTTCCTTTCCCTTCCTTTATTTTTCCTTCCCTTTTTTCCCTCTTCACCCTTTTTGTGAATACTCTTTTGATGCTATTTCTAGGAACAAAAAAACTAAGTGGTTAGAAATGCTCTGTCAAAGGAACATTGAATTTATCTGATACCTCCCACTTTCTTCCTCCTCTCCTCTCCTTTCCTCTTCTTTTTTCTTCAGCTGAGGTCCAATGTCACTCTTTATTTATTTACCAAAATTTTCCCCAAATCCAATAATAGGTAGATTATCCTATCCCTTCTTCCTCTGTCTACATTCAAGATAGGCAGTTCATTGTTTTCTAATTGTTTCATATCATTTAGTCTTATGTTCTCAAGTAAATTTTAAATTCCTTGAGGATAGAGAACATCTTTTGTCTTCTAAAATTCTAAGAAAACAACAAACATTCAGTAGATAGGTATTGACTGATTTAGCAAACAGGTGATGTTTCCTGTTTATTTCCAGAATAAGCCTTAGTCATCTTTAATTTGTCCAAAGCAAAACAAATGATACTATTTGAAATGTGGGTTCTTTGCAAGTCAATTTGAAGACTCAGTGTCAATAATCAGTTGGAATGAATGAATAACATATAGCCATCATGATGTGGAAAGACTGGCCAACTTAAACTAGCTACTAGCATCAACCAAATTTGCTTCTCTAGTGCGTATTGATTAAAGATGAGCATGGCATTGAAGATGTTCCCTCTATCTCTGTCATGGGGCATTGACTAAACACTATGATGTCTCTAAACATGCTTAAGTAATTGTTTAGCTCTGGTCATGCTGAGCTTCAAAAAAGCTTTTATGTTTCTACTTTTATAGATTTTTGTGTTGTCACTCAGTCCATTGAAGCTTGTCAGTTCCCATTGAGCTGATCAGAATAGAACCCAGTGGGATAAATAATACCAATCTATGTGGGTGGACCCTGACCACAGACAGGCAGAATCAGGCAGTAACAAAATCAAGCAGTGGATGATTTTGGTTTCTAGTACCCCTACTTTCCCCTTCATTATACTTTTCTTTTCCTTTCAGCATACTATGCCTTTTCTTGCAGAGCTCTTTCAGAATTAGATGAGAACATAACAGAACTGGAAAGGAATTTAGAGAAGATATAGTAAATCAGCTTCATTTTACAAATAAGGCCATAGTCTTATAAAAGTTAAATGACTTGCCCAAGGTCACGTAGATAGTAAGTGGTAGAGTTGTGGCTTGAATTTATATTTCTTAACTGCAATATTCATTTCCACTTTGCAGAGTTGTTTGTCACATTAAGCACAGTTCATCATTTGTCCTCTGTCTCCTGTACTGAGGTAGGTAGGAGCATATTGGATAGAGTGTTAGATTTGAAATCAGGAATAGCTGAATTTAAATTTAAACTCTGCCTTAAATATTTGCTAGCTATGTATCTCTGGGAAAGTCACTTAACTCCACTCAGTGTCTGAGAGGAATTAAGATCAGTATAAATGTTAATATCATTGTCTTCACCTGCTCTGAATGGACTATTCACTATTTATAACAGTAATAACTTTTTAATAAAGGAGGGAATATTTTTTAATATTTTTTACCAATTACATGTGAAAATTTTTTTAACATTCATTAAGTTTTGAGTTCCAAATTCTATCCCTCCCTCCCTCTTCACCCTCCTTTCTGAGATAGTAAGCAATCTAATATGTTATACATGTGTAATCATGCAAAACATTTCCATATTGGTCATTTTGAGGAAAATAATTTAAAATAAAAAAAAGGAAGGAAGAAGGGGCAGAGAGGTGGTGCAGTAGATACAGCACCAGCCCTGGAGTCAGGAGTACCTGAGTTCAAATCTGGCCTCAGACACTTAGTAATTACCTACCTGTGTGACTTTGGGCAAGCCACTAAACCTCATTTGCCTTGCAAAAACCTAAATAAAATAAAATAAAATTGCCTAGCTGTAAGACCTTGGGCAAGTCACTTAACCCCATTGCCTTAAATAAATAAAAAATAAAAAAAAAACAGTGTTCAAAAAGGAAGGAAGGAAGAAAGAGAAAAGTGGTATGGTTCAGTCTGTAGTGAGACACCACAGGTTCTTTCTTCAGAGTAGATTCCATTTTTCATCATGAGTCCTTTAGGATTGTCTTGGATCATTGTACTGCTGAGGGGATTTAAGTCTCTCACATTGTACAATATTACCGATATACAATGTCCTCCTGGTTCTACTCACTTCACTATGTATCAGTTCATGTAAGTCTTTACAGGTTTTTCTGAAATCATGCTGCCCATCTTTTCCTATAGCATAATAATATTTCATTGCAGTCATATATCACAACTTGTTCAGTCATTCCTCAGTTGATGTCATTCCTCAGTCATCCCTTCAGTTTCCAGTTCTTAGTCACTGCAGAAAAAAGATGCTATAAATCCTGTGTTCAAATAAATTCTTTTTCTTTAAAAAATGTCTGTGGGATACAGACCTGGATCAAAGGATACATACAGTTTGATAGCTCTTTGGGCTTAGTTCTAAATTACTTTCAAGAATGTTTGGATCGGTTCACAACTTAGAATCAATGCATTAATGTCCCAGCTTTCCCACAGGAAACATTGTGAAGTAAGTAGACTTTGCTTCAATGTCTTTTCCCTCTTTTCAGGGATGTCCATTCACAGACCAACACTTAGCACTACACTACACTATTCTACTGCCTTAAGATCTATGAGCTTGTCTATTATTTGCATTCTTGGTATTATGATTCTTATTTAATTCTTGTGTAATGAAGTTCTGTTGCAACTTCTCCATTCTTGCCCAGGTTAATAAAATAAGTACTACCTCTTCTTGTTATGGTTGTGGAAATAGTTCTAGACCCATAGGTTTGTTGGCAAAGGAAATTTCCTTTCACAATTCATATTAGCATCCATTCTGCAGCTTAGGGTCTTAGAGGTTCTTGGAGATATCTAGAGGTTGGGTTAGTGGTTCAAAATGACTCAGAAGTAGGACTTGAACTTCACCCCCCGCCCAGTATATACATTTTTGGGGAGGGGTTGGACTTTTTGCAAGGCTTAAGTGACTTGCCCAAGGTCACACAGCTAAGTATTAAGTGTCTGAGGCCACATTTGAACTTAGGTCTTCCTGACTCCAAGGCAGTGTTCTTTAGCCACTGTGCCACCTAGCTGCCCCCAGGACTATTTTTGTGAATTTTTGTGTCTCTTTTTCCATTTACTGCTTTTGAAGGCATTCTTCTCCTTGTGGCTTTTTGTACAACTTTCACCATTTGATCTAGTATGTTTTTTTAAAAAATATTATCTTCTCCCTGACAGAGTATAAACTCCTTGAAGGAAGGGGTTATTTCATTTTTGTCTCTGTGTCCCATCTCCTAGTGTAATTCCTGGAACATGGTAGATACTTTAAAAATGCTTGTTCAATTAAGTTAATGCCCTTCAATTGGGGAATGGCTTAATAAATTGTGGCATATGTATGTCATGGAACACTATTGTTCTATTAGAAATCAGGAGGGATGGGAATCCAGGGAAACCTGGAGGGATTTGCATGAACTGATGCTGAGTGAGATGAGCAGAACCAGTAAAACATTGTACACCCTAACAGCAACATAGGGGTGATGGTCAACCTTGAAGGACTTGCTTATTCCATCAGTGCAACAATCAGGCACAATTTTGGGCTATCTGTGATGGAGAATACCATCTGTGTCCAGAGAAAGAACTGTGGAATTTGAACAAAGACCAAAGACTATTGCCTTCAATTTAGGGAAAAAGCCATTATCTTATTATGTAATTTTGCTGTCTCTTATATTTTATTTTTCTTCCTTAAGTATATATTTCTCTCCCATCACATTCAACTTAGATCAATGTATGCCACAGAAACAATGTAAAGACTAAAGGGGAGGAAAATTGTAAAACTAAAAATAAATAAAATCTTTCTTAAAAAAATGCTTGTTTGGGGGGCAGCCAGGTGGCACAGTGGATAGAGCACTGGCCCTGGAGTCAGGAGTACCTGGGTTCAAATCTGGCCTCAGACACTTAATAATTACCAAGCTGTGTGACCTTGGGCAAGCCACTTAACTCCATTTGCCTTGCAAAACCCCCCAAAATATGCCTGTTTATAATTAATTAACAGATTTATCATTCTGAAACCTGTCCTTAAGGTCCACATTACCTCTTCACATTTGCATGCTATAAAATCAATAAAAGAGTTGAAAAATTCAAATCCAGAGAAGGGGAAATACATTGCACAAACACCACATGACCTCTACATAGTACACCTCTCAGTAATATCATCTTTAGTAATAGCATATTTTATAATTGGAAACTTTTAGTTTTTTGAGTAGAGCAGGCATAGTGGAATAATTTATCTCTCTTCCATTTTGTATATGCAGAAATTTTCTTGGTCCAGAATGTGGCTTCAGGTGACTCATTCATTCATTCATTCATTCATCCATTATTAACCATGATATGACAGGCATTGCCCTAGATGGTGAGGACATAAAAATAGTTCCTACCTTTGAGAGCTAATATTCAATGGGGAAAAATTAAATGTAACAATTAAGGAAGTATATACATTATCCACATACATATTATTTATATTTGTATTGTATACTATATTTATGTATTTATACATCTACATATAAACATACACAGTGCAGTTATGTGGACTGGACTGATGGAGGTTTTCTATTCTTTTAATGGATGACAGATAATTTTCATTTTAAAATGGCTGATTCTTCTGGTTGGAGTTCAAATGTAGACAGTCATTGCCTTTCTCTTGTGGCAAGGAGTAAATAAAGCCTTGGGTTCTAGTGAGAAATTATGTTTTGATTGTACTGTAAGTCATAAACATAGCTTCAGATAAATTTTTGGATCATTTTTCTGTACTTCTAGGCCTTTTGGATATAATTCACTTTCCTTTCAGTTTCATTTCAACAAGATATATTCTTCTACCTAAGTCCTGATGTCAGATATTTTCCAGGATTAAAGTAATTCTCACTCCTTTGCATTTTACCTTGCTATTAAATGGGTCATGAGAGTTATCTTCAATTTATTTTAAGAGTCATTATATCCAGGAATGATTAATTTTCTTGCTTGTACCTAAAGGGGCAGAATCTAGCATCATATGTAGTGGTGGGAAAGCAGCAAATTTAATTTTGAGTTGGAACGACCTTCCTAACAATTAGAGCTGACCAAGTCTTCAAAAAGAAACTAGAATTAAATTGTTGGGATTTGTTATAGTGGGGAAATTTTTAGTGAGTAAATTGAATGAGGTGGGTGCTTAGATTCCATTTAATTCTCTGTGCTTATATTTGGAGATTTAATTAAACAATTGATGGTATATCACTTAATTTAGCATTTCAATTCATTGTCTGCTTTAACGTTCATAACTTATACCATTAAGCCCTCTTACCCCCAACAGGAATAGATATAACCTTTAATTTATTATTATCCACATCTCATTTCCATGCCATATAACTCTTATTTTCCTTTATCTGATCATATGCTCATAGATAACAAGTTCTTGAGGTGGGATTCAAACCCAGATCTTCCTAATTCCAAGACCAGTGTTTTATCCACCACAGCATTGTACCTCTATCCATTTCTAACTCTGTCCCATTCCCTATCTTTCTCACTATCATGCCCAGTTACTCCACCCCTTAATATTCTCCTTTATAGCCTATCACTGCTCTAGCTTCCCTTTCCTTTAGTTCTAATTTTGATCTATAGCTAAACAGTTCAACTGTTTTTCCCTTTCAAATTTCTTACCCCTTTGACCAAAATATGCTCATGTCTTGATTATTCCTGTCATGAACCCAAATGACTACTTATATACAATGGAACAATGCCAAAGTAAAACAACTTTGCCATTTGGGACAACTACAAATTTGTGTTATCTAGATTAACTGTGTCTTCCCTATACTCCACCTCCACCTTTTTTTTTACCTTTTCATGTGTCTCTTGAACCTCCTGTTTGATGTCCAAATTTTCTGTTTAGCTCTGGTCTTTTCATCAGATCTTTTTCTGGTGGGGATCAATGTACTCTTTCAATAAGTACTTTGTCCTCTGATTCCATATCAGGGCAGTTTTCCATCTCTAGATCCTGTAATAATAAGTCCAGGTTTTTTTTTCTCTTCAATATTTTCAGGAAGTCCTATAATTTTCAGGTTGTCTCTCCTCGATCTATTCTCGAAGTCAGTGGTTTTGTTGATGAGGTATTTTACATTTTCTTCTATTTATTCTATTTTTTTGATTTTGTTTAACTGACTCTTGCTGTCTCATGGAGTCATTAGTTTCTGTAGACTCCATTATTTTTTGGGGGGAGAAGTTTTCTTGATTAACCTTTTGCAACTCCTTTTCCAATTGGTCAATTCTACTTTTGAAAGAGCTTTCCATTTGACCATTTGAGGTTTTGAGAGAATTATTTTCTTTTTTGCATTTGCCCAGTTGTGGATCTGAGAGATTTATTCTCATTTTGTATTTGTCCAATTGAGGATCTGAGAGATTTATTCTCCTTTTGTATTTGTCCAATTGTACTTTCTAAGGTTTTGTTTTCTTGTTGCAAGGTATTAATTGTCTCTCCCAAATTTTTAAGCTCCTTCCTTATTTCTTCAAGGAAATCTTTCTGTGCTGAAGACCAGATTGTATTCTCCTCAGAGGTTACAGGTCTCTCTGAGTTAGGGTCTTTCCCTTCCAAGAATTTTTCTATGGATCCACTTTTCCGCTGACCCTTCTTCAGTTTGCTAAGACCTTGAGTTGGGGAGGGGCTGGTTCATAGGGGCTTGGGATCAATAGAGGCTTTACTCACTGAGTGCAATTTCTCTGGCTGGCCAGTAGGAGGTGTTGGTTGCTTTCTCTGGAGTGTCTGTGACCTTGATTGAGGCCTTCTCCCTCTGCTTGAAGGGAGGAGTTGGAGCTATTGAATTCTTTTCCCTTCAGTCAATGGTGGGCTTTACCCTGGCCTGAGGTCATTCCTCAGCTGGGCAGGTTCTTCTGCTCACACACCTGGGCCTGAGGCAGAAGTAGTTTGCATTTGTTTGATCGGGAAGAGGTCTGAGCTGTAATGGGACTCAGAGTTCCACAACCAGAGGAGCCCAGGAGCCCAGGGATGGTGTCCATAGCTCTCCTGCTCCAAAACTCTTCCCCCAGCCCTGTCTGCAAGCTTCTGGGGGACAGCACCAACACCAGTGCCTCTGCTCCCTAGTTGACTCAAGTCCCCACTGTCTAGCCCCACTGCTGAGCCAGCAGGTCTGGCTCTCGGGCCCTTAGACTCCAGGCTCCAATTCAGCTGTTAATCTGGTTGATCTGGGACTGATCCTCCCTCTGAGCCCAGACTCACCTGTTGGAATTCGGCCAATGCTGCCTGGAGACAAATCCTGAGGTAGATGTTCTTTCTCCTGGCTTTTCTTTCTGGGTTTTGTGGATCAGATTTCTTTTTAAGAGGTTTGTTTCATGTGATAGATGGGGAAGAGATCAGGAGACTTTAGAACTGTGCCTGTCTTCTCTGCACCATTTTGGCTGGAAGTCCCCCATCCTATACTCCAGATTGGGGAAGAAGTTACCCTTTTCTTAAGGTCCACTTTTGTATGTGAGCTCCTTTTTCCCTTTGCTCCCAGGTCCTTCAATAGCTAGACTATTTTCTCTAGTCTTAATCTTTGTGTGTCCTCACCCTGCTAAAATTAAGCCAGATTGAGGGTAATTGATGGGCCTTAAACCTGTTGGTGAATTCGTGTTTTCCCTAAGCAAATGAAGACTTCCCCAATTTTATGAGTGGATGACAACAATTTGCTCTGAGGGTCATGAGGTTAGCTGAAGCAGGTGTGGTAGAGTGCTTAGAGCTTTGTCAAATGTTAAAAATGCCAGTCATCCTCTGCACCCCAGACCATTGCTAATTGTCTTGCCACTGGGCTTTGAGAACTCTAGAAGAGAGAGTGAGACTGACAGTTTTTGCAATTGCCTCACTTAAATCCAATTCACATGCAAGTCATGATATCATGATGTCTCCTTTTCTCTCTGTGTTCTCTATAGCTTTCTCTGTTCCCCCTTAAAATTTTGTAGTTAGTATATTCTCAATTATGTACAAATGAATTGCCTATATTGAGGACAAAAACAAGGTTTTTGGAAACTGATTGAGTGTAATTTTGTAGACTTTATTCAGAATATATGAGATTTCCTAATCAGAGTTTCAGACTCTTTAGTTAGATATGGACATGGTTCATTCCCCACATCTGTCTCTTAGATTCAATACAATTTAACCAGATTTTTAAAAGAGGTTCTGCTATGTGTAAGACATTGTGTTGTACACTGGAAAGAGAGGAAGGAAGAGAGGGAAGGGGGGAGGGAGGGAGGGAAGAAGGAAGGAAGGAAGGAAGGAAGGAAGGAAGGAAGGAAGGAAGGAAGGAAGGAAGGAATGGAAAGAAGGAGAGAGGGAAAGAAGATGACAGAAATATTGGCAAATTAACTTCAATGCAAGAATATCCCATTGAACCTTGAACTGATAGTCCAAATATATGAAAAGGGAAATCCTGTTTTTCTAAGAAAAGAGTATAATTTAATAGACTGATATTTTGTTTTTAGATCTCAGCAGTATTCAATATAACATACCATTTTTAAGAATCATAATATTGGGGGCAGCTGGGTGATGCAGTGGATAGAACATCGGTCCTGGGGTTAGGAGTATCTGAGTTCAAATCCAAGGTCAGACACTTAATACTTACTTAACTATGTGATCTTAGGTAAATCACAACCCCATTACCTTATAAAGAAAACCATAAAAAATCATAATATTATTTAGCTTGCATTCAAGAGACAGATAATGTAGCCAGTGGTAATTTCCTTGTGTTTTTCACTTTGCATCTGTTGCCTTGCCTAGTTTAAATTCCAAACATTAAGATGCTCCTGTGCTAGTGTACCTTGGTGTTCTGCTCTCCCTCCCTCCCTCCCTTTTATTTTTTGTCTTTCATCTTTAGATGGAAGATTGTCTTTCTTTTTTTGCTTATATTTGTATCAAGCAATATATTGCTTATATTTGTATCATTAACCCTTAACATAGTGCCTAGCAAATAATAGGGACTTAATAAATGCATACTGACTGACCTATATATGAAGTTTATTTGGAGGTTTTCTCAAAATAAATCCTAGATAGGGATAATAAAAACTGAAGAGAGTACTATTTGGGAGGTCTGCTGCTATGCTTAAGATCTGTTGATATGGCACAGATGCTACTCTATGGTTTTCAACTTGTGACTTACCCATCTCTAATTGTTTCTGTATCTAATTATGGAACACTATAAGGATCAGACACATGGAGGAAAGACAGCTTTAATAGTGATATGATCTTAATGTGAATCCATAGCATATGAGCTTATAATTTTACAAAATATTTTCATACTTCTTTGTTTCTGAGATCAAAAGAACAAGTATGATTACTCTCTTGACAAATGAGAAAGTCAGGACTTAACCAAAATCTAGATTTTTAAAATTTTCATTCTGTTTCGTTATATTACAGAGTGGGTATAGGGAGTGTTCAAGGAAGACTAGTACCTTGGTGTGAAGGTTGCTGAGCCCTCTTCAGGACTGCTTTCCACCTTTATTGTCCTCCTGGATTACCTAACTCTCACCTATGGCTCCAAGAAGCTGTACATGAATAGCTGCCACACCCCATAAACAGTTTTGGCAGGCAGGCTAAAATCAGGTTGAGGGTAACTGAGGGAGTCTCAAACTCATTGGTGAGTAGTGGGGGCTTTCTACCCCAAGCATGAGAAGTTTTCCACTGGTGGAATAGATGGAGGAGAACAATTTGGTCCAGTGGCCAGGAAGCCAGCTGAAACAGGTGTTGTGGAGTACTTAGAGCTTTGTTAGACGCTGAAGATGCTAAAGTCATCCACTGCATTTAAAGCCATCACCAGTTTTCTTGACTTTGTCTTGCTATGATGGATCATGATGACTTTGGAGAAGAGTAATATGGTTGCTTTCATACAGCTCTACCTCACTTAAATCCAGCTTACACATGCAACAAAAGATATCACATGGCCATTCCTCAAAGTCCTGTGGTGAAAAGCAACTGGCAAAGCAGTGGGTGCAGATACACTAGGAGTTGTAGTCATAACCCTGCACACAGGTCCTAGGGTTCTTGCTCCACTGAAAGCAGCAGTGGGATTTGACAGCCTCCTGGATGATTAAGTAGCCCTTTTAAGAATTTCTCTGCTTACCTCCTGATGCCAAGAAGGGGCTAGAAAAGATGGCCTAAAATTATCTGCTTACCCAACCCTGGCCTCATTACCATGGCAGGCAGGGAATCCCACATAGTGGTGACAAAAAAATCTACAAAAACTTCTTCAAAGAAAATTCCACTCACCATTGGTGCATGGACTGTGTGCACATTCATATGTAACACAAGATCCAATGGACCTCAAAAACGAATAGCTTCTTCTGACAGAACTCAGCAGGTATATCCAAATAGCAACCTTGAGTAAAACAAGGAGCCACAGTGAAAGGGAACCCCATGAAGCTTGGTCAACATTCTTGAATGCCTACCGAAAGGAGGGAATGATAGGCTCATGACAATGAGATTACCACTTTTAGAAAAATGCCATGCTACCATCATCAGTGACTGTGCTTCCACCATGACAAACACTGACGAAATTAAAGAAAAATTTTATGAAGACCTGGAGACCCTTATCGTCAATGTACCAAAAAACAACAAATTTATAATTCTGGCCGACTTTAATGCTAGAGTAGTCTCAGATTACTAGAAATGGCAGGGAGTCCTTGGGAGTAATGGAGTTGGAAACAACATCAATAGTCATCTTCTCCTGAAGACTGGTACATCTCATGACCTTCTTATCACAAACACTGTCTTATATTTATCTAGAAGCAATAAAACTTTCTGGATGTACCCTCTTAGCAAACATTGGTATCTATTAGACTATGTGAGTATAAGGAGAAGAGACAGACAAGATGTGAGAATGACAAAGGCAATGTGTAGTTCAGGGTGCTGAACTGATCACAGACTCATCCTCTCTAAGCTAAATGTTCACATTCAACCAAAGTTGTGACCCCAAGGCAAAATGACTATGAGAAGAATTAATATCAGGAGATTAGTGTCTCTCTGACCAGGAACAGTTTGCTGTTAACTTGTAGGGAAAACTGAGCAAATGCACAGTTGGCAATAGTGGAACAGCTTTCAGAAATCTGGTGTACAGTGTTGCATTTGCTCATCTGCCAGAACATTCTAAAACACCAAGACTGGTTTGATAAGTGATGGGGGAAATACAGAAGCTACTAAATGAAAACTGAGAACTCCACAGGATTTACCAGCAGGATAGTTCATCCATTTCTAAGAAGGCAGTGTTTCATTTCATTAAATGCAAAGTCCAAGTGAAGCTGAGAAAGATGCAGGACTTGATCAGTAAGAAGACAGATGAAATTCAATTTTATGCAGACAGTAACAAACCAAAATATTTTATGATGCCCTGAAGACTATTTATGGGCCAAAGATATATTGTGCATCTTAACTACTCAGTGCTGATAGATCCACATTAATTAATGATAGGTACTTGATCCTGAAGAGATGGGCTGAAATCTTCATAGTGTTCTTAACAGACCATCATCAATAAATGCAGAAGCCATTGACCATTTACCTCAAGTTGAAGTCAATTAGTCCTTAGTTGAAATTCCAACTGAAGAAGAGGTTTTAAATGCCATTAGACTCCTTTCAAGTGGCAAAACACCTGGTGCTGATTCTATTCCAGCTGAGATCTACAAGGTGGGGGTCCATTGGTCATCCAAAAACTGACCAAAATTCTCTATGTTATATAGCCTCTGTTGTCCATCTCTAATAAAGGTAAAGGTCAGCTGCTGAACTGATGACAAATTCCTTAACTTGAAAAGGCTACAAGCCAAGACCAAAGAGGAGGGAGTGTTGGTGTGTGATCTTTTGTTTGCAGATGAGTGTACACTCAGTGCAACCTCTGAAGGTGAGATACAACAAAGTCTGGATAGATTCTCTACTTCTTGTGCTAATTTTGGTCTAACAATTAACTTGAAGAAAGTACAGGTGCTCTATCAGCCAGCACTACACCATCCATATGTTGAATCATCGATTACAGCAAATGGAGAAGTTTGGACTATTATGGACAAGTTCACTTACCTTGACAGGGCCCTTTCCAAGGAGGTTGGCACTTGCATTACCAGAGCTAGCTCATTATTTGGCAGGCTTGGAAAGAAAGTATGGAAGAGAAGAGGTATTAGATTGACTAAAAAAATGAAGGTCTACAGAGCTGTTGTGCTGACCTCATTGCTTTTTGCCTGTGAAATCTGGACAGTTTACCAGTGCTATGTTAGGAAACTGAATACTTCCATTTAAATTGTCTTAGGAAGATTCTGAAGATCACCTGGCAGGAGAAGGTACCAGACACTGAGGTCCTTTCTAAACTGTCTAACATTTCAACAATACTGCAGAGAGTGCAACTAAAATAGGCTGGACATGTTGATGGAATGCCAGACTTATCCTTGTCATAAAAACTATTTTTTGGAGAAATCACACAGGGCAAGCACTCACAAAGAGGTCAGAAGAAGTGATACTGGGACACCCTGAAGAACTTGAGAAATGACTATACAGCATGGGAGACACTGGTAGAGGACTTCCCAGCATGGTGTACTATCATTAGAGAGGATGCCGCACTCTATGAGGAAGTCAGAATTGAAGCAGCTCAAAGGAAACGTTACACTCATAAGTTTAGAGTACTCACCCTAGGTGTTCACATGCACTTATTTGTGCCCAACCTGTGGTAGAGCAATCCAAGTTCATTTTGGATTTATCAGCTACAGTTGAAAACACTGTAATGTGGCTTTCCCAAGGCCACACAGCTAGGTAATTATTAAGTGTTTGAGGTCAGATTTGAACCCAGGTACTCCTGACTCCAAGGCTGGTGCTCTATCCACTGCGCCACCTAGCCTCCCCATATTGTCTTTCTTTATACCCCTTTTCTCTATAGCAGAGGTGATGATGTTTGTCTTATGATGCTTTTGACCTTCATTTTCAAAGAAGACCATGACATCAGAGAGGTGATGCCATGACAAATGCATGATTTGAATTTGAATGAGAGAGGACTGTGCTAGGTCACCAACCTCACTTTCTCTTCTAGAATCATTTGGGTCCAGTGGCCAGACATGAATCAGGCTGACTGGAGATGACCCTGAATGTAAGAAAATTGCTCAACTGGTAAGTGTCTGAGGCTGGATTCAAACTTCAGTCCCCCTGACTTCAAGGTCAGTGCTCTATCCACTGTACCACCTAGCTACCCATAGCAGGGGTAGAAAGTCTCTGACTCACTGTATATGGCCTGAGAAATCATTTAGTCTAGCACTAACAAGGCAACCACAGCTAGGCCTTGAAATTTAATAAATCTAGTTTTTTAGGGTTGAGATTTTTATAGTGACTTATGAATGATATTTTAAATATCCAAATGTCCATTGGCAAAAATTGGTTCCCCACCCCTGCTCTGTGACCCAGAAGAAAATGCCTTTGACATTCAAGAAAAGTCTTATGTTTCCTATGAACCCATTCAGCTCTGTTTTCAAAGATTCAGAGATTCTGTGGATACAGAATTACTAAATAATTGACTGTGACTGCTTGAAGATACTTTAAGGATTGTTAAATTTATTTCCCTCAGAATATCAGTGAGAAATCTAAAGGAGTTAAATGACTTAATCCAAAATTATACATCTGCTTATGGCAAAGTAAGAAAGCTGAAACTACAGTCAAAAATCTCTTGACTCCTAGTCTAGACCTCAAGCTATATTTTGTTTGAATTGTCCCAATGCACTTACTATAGAGGGACATGGGGCACCAGAATACTGGATTCTCTTTATATTGAATAATTAAAGATGGCATTATGGTAGACTAGATAGAAAAATAGTATTTTGGAATCATATGGACCCTAATGTTTGCTCATATGTAAAGTGAGGAAGTCAGTTCTACCATCTCATGATTGAAGATTCATTTAGAATTTCAGCAAGATTTCACAAAAGTTTAGTATCCAAGATTGTTTTATAGTGCTGAAGTCACTGATCTTGGTTCACTGCAGCCTTCGGGTTTCATGAGTGATTTCAGACACTTTAAAAATAAGAGGGTAATAAAAATTATTCATTTCTAAAACTTCTGCCTCCCACCATCTCTTCATTCCCTTGAAAAGTAAATTCATTTTTTGGAGGAAATAGGATCTCCAGCATTGATAACAAATATTTAATAAGATGATGCTTGGTGGATGGAGATATTGATGAATAGCAGTGACAGATATCTCTTGAGTTTTAAGGGTGGAACCCACATGATAAGAATTATGAGCTAAATTTGCACTGAACAGTCTCACCAAGAGAATTCACCAAACTAACCTTTTACTTAAATGTCAGTTTCTAAAGTAGACTCACAGCTGTACTCTCTTGATATAAGTGATGGATATCCCAATAGGAATTAAAATGAATGCCAGGATACACACACTTTCATCCCAAGACTGTTTCTCAGACTGAGCAACTAGAAAGGAAACTTCACAAGATCACAGTCTGTAGTCTGACATTTTATTGCTGGCTCCTCTACATCAAATCCTGTGAACTTGAACCAGTCTTCTTTATTTCTTTAGACTTCAGTTTTTTTACCTTTTCAGTTACAATAGTAATAAAATGTACTTTGCTTATCTTATTGTCTCAATGACTATAGAGAATAGAACTATGGATCTGGAATAAGGAAAACCTGAATTCAATCTGGTCTCAGATTAGCTATGTGCCCCTGGGCAAGTCACTTAATTAGCTGCCTTAATTTCCTAGTCTATTAAATAGGGATCATAATTGTCCTTCCTCCCAAAGACATTGTTTGGATTGAAATGCAATAATATTTGTAAAGCATTTTGCAACCTTTCAAATGCTATATAAATGCTAACTATTGTTACTACAGAAATCATAATTAGCAATATGACCTAGATTTGAATTCAGAGTTTTGATGTTCTGTTAATTCTCTAGCAAGTCACTTAATCTTCTTAGCCTGTTTCCTTATCTGTAAAATGAGGGTGTAGACCATATGGCCTCTGAAATCCTTTACAATTCTAAATCTAAGGTATAAATATCATAAATGAGGTAATAGAGCTTGGAGCAACATAGTTTGTACTTATTTTCAAGAATACCTACAGAGCTGTCCTCCTTACCCCTCATGGGCAAAGAAAACACATCCCAGGCTTAGGTTAAGTCAATCTGAAAGCCTTGGGTCATTTTCTACTCCTTGCTGCCTTGAGGCATTCTAGACAATATTAAAATTATGGGTGTTAGAAGTACGAATCCCTGCTTGTAACTCACCAATAGGACTTTCTTATTCATACTTTTACTTCTCTTGCCTGTCTTTCCCTCCATCTTAATTCCTTCTCCAAGTCAGTTTTAAAGCTCCAGGCGAAGAGCTATATTTTAATGGACCTAAATTTGGTATTATGTACAGGTGGTGAACTAACTTGATTTGTCTTTTAAACCTCTCCCTCCATTTTGGGGTTCATTTTAGTCACTACGGCAAATCAGTTTCCTCAGAAGTAAAATTGTATTAATAATCTGTTTTAGTTACCCCTCAAGGTTGTGCTGAACATCAAATGAAATGATAATGTGTGCAATTTGGAGAGTAAAAACCCACAATATAAATGAAATTTATTACAGTAATGATTAATAACTGGCTTTACATCTGCTCATGAGGTGGGAAGAAAGGTAAACTGTACATTAGTCTGCAAAGAGTTAAGTAGAGCTAACTCTTCACCAGTAGTCTGTTAGGCTCTGCAGATAAAAAGAAAGGGAAAATCATGGTCCCTATCTTGAAGGAGGTCACAATCACATACAAATAATGAGGTATTAATTAGATCTATATAGGATAAAATGGAAAGTGTGTGTGTGTGTGTGTGTGTGTGTGTGTGTGTGTGTGTGTGTGTGTGTGTGTATTATTTAGGGACTAGGAAAGACATCCTGAAGAAGTAAGATTTGAGCAAAATCTTTGAGAAAGCTAAAGAAGGTATTAATTAGTGAAGAAGGAGAGAGGTGATAGGAGTATGGGATAGTCAGTGAAAAGGTAAAGACCAGGATGGATTGTCAACACTGTGGTAGAAATAGCAAAGAAGCAAGTGTTGACTTGAAGAGGAAAAAAGTATGAGAAGAATGAAAGGGATGAGGTTATGAAGTATATTAAATGCCAAACTAAGCATTTTTTATTTGATTCTAGAGAAAGGAGGGATGTCACAAGAATTTATTGAGTACAAGGGTGACAGTCACACCTGTGTTGTGGGAAATCACTTTGGCAGCTGAGTGAAAAATGTTTGGAAGTGGGCAGTGTCACAAGTGAAATTCAAGAAAGGTAAACTGAGGCATGTTTTCTCCAACAAGATAATTTATTTGTAAATAATGTAAACAATGACTACCTCAGTTAGCCAAAAGATCCCAACACTGAGTTGTAGTTTCTTTTGTATAAGCCTAGAACAAATAAAACAGGGTGGATGAAGGAAACAATTTGCTATAGTTGAATGCAAGGTTAGAATTAGTGGACCAGACTTGTTTCTTTTTTCTTAAAGGTTTTTTTTTTTTTTTTTTTTTTTGCAAGGCAAATGGGATTAAGTGGCTTGCCCAAGGCCACACAGCTAGGTAATTATTAAGTGTCTGAGACAGGATTTGAACCCAGGTACTCCTGACTCAGGGCCTGTGCTTTATCCACTGTACCACCTAGCTGCCCCTCAGACTTGTTTCAATAACAAATCAGGCATCATTGGAAGATATTTTGGTGGTATAAGGATACCAGACCAGACTTACTGCAATCTACTAATGTCTCCCCAAGGATAACATATTTCCTTGAGGCAAGAATTTCTAAATTTCTAAACTTAATTCATTACAGGCCAGCTGAATTTCTGAACTAAGGTCGGAGACAAAGGATCATGATTTAGGCAGTTACAAGAGAAAATAAATTAATTGTAAATAACATCAATTAAAAGAAAATAGAAATCAAACTTTTCATTTCAGCATGGTAGCAGGGAGATCAACCAAAAGTTCAGATGTGAGAAAATTACAGTAAACACTTGATAGGTCATTGTATGAATAAAGAGAAGGTAGAAATCGTAAGACTTGGCAACTGATTAGATAGGTAGAGTGTGTATAGGAGAGGCATCAAAGATGACAACTAGGTTGTGAGTCTGGGTGACTGGCCTTTGATAGTAACTGGGAAGTTGGGAAGAGAGTAAAATGTGATGGTAGAGATCAAAAGTTCTGTTTTGAACATGTAGAATTTCCAATTTGTGATGTCCAAAAGTCAGCTGGTGACTCCAGCCTGGAATTCTGGAGAGAAACAACAAACATTTGGTATATACTTGCTGTGTATAGGTCATGAGGCCCTGGAAGAGATACCTTGAGAAGATCTAGCCCCTGCCTTCATGAAATGTATAACCTACTAGGGATATAAAATACAAACACGTATTTATATTTGAGAAATTTTGTCCATATGGATATTCCAACTGCATAGCTGCAACTTGTAGTGGGATGAATAATTATTCTCCAAAGCCCAACTTGCCTTTATATAGAGAACACCAGAGGCAGGAAACATGTTTTCATTCTCCCAATCACTCACTTTCGAACCCCGCCCCCCAATCCAATATAGTGCCAGTATCTGTTATTATTACCTTTGCGGCTTCTCTTGTATATACCCTTTTCTGTCCTCTGACATGGACACCTTTGGTGCAGGATCTCATCACCTCATACTGGGGTTATTGTAAGAGACTGCTAATAGTTCTGCCTGTCTTAAGTCTCTCTAATCCATCCTCCATTTAACCACAAAAATGATTTTCTTAAAATGATCTGATCATATTATACTTCCTTCTCTACTCCCTAAACTTGTTGCTTCCTGTTATTCTAGAATCAATTAAAATGCTCTTTTAGGGGTTCAAAGACCTTCCTAACCTAGGTCCCTTCTACTTTTCAAGTCTGCTTGCATTTTACTCTGCTCCACTTTTAATCCAATACCATTGGTCTTCTGGAAATCCTATGAACAAGACACCACCACACTTCTTCCTTTTGAGTTTTTTCTCTGGCTCTCCCCTATTCCTGAATTGCTCTCCCTCTTCTGATTTGATTACTGACCTCCCTGGTTTCTTTTAATTTCCATATAAATTCATAATTTCAACATGGAACCTTCCACAATTCTTTTTAATTCCAATGTATTTCCCTTAATATGTTTTTATTTTATATCGATTGGCATATTTTATTCCCTTTTATATTGTAAACTCCATGCCTTCTACCTCTTTTTGTATCTCCAGGCATTAGCAGAGTACCAGGAATGCTTAACAATGCTGATCAATGATTGATTGTATCCTTAGAACTAGGTGGTAAGGAAAGACAGATCCCAGAAATACTTTGAGCTGAGTTCTTTATTCTCCAGTCTCTAAGAGGGCTTTTAGGCTAGAATTCTATTTATCTGACCCCTCAAATAAATATTTTGATGGTCTGAGATTACATCTAATTTATTTATTTTTTAAATTTATTTTTATCTATATGCACATGCATATTTTTAAGTTACAGAATTTCCTTCAACCCTCCCTTCCCATCCTCCTCCCCTCAGTAGCAGGTTAGCATTGTACATACATATCTTGATAAACCTGTTTACAGATTAGTTATTTTTGGTATGAGGAATTAGGATTAAGGGAAAGAGATACATGAGAGATCATTTTTATAAAGTGTTCATCGGATTCTGAAGCATTGTTTTTTGTCTTTTGTTTTGTTTTTCTTCCTTTGATGAGGATAATATAGTCCATAGCCAATCTAATATATCGTCCTAGCTTTCTGAACTGCTGAGAAGAGCTGCTTCCATCAAGGTTGATCCTCTCACAATGCTGTTGATGCATACATTGTTCTCTTGATTCTGCTCCCTTCACTCAGCATCAGATTCTGTAATTTATTCTATGTTTCTCTAGAGTCCAACCATTTATGGTTTCTTATAGAACAATAATATTCCATAGTATTCATGTACCATAATTTTTTCAGCCATTCCCCAATTGATGGACATCCCTTCAATTTCCAATTCTTTGCCGCTATAAAAAGAGTGGCTATGAATATTTTGGAACATGTAGGACTTTTCCCTTTTTCTATAATTTCTTCTGGATATAGACCTAGAATTGGAACTGCTGGATCAAAGGGAATGAACAGTTTTATTGCTCTTTGAGCATAGTTCCATATTGCTCTCTAGAAAGGTTGAATCCATTCACAACTCTACCAGCAATACATCAATGTCCCAATCCTCCCACAACCTCTCTAACATTGATCATTTTCCCTTTTTCTCATCTTGGCCAATCTGATATGAGTGAAATGATTCTTCATTGTTTTAATTTGCATTTCTCTAATCAATAATGATTTGGAACATCTTTTCATATCATTTTATATATATATATTTATATATTACATATGTACATTTATATATGTATATATATATATATATAAAACTTTAATTTCTTCATTTGAAAACTTTCTGTTCATATCCTTTGACCATTTATCAATTGAGTGCATCTAATTTTGAAGTAAAATTACTTCTCTGGGCATTCTTGAGATAAGCTAGCTCTCTTCAATTCTTCAGCTTAGTTCACTCCTACTAAACACTTTTTATACAAAAAGATCATTACAAATAATGAATAGCAAATCAACCCATTTATTTCAAGCAGAACATCAATTGAAGTTCAAAAAGTTATATTAGGTAGAATATATAAGACAATATCAGTCAGCTTTAACTAAAAATGAGATGAGATCTCTGTTCAGCCCAGGAGAATAATAGCAATCTCATTCAGAGGAGGTCCAATCTAGTAGTATCTAGAATTTCAAGCAAGTCTAGAGACATTATGTACTGACCTCCCATGCATCTCTATAAAGTCTTTCTCCTTCTGATGCTTAGAGAGTCTTCCTTCCATGTCTCTTTATCAAAAAGTTCTGCATCAATATAGATATGCAGAGCTCCACACTCTTTTCCCCAATATAGTCATGTCTTCTTCACATGAAGCCACAGACAAAACTCCTCAGACTTGGATGAAAGTCTAATTGTCTGTAATGAATTAAAGATAAATGGAGTAGAGTGGTATTGTGGTACTAAATTAATAGAATATTACCACACTGTAAGAAATGACAAATATGATGAATTTGCAGAAGCATGGAACTGACACAAAGTGAAGTAAGCAGAGCCAAGGAAACAACACCTAGTACCCACTACAATGATGTAACTAGAAAGAATAACAACCAACACATATAAAAATGAATTTTATCTTATTACATAATACAATTATAAATATTAAAGCGAAATAATAAAGAACAAAATTGTTCTTAATGAAGAGATGTGAGAAGATTCCCTTTCCATCATTTTGTGGGTGCAAAACATTTTAAAATGTCATATATTTTCATGTTTTGATTGTTTAGCTGAATTTGTTTTCTTTGAATTAATCCTTTATTTTAATGGATGGATTTCTAAGAGGGAGGAAAGGGAAAATCATAGGAGAAAAATCTAAGTATTGTAAAAATGAAAATAGATTAAATCAGAAATATTATTCATTAACTTTTATGTGGGACAATTATATATGTGCTTACACACACACACACACACACACACACACATATATATATATATATATATATATATATATATACATATTAGAAAAAGTATGGATTCAATCATAATTTAGTAACTTATTACCTGTACTAATTTTGGCAGCTATGTGGTATAGTGAAAAGCATGATGGACTTGGAGGAAAAAAACACCTGGGTTCAAATTCAGACATTTCCTAGTATGACCCTTGGGTAAGTGACTTTCACTATCAGCTTCTTAGTTTCCTCAACAATAAAATGAAGTTAATAGCAGCATAGTTCCAAGAGTTATTGTGAGAATCAAATGAGAGTGTTTGTAAAGCACTCAGCAGCTTGCCTTGCACATGAGACACTACATAAATATTTATTCCTTTCCTTCTCCTGCTCCATTGAATCTCATGAAGCCTCAGTATTCTCTTTTGTAAAAAATGAATGACTTAGCCTAGTTGTCTGCTTAAGCTCCCTTGCTACACTAAATTTATGATCTTATGTAAGAAAGATCATTTAGACAATAATATATATGTATGTATATATACATACATATATATATCAGAAAGGACACAAATCTTGTAATCAGACAGACATGAGTTCAAACTTTGTTTCAGATATTTATTGGTGCTGTATTGTTAGTCAAATCACAAATTCTCTCAGATCTCAACTTTTTATATCTACCTCACTAACTTGTGGAAATGCTTATTGATTATTATTATTAACATTACTTCAGCAACTCATGAGTAAGGATAGATTTTCTTCTGTGGAAGAGAGAAGGAAGCATAGATAGATAGATAGATAGAAGGAGGACAATATGAATGAAGTAGAACTGAAGAAGCTCATTTGGATAGTCACAACTTTTCCAGCAAAGTTGGAATCTAACCTATCTGTAATTAGAGATGTTGCATAGAGGCACAGTTGAGTCAGTGGGAGAAATGACATGGGAAGTTAAAGAGGATTAAAAGGATTGCCAAGCATGAAATAGTCCATGAGTAGTTTGAATTCCAATAGAGTGGCTATAAGAAGAGCTAATCCCAAAATCAAATCCCAATTACAAGAATGAAGATTTGTTCATATTCATTTTCTAAGTGAATAATTCTGTTTGTTAAAGAAAAAAGAAAATTTTAATACTATTTACAAAGCATTGCTCCCTCCATACCCCTGGACTGCTCAACCCATTACCATGAAATACCATCTTAAATGGTAAGAGTATATTTGTTGATCAGAAATGCATATTTGTCCCTTCACATAAAATTTTAATAGTTAAATAATTGAGAGCTATTCATTCAATTATTGTAAAGATAAATTATGTATAGTGACCTACCTTGGTGCTTTACTTTCTTATTAACATTTATGAGAAGTTCTACTTGCAGATGATACGTTCACTGAAATACGAATTTAGAAGGCAGCTGAATTCAAATGTGGAAAATTTATTTTAAGACGAGATAGGAAAATGGGAAAAGAATCAATTGACAGTTGCTATAACTACTGTTGACCACCAGGTTAGCATTTGCAGTGCTGCCATTTGGCAGTTTCCTGGGCAAATATTCAAAATATTTTACTATTATAAATGATCAGGCTAGTGCTCAGTTCTAGACTACCACAAAATAGTGAATATCAAATAAAGTGAATCACATGAATTTTGGGTGGTTCCCATTGTATATAAAAGTTATATTTACACTATACTTTAGTCTATTAAATGTACAATGGTATCATGTCTAAAACAATGATTTACTTTCCAGATTTAGAATTGCATTTATCTATAGCCTATTGGTTATTTTTATTAATTTAATTATTTTTTTCAACTGTTATTTTTTTATTAATCTCCCCCAACACCACAAACCCCCATTGAGCAAATTAACAACCCCCCCCCAAAAAAAACCTTTGAAAGAGGAAACTGACTACACAACTGCTTAATATAGCAAGACAAAGTCATGTCAGAAAATGTATCTCTGCATTTTAAATTTAATACCTCTCTATCAGGAGGTGCATGGCATATCATTGTGCTGATCAGAGTTCTAAAACCAATCAACATTATTTTCCTTTATCATGCTTGTTCAGTGTAAAAATTCTTCTCTTAGTTCTATATCAGGTCATAATGATCTTCCCAGCTTCCTTTGAAATTGTTCATTTTATCATTTCTTATGCCAAAACAATATTTATTATGTTCATATACTACATATTTTAGTCATTTTACAGTACGAAGCTGCTGGCTTAGTTTTCAAAATTTTTGTTCACCACAAAAAGTACTGCTGTAAATACTTTTGTAGTTTCCTTTATTTTGTAGATTCTTTCTCTCTTTGATGTCTTGGTGAGGGGTCTGTAGGCTTGTTGTTGGTAGCTAATTAAAGGGTTGCTGTTGTTGTTGTTGTTTGCCCTTCATTCTGCAAGAAGACCATGACATGCATGTGAATGGATTTAAGTGGGGGGGGGAGGGTGTTGCTGTGCAAAGTCATCAGCCTCACTTTGTCCTTCAGAACTGTTTGGGTCTAAAGATCAGATATGGGACAGGAATACTGGAGATGGCCCTAGATGGTAACTTTCTGGGAACATTTCCAAATTGCTTTCCAGAATGACTAGGCCAGTTCACAGCTTCACTTCTAATCTGTTTTCCCAAAACATCTACAATATTTGTAATTTAGTCATTTTTTCTAGGCTCATATGTGTGAGGTGGATTCTCAAAGTTGCTTTTATTTGCATTTCTCTAATAATTAATGATTTTGAGTGGAGGTTTCAAACACCTCCTGGGGGAAGCCTGTAACATTCCTGAGTATCTTGAAACAAGATTAAAAATGTAATTAGGAAATATTCAACAAAATAAATAAAAATTCGATACAATATAGATATATTTTTACATGATATTCTAGGAAAATTATGAAGCTTTAAAGGGTCCTGATTCTATTTGAGTTTGACATTACTGATTTAGAATATTTTTCATCTTTGATTGCTACCTTTGTGGTTTTTCCAACCCTTTGGTTTTTTGGTATTTAGATTCCTAAGATTCAAGGTGTTAACTCAGATGACACCTCTAGTTGGTTTATTATGTGGAACAGTTTTCTTAAGGTGGTGCCCTTTTGATGTTCTTGCCTACTCTAGGCAGTTTCTGAACTGTCGCCCCTCCTTTTCTAATCTGATTTATCTGGGGAAAAATACATGGGACTTAGCTTTGCTAAGTAGCATGTATATCCACACCTTTCATCTTCCTTTTATCCTTTTATAAATATATATACCCTATCTGGCTCAGTAAAACAAAGGAAATTCTGTGTAGGCTAGCACAATGAATTTCAAAAACTGAGTTTCTATTCTTCTAAGTAGCTCGCATTAGCTACTACATTTTCAGAATTACATGGTAATTCCTATAGAAGAATTAGAGGCAGCTAGAGGGCACTGTGGACAGAGCAATGGACATAAAGTCAGCAAGACCTGAGTTCAACATATGACCAAAGACATTGCCTCTATAACCCTGGGCAAATCACTTAAAAATAATCTATTTTCCTCAGTTTTCTCAACTGTAAAATGGTGATAATAACAATACCAAACAATAGTAATAGGATTGTTGTAAGGATCAAATGAGATATTTATAAAGCTCTTAGCTTAGGTATTGGAACATAGTAAGAGCTTAATCAATGCCTGAGTCTCCCTATACTTCTGCCCCTATATCATCAATAAGGAGTAAAATTCTTTTGTGGATTCAAACTTCTTCAATAAGTTACTTGAATGCTCTGGTCCTCTTATATAAAATGAAGGGATTAGACTGAAAATCTAAATTTCTTTCAGGATAAAAAAATTCCAGAAGTCTATGAGTTTTTAATTGTTTTAAAAAAATCCTTGGAGGGGAGAAACCAAGATGATGGCAGACTTTCCTAGGAGTTCTCTCCAAAATATTTCAAAAGCCTTAGAATTATGGTTCTATCTAAATTTTCACAAGACAGAACCCACAGAAAGATCCACTGTGGCAATTCTCCAGCCTAAGGTAACCTGGAGAATCATGGGAAGGCTCTGTTCCATGGGGTTGGAGGGGGTGGCAGCATGCCAGAGTGAAGGAGCTTCAGCTTCTGGGAAGAGCCCCAGGATGCCTGGGTTCCTGGAAGCCCCAGATCCTGGCAGAAGTTTCCTGACTTGCCACCCCAGAGAGCACCAAACATAACTTGGAAGGTCAGCAGGGAGAACTCTGCCAGAGCAAGTGTGAAGCCTAGGCCAGAGTGGCCCTCCTCAGTGCAACCACAGCCCTCAGCACAGCCCAGATTCCAGGAAATGGAAGCAGGCCCACAGAGTCTCCTAGCAGGAGCTGCCAGCTCTTAACCAGCTCTCCTGAGTACTCAGCTCAGGAGAGGTAAGAGTGTGGAAGGAGACTGTGGAGGTCTGTTCTTTGTCCCTGGGACAGGACTGTGAGGGTTTGACCATATTTAGACACTAGTCTCAGTCTGGTCCCCCCATAGAGCAGGGACCTTCCTCACAGCCCTCGAGCAAAGGGGTGAGCTTGTGGTCATTCACAGACCAGGAGAGCCATCAGTTCCTCCCATAATACCTTGAAGAAACTGAGGTCCTTGTGGGGGTGTCCCAATAATACTCAATACTCAAGAACACCCCAAAACCAGGTACAGGCTGGGGAAATGAACTAACAGAAAAAAAGAAACCTTACCATAGACAATTACTGTGGTCCCATGGAGGACCAAAATACACAGTCTGAAGATGAGATAGTTCAAGCTTCTGTATCTAAAGACTCCAAGAAATATAGAAGTTGGGCTCAGGCTATGAGAGAGCTCAAAAAGGATTTTGGAAATCAAGTAAGGGAGGTAGAAGAAAAATTGGGAAAAGAAATGAGAGAGACGCAGGAAAAAACATGAAAATGAAGTCAGCAGCTTAATCAAGGAGATCCAAAAAAATGCTGAAGAAAATAACACAACATTTTAGGTCAAATGGATGAAATAGTTAAAAAAGTTATTGAGGAAGAATACTTTAAAAAGCAGAATTGGCCCCATGGAAAAGGAGATAAGAAATCTCTCTGAGGAAAACAAGTCTTTCAAATGTAAAATGGAGCTAAAGGAAGCTTATGACTTTGTGAGAAATCAAGATACAATAATTCAACACCAAAAGAATGAAAAACTAGAAGAAAATGTGAAATATCTCATTGAAAAAAATGGATCTGGAAAATAGATCCAAGAGAGATAATTTAAAACTTATTGGGCTACCTGAAAGTCATAATCAGAAAAAGAGTCTAGACTTCATTTTTAAAGAAGTTCTACAGGAAAATTGCCCTGATATCCTAGAAGCAAAGGGTAAAATAGAAATTGAGAGAGACTGAGAGACTCTGTCGATCTCCTCCTGTAAGAGATCCCTGCCCCCCCACCCTGGAATATTATAGTCAAGTTCCAGAACTCCCATGTCAAAGAGAAAATATTACAAATATCTAAAAGGAAACAATTAAAATAAAATGGAGCTACATTTATGATCACACAGGACCTAGCAGCAACTACATTAAGGGTTCATAGGCCTTGTAAGATAATATTCCAGAAGGCAAAAGATCTTGGAATGGAACCAAGAATCAACTACCCAGCAAAAATGAACAACCTCTTCCAGGGGAAAAGATGAATTTTAAATGAAACAGAGGAATTTAAAATGTTCCTGTTGAAACAATCAGAGTTGAACAGAGAGTTTGATCTTCAAGCAGGACTCAGGTGAAGCATAGAGAGGCTGGATGAGAAGGGTAAATTATGCAGGACTTAATGAAGAACTGTGTGTATTCCTGTATGGGAAGATGGCTCTGATAATACTCATATGAACCTTCATATTTAATAGAACAGCTAGAAGGAGCTTTTATAGATGAGGCATAGGAGAGAGCTGAATTTGAAGATATAATATATTGTAAAAATGAAAAGAAAATGTACTGGGAAAAAAGGAAAGGAGAGGTAGAATAGACTAAAATATTTCATGTAAAAGAGTCAAGAAATAGCTTTTACAATGGTATTGGAGTGGGGGAGATGAGGGGGAATGAAGGAGCCTTCATTCTCATCGGAAATGGCTCAGAGAGGAAACAGCATACACACTCAATAAAGTATAGACATTTAGAAGAAAAAGGAGAGAAAGGGGATGGGGGAGGGGAGGGGGGAAGTGGGTGATAGAGGAGAAGGTAGATCATAGGAGAGATTAGTCAGATATAACACATTGTCTTTTTAAGTTTTTGCAAGGGTGGTGGGATTGGTTGGCCTGTCTGGGACCATGGGGCCTGGTGGTTGCTGGGTCTCTGGGGTAGGATATAGGCTTAGGGTCTCTTGGCCCCAGGGCTGGTACTCTGTCCAATGCACCACTTGGCTGCCCCACAGTACATTTTTGGAGAGGGACAGAGTGAAAGGAGAGAGAAAATATAATGGAGGATAGTGTGGAGGAATGGATGGAGGGAATTACATTCAGTAACAGCAACTGTAGAAAAATATGGAAGTAACTTCTATGATCAACTTATGATAAAGAACATGATCCACCCAAGACAGCTGATGGTATCAGAACACAGACTGAAACACAGTTTTTTCTCTCTCTTTCACTTTATTTCTCATGAGGTTTTATATTTTTGTGGGGAGATGGGTATTATGCTTACTCTTACAACAAGAATATTTTAGTAATATGTATATAAATTAAAGAAAATTTTAGAAAAAAGCTAATAAAAATGTAGAGGGGGAAAATCCCCTTATAATAGGACTTCTCCCATTTAGAAACTCCTGTTGGATTTATGGAAAGGGGAGCAATTTATGACAAAGGAAGAGATGGAGAACATCACCAAAACCAAACTAGATGATTTCTATTACCTTAAATTAAAAAGCTTTTGCACAGATAAAACCACTGTAACCAAGATCAAAAGAAATGTAGTAAACTGGGAAACAATCTTTACAATTAATGATTCTGACAAAGGACTCATTTCGAAAATATACAGAAAACTGTGTTTTTTTTTTTTTAAAGCCATTCCCCAATTGACAAATGGTCAAAGGATATGCAAAGGCAATTTACAGATGAGGAGATCAAAACAATTCATAGTCATATGGAAAATTGCTCTAAATCATTAATTATTAGAGAAATGCAAATTAAAGCTTCTCTGAGGTACCAACTCACACCTCTCAGATTGGCCAATATGACCAGAAAGGATAATAATCATTGCTGGAAAGGTTGTGGGAAATCTTGGACACTATTACACTGTTGGAGCTGTAAACTCATCCAACCTTTCTGGAGAGAAATTTGGAACTACACCCAAAGGGCAACAAAGATGAGCATACCCTTTGATCCAGCAATACCACTACTGGGTCTATACCGTGAAGAGATGAAAAAGGGTAAAAACATCACTTGTACAAAAATATTCATAGCAGCCCTGTTTGTGGTGGCAAAGAATTGGAAATCAAGTAAATGTCCTTCATTTGGGGAATGGTTTAGCAAACTGTGGTATATGTATGTCATGGAACACTATTGTTCTATTAGAAACAAGGAAGGATGGGAATTCAGGGAATCCTGGAGGGATTTGCATGAACTGATGCTGAGTGAGATGAGCAGAACCAGAAAAACACTGTACACCTTAACAGCAACATGGGACTGATGTTCAACCTTTATGGACTTGCTCGTTCCATCAGTGCAACAATCAAGGACTATTTTGGTTTGTCTGCCAGGGAGAATACCATCTGTATCCAGAGAAAGAACTGTGGAGTTTGAACAAAGTTCAAGGACTATTCCCTTTAATTTAGAAAAAAAAAAACCCTGATATCTTATTGTCTGATCTTGTTATCTCATATACTTTTTGTTTTTCCTTAAGGTTATGATTTCTCTCTCATCACACTCAATTTGGATCAAGGTACAACATGGAAACAAAGTAAAGACTGACAGATTGCTTTTCATGGGGGAATGGGGGAAGGGAAGTAAGATTGGGGAAAAATTGTAAAACTCAAATAAAATCTTTAATAAAAAAACAAAAAGAAACTCCTGTTGCTGATGTTGATTTTGGTGACTTTTATTTCCCAAACTTGGAATTTTACCTGCTAAGACTAATTTGTTTAGGAACAAAACAGAACTAAAATATTTGCTAAGTTTCTGTGTGAAAAGTGCTGATAATGATCACCTTCATGGATAGGCATGAGTTGCCTTGGTCATTATTGATGTTGAAGCATCTGTAGAACTCTTCCAGTTGGGCCCAGTTGTACCATGCTGACATGACAAAAGAATGCAAAAGCAAGCTGCATAGTTAAGGATTGTTAAGGAGGAAGAGCTACTTATAGGTGCCAGAGATTTAATTAGCCTAGCCAACTTTTGAGCCTTTATTCAGGGGTGGGGAACCTTTTTTCCTGTCAAAAGCCATTTGGATATTTATAACCTTATAACATAATTATAAATTTGCCTGCTTTATTTGGTGAAACATTTAATTCACCCCTCAAAGGCTCCTAGATTTATTGAATTTTTGAGTCCCGCTTACATTTGCCAGGGCAGAACCTGACCAAATGATTTCTCGGGTCTTAAAGCCTATGATCCTGACTTTCCCCATCCCTCGTTTAAATGGTTGATATTGTTTGTAGTTAGTCAGGCCCAGTGGAAGTTTTTCCAGATTTGTGAATATTGTTGCTATTTTTGGATTTTTCTGGTTTTCCTGAGGAGAGAGCTCCCTGGTAGGTATATATTCCTAAAATCTGGCCCCACTAGATTATAACAAGTTGGAGAGAATAAGGAATTGTGAATATAACTCTTCCTTTATTAGTGAGTGTTCTTTGACCATTATTGGTTACCAGCTCCCCATGCTGTGTGATGGAGACTGGAGTGGATGTCAGTTTGCTCTTAAGAGCTGAGTGTATATGCTTTGCAAACCACAAAGCGTTATGTAAATGCCAACTATTAGCTATTTTTTATTATTGCATTCTCTTGCTTCTCTTGATATGATAAAAGAGAAATATGTGAGAAAATGCAAAGAGAGAGGCAGGGCCATCTTGTGGGAAAAACATACCACTAGTTGGGAATACTTGAAGTCAGGAATATCTAAATTAAAGATTCTATTCTAATAATCACTGGTTATACAGATTCAGGGCAAGTCATTTGATCTCTCATTGCCACAGGCAACTCTCTAAAATTAAATATTGCAAAATAAGTGCTAACCTGCATTGGTAGAAGGAGCTTATCCCTTGGAGCTACAGAATTATGAGAGCTGGATCAGTTTAAGAGCTTTGCGACCTTTAAAGTCCTACATAAAAGTCAGGGATTATTGTCATCTGAGACAGCTAGATGGCACGATGGACTGAAGGTAAAAGGATGAGTTCTATGCCAGCTTCAGACACTTACCAGCTGTGTTAACCTGGACAAATCAGTTAACCTGTGATCGCCTCAGTTTCTTTGTTTGTAAAATGAGGATAATGTTAGCACTCAGAGTTTGAAGGATAAAATGATGATAGTTGTAGAGAGCTTAGCAAACTTTAAGGTGCTCTTTAAATGCTAGCTCTTACTATTATTATTAATAATGATAATAGTTAATATTTATAAACTATCTACTTTGTATCAAACACTGTACTTAAATACTGGCTTTACAATATTATCTAATTTGATCTTCACAACAGTCTTCTTTTTAATCATCATTATTATTTTATTATTATTAGTTGTTATTTTTGTTGTTGACCACGTAGAGCTAGGAACACAAGAGTTGTAAAAGTTCCATTATAGAGAGGTATATTTTGGTATGATATAGAAAACATTTTCTTAACATTTTCATCTTTGAAGGAGTAGTGAGTTCCTTATGCCTAAAGGTTTTCAGATAGAAACCAGGTGAACCCTTTATTAGAGTTGCTTGAGTGGAAATCCTGTTCATGTCAGGGTTGTGTTCGATTAGTGCATGTTAAGTACCTTCCCATTCTGTGAATCTACAAGTATTATACAATCACATAACTTGAGAAGAAAGCATGCTGAATTAGCAAATAGCAATTTTCCAAATATTGAATTCATTCTGAATTCTTTGCTATTTTGTTGTTGAGTCATTTCAGTCATATCTGACTCTTTGTGACTCCATTTTGAGTTTTCTTGGCAATGATTCTGAAGTCAATTCCATTGTCTTTTCCAGACCATTTTCCAGTTGAGGAACTGACACAGGTGAAGTGACTTGCCCCCAGGAGTAACTCATCTAGGAAGTAATTCATCTGAGACCAGATTTGAACTAGGAAAGATGAGTCCTTCTGATTGCTAGCCTGATACTCCATCTTAACCACATTCTATTCTAGTGTTTTCCTTAGCTGCCATTTTTAAAAGTTTGACCACCACAATAAGTTCAGGAAAAAACCCAGATCATTTGATTATAGGAACAGAGAAATACCAGAAAGTAAGACATGATTTGATAAATTCAGAATAGGACTATAGGATTTAGGAAAAATAAGGTTGGCATAGTGCCTATGCAAATAGAAAAAGAAATAAGCCTTCATATATCTTATTCAGTTTAATTTTATTACTAAGCATAAAAATGAGATATATTAAGAGCAACCAAATCTGAAACAAGCAAGACTGACAAGATAAATATGAGCATAAAATTTATCTTCAGAAATAGATAAGCAGAGAAATGCTCCTTTATTAGGTGACTAAGATTTCCTTCCTTTTGTGGGACATGATCTCTAAAGTTTCTTTTTTTCCATCTCTTATCTCCTATCTCCTATCAGAAGATAGCAGATGGAGGAAACAAACTTTAGAGTCTCTTATCCTACAGATATGGAAACAGATCCAGAGATTTAGCCTCCTAACTCATCAATCCGAGCTCTCATCATCCTTCATACTTCTAAGAGACACTGCAGTTGATACTTTCCAGACTTGGCTTCTAGGGTTAGGTTCTGGAAAGCATGGCACTGGCATTTCAGTTTTGGTTAATAATGTCCTTCTGTAGAAATTAATTCTCCAGATTAAGAATCTGGCATGGAGGGGAGGAGCCAAGATGGCGACATGAAGGGATCCAGTTTTAGGAGCTCTCTGATAAAAACTCATAAACTAAGGACTCTAAACTTTCAAGAGACAGAACCCACAAAGGGACCCAGTGAGGCAGTTCTCCTCCTCAAGGTTACCTGGAAAAGAGCAGAAAGGCTCTGCTCCCCGGGGTTGGAGGGGTGGCCCACCAGAGGGGTGGCCCACCAGAGCCAAAGAACTTCATCCTCCTGGAGGCAGCCCCAGGGCACTGGGAGCTGCGGCTCACAGCAGCGGGGGAGTCTCCTGAGCTGCACCCCGGGGAGTACCGGCACAAAGTGGGGGAACAGTGGGGGACTTCTGCCAGAGCTAGCACATGGAGCCCAGCCCTTAGGGGACACAGTCAGCAGCTTGGTCTTTCTGCAGCTCAAATCCAAGAAACAGAAGCAGGCGGAGCTGGTAAGCAGGAGCCCCCAGGGCATGAGCCCATTGAGCTGAGGGAGGGGAGTGAAGAGAGAGAGAGACTGCAAAGCTCTGTCCTCTGCCTCTGGAACAGGACTCTGGGGCTCTGACCACATTCAGATCCTGATCCCAGTCTAGGCGCCCCCATAGAACAACAGGGCCCCCCCACCTCAGCCCCGTGGCAGAGGGGGGCACTTATGTTCATTCACAGACCAGGAGGGAGGACAGAGCCTCACATACTGAGACCCTTGTGGGAGTGTCCCAAAAGCTCAGGAAGCACCTCAAAAAAACAGGCTTAGGCTGGGAAAATGAACAAGTAAAGAAATAAGAGGAAAACTATTGAGAAATATTTTGCAAATGAGCCCAAGAAGGATCAAAATAGTCTGAAGATGAGGAAGCACAAGCTCTTACATCTAAAGACTCCAAGAAAAACAGAAATTGGGCTCAGGGTATGATAGAGCTCAAAAAAGACTTTGAAAACCAAATGAGGGAGTTGGAAGAAAAACTGGGAAAAGAAAGGAGAGAGATGCAGGAAAAACATGAAAATGAAGTCAGCAGCTTAGTCAAGGAAATCCAAAAAAATGCTGAAGAAAATAGCATGCTAAAAAACAGCTTAGGTCAAATGGATAAAACAGTTCAAAAAGTTATTGAGGAGAAGAATGCTTTAAAAAGCAAAATTGGCCAGATGGAAAAAGAGATAAGAAAACTCTCTGAGGAGAATAAATCCTTCAGACAAAGAATAGAATTCAGGGAGATTGATGAATTTACCAGAAATCAGGAATCAATACTTCAAAACCAAAAAAATGAAAAATTAGAAGAAAATGTGAAATATCTCATTGAAAAAACAACTGATATGGAAAACAGACTTAGGAAAGATAATTTGAAAATTATTGGAAGACCTGAAAGTCATGATCAGGAAAAGATCCTTGACATCATTTTCAAAGAATTACTACAGGAAAATTGCCCTGATATTCTAGAAGCAGAGGGCAAAATAGAAATGGAGAGAATCTACCGATCCCCCCTGAGAAAGAGATCGCAAAAAACCAACCCCTAGGAATATTATAGCCAAGTTCCAGAACTCCCAAGTCAAAGAGAAAATATTACAAGCAGCCAGAAGTACACAGTTCAAATATCATGGAGCTGCAGTCAGGATTACTCAGGACTTAGCAGCATCTACATTGGAAGCTCGTAGGGCTTGGAATACAATATACCGGAAGGCAAAAGAGCTTAGAATGCATCCACGAATGAACTACCCAGCAAGGTTGAATGTCCTCTTCCAGGGAAAAAGATGGATTTTCAATGAACCAGGGGAATTTCAAAGGTTCCTTTTGGAATGGCCAGAGCTGAACAGAAGGTTTGATCTTCAGATACAGGACTCAGGTGAAGCATGGAGATTGGAGGAGAGGTGGGAAATATGAGGGACTTAATGAGGATGAACTACATGTATAGAAAAATGATACTGATAATATTCATATGAACCATTTCAGTTAATAGAGCAGGTAGAGGGAGCTTTTATAGTTGAAGCACAGGAGAAAGCTGAATTTGAAGATAAAACATGGTGTAAAAATGGAGTCAATAGGAAAAAAAAGGGAAATGGAAAGGGAGAAAGAAAAAGGAGAGGGGGAATAGTCCAAGATATTTCACATAATAAGATTTTTTTTTTATTACAATGAGCTATTGCAATGATATGGAAGGGGGGAGGCAAGGGGGAATGAGGGAACCTTTGCTCTCATTAGAGATGGCTAGGAGAGGAAATAGCAAATATACTCAATGGGGTATAGGCATCTGGAGTAAGAAGGAGGGGGGTGCAGGGGGAAGGGGTGGGGATGTGAATAAAGGAGGAGAAGATGGACCATGGGGGGAGAGTGGTCAGATATAACACATTTTCTTTGTTACTTCTTGCAAGGGGCTGGGATTGGATGGCCTGTCCAGGACCATAGGGCCAGGTGGATTCTGGGCCTAAGGGGTGGTATGGGGGCTCAGGGCTTCTTGGCCCCAGGACCAGGGATCTGTCTGCTGCGCCACTCAGCGACCCTGCAGCAGAGTCAGAGTGAAAGGAGAGAGAAAATTTAGTACACGGTAGTGGAGAAATAAGAAAGGAGGGAGTTGTGATCAGCAATGGCAACGTTGGAAAAATATGGAAGTAACTTTTGTGATGGACTTATCATAAAGAATGTGATCCACTCACGACATAGTTGATGGTGTTGGAACAAAGACTGAAGCACATTTTTTGTTATTATTATTTGGGGGAGGGTGCAGGGCAAGTGGGGCTGAGTGGCCTGCCTGGAGCCACATAGCAGAATGATCTTTGGGTGTCTGAGGCCGGATTCGAACCCAGGTGCTCCTGGCTCAAGGGCCAACACTCTGTCTGCCACCCAGCCACCCCTACTATTATTACTATTTTATTTTATTTTGGGTCTTTTTTTTTTCTTTCTTCTTTTTGGTTTTTGCAGGGCAGTGGGGATCGGGTGGCTTGCATGTCACATGGCTGGGTGATTATTGGGTTTACAAGGCTGGATATGGACTCGAGTGCTCGTGGCTCCAGGGCTGGTGCTTCGTCCATTGCACCACCTGGCCGTACCTACAATTATTACTATTATTTTTTTTAATTTTAATTTTTTTCTCTCCCCTTTACTTTTTTGCACAAGCAAGTCTATCTATATTCATGGGGGAGGGGTATTTTGTTTACTTGTAAACAAGTATATTTTATTAATGTAAAAAAAACATTTGTACGAAATGAGAATAAAAAAATTAGAAAATTAAAAAAAAGAAATACTAATTGTAAAAAAAAGAATCTGTCATGTCTTCAAATTTCAGCAAGTCTGTAGCCTAGGAAGCACATTGCTAAAGGACGTTAATAATACTTGATAGGAGGTGAAAAAAGCCCAGTGAAAGGATTATAAAATCACAGGATTTCAGATTGGGAGGGACCTTAAAGATTTTACTGTCTACTTGGAGAGGAAAAAAAGACTTGCCCGAAGTTACTTGGGATTAAAAACCAGAATTTAAAGCCAAGGTCTCTTGACTCCAAATCTAATGCTTTTTTTCCCACAGCACCATTAATTGAAAGACTGACTGATTTGAATACCTTATCATAAAAGGCAGAATAGAATAGGAAAAGCCATTAGAAGGATGAGGATAAAGATATTAATGCACTTTGAAAGAAACTAGAGGTGAACTATATAAGGTCCTCTTGCCAAAAACCAAAGTCAAAACATTTCGACATTCACCAGTATAAGAAGTTTTTGCAATTCTGCCAAGGAGGTACAGAATTTATCTGGAAAATTCCCAAAGAAGCATAGATCTAGAGCTTGGAGGGGTCTTAGAGATCATTTAGTTCAAACTCTCTCATTTAACATACGAGAAAACTAAAGCATGGATATATTTATACAAGTCACATAGTAAGTAGCAATTCCAGGTTTTAGTCAAGGTCCTCTGACTTGTTCAGAATGCTTCTCATTATTCCATAATGTCCTTCCACTTCTTTTGAGAATGATGGTTTGATTAAAGCAACTTTGGGTCCCAGAGCTAATTGAGTCAATGAGTAGGATTCTTCTCAAATCTCTACTTGTGTGTGTGTTTGTGTGTGTGTGTGTGTGTGTGTGTGAGTGTGTGTGTTTACAACCCCATTATGTCCCTACTGTATTCAAGGAACTTAGAAAAGGAAATAAGAAATCATAGAATAAAAAAAAACTTGTCAGTTCAAAGGAAAAAGAGATGACCATAATAAAGTAGGTCTCATTAAGGACTCAGAACTAGTAATCTCCCAAGTGACTTGCTTAAGTTTACCTAGATAGTAACTGACAGAGTCTGGATTCAGGCCCAACTCTTTTTTGACTCCAAATCTAAGGGAGCATGATGTTTCAGGAACCAAAAACCAGTAGATATAGCAATAAGCAAATTAAACTCTAGACAGTTTATCTCAAAATCCAGATTCAAGACATTGTCCGGGAGAGAAGATAAATTTGCTTGATTTGGGGTTAGTTCAATTCATTTAATTTTTTAAACTTTTATGCATCTTATGGACTGACCTTATTTATGCATATGCAAAATATACTGTGATCTATAAGATTTGAATAAAAAATGGTAAGGTTTCATATGGTATAATGAGATTCCCTGACTCAAACTATATCTCTAAGCCAATCAAAGTTAATTTTACTATATAGCTTAACAATCACACCTTGAAAAATTGAAAATGCCCCGGCAAAAGTTTTACAAAAATGTTGTAAAATCAAGTTGATTTCTTCCTAGTTCAAGACACCCAAACTGGGGAAATGGGAGTCCCCCCCTTTATTTTGTAATGAGGTAGGATAGAGGAAGAATTAATTGTGCATCATGGGCCTGTAGTGAAGGGCATGCCAAGATAAGCCTCTGCAATGGGAGAATGTAAGCAGAAAGGATAGACTTTTGGGGAGGGGGGCAGAATGGATTAGAAGAGAAGTATATCAAAAGCACTAAGGAAGTCACTCTTCAATTCCCAATTGTGTTACAATTTTGTTAGAAGTGGACTTGGGTGTTGTTCTTTGCCCTTCATTCTTGAAGAGGACCAATGACCCCAGGAAGTTGATATCTTGACTTGCAAGTGAATGATTTAAGTGAATCAGGGCTCTCCAAAGTCACCAGCCTCACTTTGCCCTCCAGAGACATCTGGGACCAGTGGCAAGAAATAGATCAGGGCTACTGGAGTAACTTTGGGCTGACTCTTTATTGGAAGAAAAGTCCAGAAAGACTTCTTTGTGTAGAAAATCGGGGAATCTGAGTTTAAATTATTCCTCCAGAATTTACTTGTATAATTTTGGGCAAATTTCTTAACCTCTCAGCTTCAGTTTCTCTGAATGGGGATGAATAGTTGGATTTACCTAACTCAGTTTTTGTGAGGATTATATATGATAGTCTCTCTAAAGTATTTTGTAAATTTTAAATTTTGTAAATTTTGTAAATTTTAAAGTTACAAATGTCAACTTCTTAAAAATATATATTTTATCTTTATTATGAATTTAAACAAGGAAAAAACAGGAAGGAAGATTGTTTATGAAAGTATAAACTTCTATTACATGCACCTTTAAGAAAAGTGTTTTTTAAACTTAACATGGTTATTCAGGTGGTCCCTCTTTTGAACTTCCTTCTGTTCTCTTCTATGTATTTTTTGTTTTTTTGTTTTTTGCAAAGCAATGGGGTTAAATGGCTTACCCAAGGCCACACAGTTAGGTAATTATTAAGTGTCTTAAGCCAGATTTGAACTCAGGTACTTCTGACTCCAGGACTCGTGCTTTATCCACTGCGCCACTTAGCCAATCCCTCTTCTATGTATTTTAATATCTCATTGATATTATATTTCAATTAAAAATAATATATTATTTATATCTTCTCAAAAATGAATGTTCTCCCTTTTAGCAAATAATGTAAGTAAACAATATAAATCAACACACTGACCATATCTGAAAATGCATGTCATTTTATGCTCTTCTAATACATCACCTTTCCATCATGGTTTCCTAACAACTTTCAGTTCTTTGTTTTAGTTGCCTTAATTTGTATCAATTCATAAAAGTCAACTTAGATTTCTCTGAATCTTTCACATGCTTACTGTATATATTCCATTAAATTTCTATATATTCACTTATGATTGACAGGTACTTTTTTTTTCTCTAGTGCTTTGGTATAGAAAAATTTATAAATCTCAATGGAACAATTTTACAAGGTCAATGGGGATGAGATTATTGGTCCATAAAAAAATTATCCTGAATTTTTGTGATTCTCTGTGTCTTCCAACTTTGAGAACAATGAACTCAGTAACAATATATTCAAAAATATTTTCAGAGATCAGAGAAACAATATTTTTTTTAACTAGAGAATGTCCACTTTTATCTGAAGCCTATTATTTTTTCATCCTATCAGGCAAATTAAGTTATTGGTGCCAAAGAGGGTGGTATTTGTTTCAGTGAATGTGTTTAATGTTACTGACTTTGGCAGTTGACAGGGAACATTCCATTAATAAATGTTTTTTACCTATTTGGAGAACCTGTTTATACAACCATTAAAGTGAAAGAACAGTCAGGCGTATAAGATATGTTCACTGGCAGCAAAATCAAGTTTTCTATTTCTTCTGACATTCTCCTCATGGCAGAGTAGAGAGAAAAGTGATAATCCTTTGGTGATGTTCACTGACTTCACTCTGTGAATATAGTCCTACCCTAGGCACTAATTAGGATGTCAGAGGAAGATTAAAATTAATTAAATCATAGAATCCTAAAGTTGGAAAGTGAGAAACATTTAGCTCCTGGGATAGGAAATGAATTTCACTGGTATGAGGAAACTCCTACCAATGTAGATAGGAACCTTCTCTGTAAATCAGTCTTTAGAGAATTGTTTAGAATATTAAGCACAAAATTAAACAAGACAATATGTTTCAGGGGCAGGACTTGAACTTAGAATTTTCTTTTTTAAAGGTCAGTTCTCAAGGGGCAGCTAGGTGGTGCAGTGTATAGAGCACAGGACCTAGAATCAGGAGGACTTCATACTTAATAATTGCCTAAATATGTGACCTTGGGCAAGTCACTTAACCCCATTAACTTAAATACATATTTTTTTGAAAAAGTATATTAAAGACCAGTTCTCTAGGCACAAGATAGCGATTGCTTCTCCACTTAGAACAAGCAAATACTAAAATCTTGAATATAACTTAGAAGACTTCTCCCTCACCCACCCAGGGAGGAAAACTAAAAAGAACATTAGACATGGTTCCAGTTTCCACCTGGACTCTTCAACTTTCTGATTATAAGACTTCAAATCATTTCAAAACTTTGGGGCTCGGTTTTCTCATTTGTTAGAAATGAATCTTAGACTAGATAATTTATAAGGTAAATCCCATTTTCTAAGCCTGTACATGACTAGACAGTTTTGGTTGGATTAGCACATGTGACTTCTATACTCATAGAAGAAATAATTCAAGACCCCTGCCAAGGCCATCATATTATTCATTCCAAAATTACAGATTTGAAGTTATACATTCTATTGAATTTTATTCTGCATAAACTCTGTAGAAGTATGGAGATTCATTCAATGTAGTTAAGATTTATGCTAGCAAGTTTTCTTTGTGGAAAGCTGTGTCCCTGAAATCCTCAATTCAATCAGTATTTACTAAGTGCTTACTATAGTCAAGGTACTATCCTAAGTATTGTGTACACATCTAATTTTCACAAATTAGGAATTTTGAATCCTTATTTCCCATTGTTCTTTTATGATACCATGGCTTCTTTATCTTCAATTCCAGCACTCCAGTCCAGTTTCTTTCAGTTCACCTACCCAATTCAGTTTATCAACAAACATTTATCAAGCTCCTATTAGGGGTCAGGTCAGTTCTGGGTCACAAAGAAATGAAAAGGCAGTCCCTGTTCTCAAGGAACTCACAGTCTAAGGAAGGGGGTGGGCTATACATCAGAGATTATCTAGTCCCCTCAATTTTATCCTACAATAGTCTTGGGAAGCTAGACAGTCAATTCTTATTTTAAAATTTTTAAATGTGAGAGAAGCTATTTAACTACTGGGATATCCTATTAAAATGTTCAGAACCTACTTTTTGAAATCAGTCTTTTCCCTTATAACTTCTTCTCATTGGCTCTAGTCTCTTCCCCCAGCCCCTGCTGAAAGATTCTAGAATAAAGCTATTTCCCTTTTTACACGACATATTTTCAAACATCTGGAAACAACTAATGCCATTCCCTCTAACAAATGCCCTCAATCCTTCTCTTATTCAGGTTAAATATCTCTAGTATCTTCAAATGATGTCCAAATATGACACCTATAGTATTCTAGATATCCTTCTATGGATAGGGCACTGTTCATTGCATAATCTCGGAGTTGGAAGTAACCTTATAGGTCATCTAGTTAAATCTGGACCTGATTGAGAATCCTTTTGTCACCTCATAAAAGGAGTCATTCCATCAAGTGATCAATGTCCTTGATGTGGTAGTTTGTTTTTTCTATGGAAGAGGTCCTTGACATCAAAAAAGGTGACTTTATGACTTGGAAGTGGACTGGATTTCAGTGAGGCAGGGCTGTGCAAAGTCATATCTTGCTACAGGACGCATATATCTCTGTAGGAGAGAGTGAGGCTGGTGACTTTGCACTGCCCTGGCTCACATAAATCCAATTCACTTGAAAATCTTGGCATCACCTGCCCAATATCACCATACTTTTATAGAATAAAAGACAAAACAACAATAACCAGCCTTGATCATTGAATGGGCATTGCCTCAGATAAATTGAGACCTGGGAAAGAACTTAACTTTAAAAAAAGCCTCAATCTAGTGCCAAGAACTGAACATAAAACTCTATAGGTGAGCTGTTTGGCAAAGAATACAATGGCATTATTATTTCCTATGATCTGAATGCCATAGTTCTATTAATACAGATAAGATTTTACAATTTGTATGGAAAATATTATTGACTTCTGCTGTTTGTATTCAGCTAAAACCCCTAGATCTTTTTTGTTTAAATTGATGTTTTGCCATACCTTCATATATCCTGAATTACAATAGTTGATTTTTAAAATATATATAATATATTTATCAAAATATGTATACTAAATACATTTATATCTATATCTATATAAATGTAATGTTACTTTACTATTATCTCTTATATTTCTTTTTTCATTTCTTCCTTCCTCGCTTGACTACAGACTTTCTCCACAAAACTGTAGCCTTTGCAATAATTTCATTTTGCCCCCAAAGCATTTTTATCCTGGAAGATGATCACACCATATGGCCCCTACCTTTGGTTGATTCCTCCCAGAAACTTCATTTTAAGAAAAATATCCAGGGCAATCATGTCTTCAATCCTTTGGGGTTCTATAATTGACCCTATTGAATTCCCTTCCCATTTGCAGTTTCTTTTTAAATGATGCCTTCCCCTATTAGAAAGTTACTTCCTGGGCGGCTAGGTGGCACAGTAGATAGAGCATTGGCCTTGGAGTCAGGAGTACCTGAGTTCAAATCCAGCCTCAGACACTTAATAATTACCTATCCTTGTGGCCTTAGGCAAGCCACTTAACCCCATTGCCTTGAAAAAAAAAAAAAAATATATATATATATATATATATATATATATATATATATATATATATATATATATATATATATATATATATATATATATAAAAGAAAGTTACTACTTCCTTAAGGTCAGAAGAGGAAATTTTTGGTTTATTTATATTGTGTGGGTCTTCCCCTCTATAACATAGATGTGTCAATGTGTGGCCATAAGGGAAATAGAATAGATATCTTTAGCCTCTTCTCTACCCACCCTTCTTTAAGGAAGATTTTCATTCCTGCCAGGGGAAGGATTAGGAAGTTAAGGTTGAAGGCCATTCTGCTCTCCTCAGAGAGATGAGGTACTAGACTTTTATATCCAAACAAACCTCTTGGTTCACGTTTGGGAAAACAGGACTCTGAGTTCTGTCAAAGTTTGACTCCTTAAGCACTGAATACCAGTTTGTTTTGTTAATGAACATACATGGCTAATAGCCATGAAATTGATTTATTAATGTCAAAGCAACAAAGAAGTTAAAGAAAGTTTGCACAGAAGAATATACACCAGTCAATACACAATAAGTAGCTCTCCCATTTGGAGAGAGGTAACTGAGTTCAAACAGATAGTCCCACATCGTATTCAAGAGGAAGATCCCTAATGTCTCTACTATAGCAAGCTGGGGGCAAGGACATGAGAGAGACTGATAACTACTTTATGTCAGCTTCTTCTTTGACTTTTTTACCTTCCATAACCTGTATAAGGGTTGGTATCTTCCTTCTTTCTTGAAGCTAGAAGTCAGAAGGACCCAAAACCTGAATGGATTTGGGCTACTCAAAGAAGACTCATTGAAAATTAGAAGCTTGAAGAGATCTGAAGAGCTCTTTTTTTAAAAAAAATTTTTATTTATTTTGAATTTTACATTTTTTCCCCCTAATCTCACTTCTGTGCCCCCCACCACCCACAGAAGGCAGTCTGTTAGGCTTTAAATTGTTTCCATGGTATACATTGATATAAGTTGAATGTAGTGAGAGAGAAATCATATCCTTAAGGAAAAAAAAAGTATAAGAGATAGCAGAATTACATAATAAGATAATATTTTTAAAATTAAAGATAATAGTCTTTGGTCTTTGTTTAAACTCCACAATTCTTTCTTTGGATACAGATGTTATGCTCCATTGCAGATACCCCCAAACTGTGCCTGATTGTTGTACTGATGGAATAAGCAAGTCCATTAAAGTTGATCATCACCACCATGCTGCTGTTGGGGTGTATAATGTTCCTGAAGAACTCTCTTACCAGCTCTGTCTGCCCTTGTCCCTCATGAAGGCTTGAGCATTCATTTACACTATTAAGTTCAGACTTACAGATTTTGGAAATGGGGTCACTTGTATTTATACTCATGATTCTTAGCATATACTAGGTGCTTAATACATGGTTATTGATTCTTGTTTTTAAGACATCATTTCACCCTGGCATACATGAAAATTTAAATGAGGTTGCTCTTTTTTTTTTTTTTTATTGTCTTTTCTTTTTTTTGCTGGGGATTAAGGTGAAATTCACTGGTCTGTTTTCTGAATTCATCTATTTTTTCCTTTAGAATATGCAACAATATGTTTTCCACATGAAATAAATGACTCAATCAACAAATAATTATAGAAATTCAAGCTGAACCATTTCTTAAATAAACTCTCATAGCCATCAGATTGTCAAAGATAGCAAAAATTGAATGTGACTGATGTTGGAGGGACTACAGGAAAGTAGATACATTGATAACTTCTTGTTATGACAGTCATTCTGGGAAACAATTTGAAATTCTGCCCCCAAAGTTGCTAAACTGTACATACTTTTTGACCCAATGATATTAGTAGACTTAAACTTCCAAGATATTTTTTGGTGAGAGTAAAAGAAAAAAAAAAAGTACTTCAATTTGTGTTCAGATAACATCAGCTCTGTCCCTGGAATGGATTGCATTCTTTATCATAAGTCCACTAGAGAAATTGCTTCAATATTTTTCCCCAAAGTTGCTATTGATGTTTTTCCTTCCATCTATTATTCTGTCCTCCCATTTAATGTATATTCTCTCTCTCTCTCTCTCTCTCTCTCTCTCTCTCTCTCTCTCTCTCCTTTCACTTTGTCCTTCCTAAAAAAGTGTGTTGTGGGGCAGCCAAGTGCACTGGTCCTGGAGCCAGGAGGAGAACCTGAGCCAAAATCTGGCCTCAGACATCCAACAATCACCCAGACCTGTGACCCCAGGCAAGCCACCCAATTCCACCACCCTGCAAAAAATACAAAAGATATTGTATCTGACTACCCTCTCCCATGATTTCCCTTCTCCTTTATCACCCATACCTCCCCTCCTCCTGTCCCCTTCCTCCCATCCCCTTCCACTCCTTTCCCCTCTAGTGGAAGATGAATTATTATACCTATTGAATGTTTATATTGTTTCCTCTCTGAGTCATTTCTGATGTGAATGAAGGCTTACTCATTCCCCCCCTCACCTTTTCCCCTTCCACTCCATTGCCAAAGCTTTATCTTGAATCTTTTATATGAAATATCTTAGCCCATTATACCTCTCCTTTCCCTTTCTTCCAGTACATTCCTTTTTTGCCATTGACTCTATATTTATAATACACCTTCATATTCAGCTCTCTCCCATGAGTTGTCTATATATGCTCTTTCTAACTGCCCTAGTAAATGAGAAGACTCAAATGAGTTATCAATATCATCTTCCCATGCAGGAATACAAGATGTTCAACATCATTAAATCTCTCATAATTTGTCCTTCTGGTTAACTCTCTCTATGCTTTGTACTTGGAGATCAAACTTTCTCTGGTCATTTCAATAGGAAAGTTTGTAATTCCCTATTTTGTTGAATGCCCGTCATTTCCCCTAAAAGAGGTTGTTTATTTTTGCTGGGTAGTTGATTCTCAGTTGTAATTCAAGCTCTTTTGCCTTCCATAATATTATATTCCAAGTCCTACAAGCCCTAATGTAGATGTTATTAAGTTCTGTGTAATTCTGACTGTAGTTCCACAATATTTGAATTGTTTCCTTATGGCTGCTTTGACTTGGGAGTTCTGGACTTTGACCATAATATTCCTGGGAAGTTTCTTTTAGATCCTATTCAGGAGGTGATCAGTGGATTCCTTTAATTTCTATTTTATCCCCTGCTTCTAGGATATCAGGCCAATTTTCCTGGAGAAGTTCTTTAAAAATGAAGTCAAGGCTCTTTTCCTGGTCATGACTTTCAGGAAACTCAGTAATTTTTAAAATTTCTATCCTGAATTTATTTTCCAGGTCAGTTGTTTTACCAATGAGATATTTCACATTTTTTCTAGTTTCCTTGATTCCTCACAAAGTCATCAGCTTCCCTTTGCTCCATTCCACATTTGAAGCAGTTGTTTTCTTTAGAGAGCTTTATTATCTCCTTTCACAACTGAACAACTCTGCTTTTTAAGGCATTCTTCTCCTCACTGGTCTTTTGGAATGTTTTTTCTATTTGACCTAAACTGGTTTTTAATATACTGTTTTCTTTGGCATTTTTTGGTATTTCCTTTACCAAGATACTGACTTGATTTTCAAGATTTTCCTGCATCTCTCTCATTTTTCTTCCCAATTTTTCCTCTACCTCCTTTATCTGATTTTCAAAATCATTTTTGAGCTCTTCCAAGACCTGAGACCAATCCCTATTTTTCTTGGGGCTTTAGATAAAGAAGTGTTGGCTTTGTCATCTCTTGATTATTTGTTTTGATCCTCCATGGGACCAAAGTAATTATCTGTGATTAGATTCTTTTTTTTCTTCTTTTCTATTTACTCATTTCCACAGTCTTTGATTTGGTTTTAATGTACTTCCCAAGCTTTTGAGTATTTTTGGACCCATTCCCCCCCATAACCTCAATTCCTTCAATGTCTTATGAGAGGCTCTGACTGCTATCCTGGCCTGTGCCCTGCTCTATGGATGATCATAAATACTCCCCTTGCCCTGGAGCTGTGAGGAGGGTCATTGCTGTGCTGTAGCAATAGGGGATTTAGACTGCAACCAGGGTCTGAATATAGATCAAACAATAGAGTCCTGTCCCAGGGATAGTAGTAAGAACTCTGCAGCCTCTCCACGCCCCTTTGCATTCTGTGGGCAAAGTGTTTTGGAAGTAGTTGCCAAGTGGCTCCACAGACTTGCTTCTGTTTCTGGGATGGGTCTGTTTGCACTGCCATTGGCTCCATGCTCATTCTGACTGAGTTTTCCCACTGACCTTACAAGTTGTACTTGGTGATCCCTGTGTTGGGAGATCCGGAAACCACTTGTGCTGCCACTAACCCTGATGCCCCCAGGGACAGAGGCACCCCTGGCAGTGTTCTTGGAAGGATGGAGCTCATTGGCTCCAGCATGGTGTGGCTCTGCACTGCAACCCCTTCTGATCCTGGTTGAACAGAGCTTTCCAGCAAATCTTCCAAGTTATCCTGCATTGGAAAATAGTTTCATTCCACCTTTCTGTGGCTTCTGCCACATTAGAGTCATAATTTTGAGGTATTTAGAGAGTTTCAGAAGAGAGTTTCTGGGAATTCCTGCCTCCATGCTACCATTTTGGTTCCGTCCCTGATATGTGTATATATATATAAAAGAGGCAAAGGACACATAGTAGTTCTTTGTGATGTTTCTAGAGGGAAAAAAACAAAGGAGACTAGTCTTCATTTGGGGAATGGATAAACAAAATATGGTATATGAATGGTTTCTTAGCAAACTGGATAGTCTTTTTTATTTTAAATTGCTTTTTTATTAAAGATGTTAATTGAGTTTTACAATTTTCGCCTCAATCTTACTTCCCTCCCCCCCACCCCACCCCCACAGAAAGCAATCTGTCTTTACTTTGTTTCCATGTTGACATTGATCCAAATTGAGTGTGATGAGAGAGAAATCATATCCTTAAAGAAGAGACAAGAAGTCTAAGAGATAACAAGATCAGACAATAAAATATCTGTTTTTTTTTCTAAATTAAAGGGAAGAGTCCTTGAACTTTGTTCAAACTCCATGGCTCTTTATCTGGATACAGATGGCACTCTTCTCTGCAGATAGGCCAAAATTGTTCCTGATTGTTGTGCTGATGGAATGAGCAAGTCCATCAAGGTTGAACATCACCCCCATGTTGCTGTTAGGGTGTACAGTGCTTATCTGGTTCTGCTCATCTCACTCAGCATCAGTTCATGCAAATCCCTCCAGGCTTCCCTGAAATCCCATCCCTCCTGGTTTCTAATAGAACAATAGCGTTCCATGACATACATATACCACAATTTGCTAAGCCATTCCCCAATTGAAGGACATTTACTTGATTTCCAATTCTTTGCCACCACAAACAGGGCTGCTATATTTTTGTACAAGTGATGTTTTTACCATTTTTTATCATCTCTTCATTGCTGGGTCAAAGTGTATGCACATTTTTGTTGCCCTATGGGCGTAGTTCCAAATAGCTCTCCAGAAAGGTTGGATGAGTTCACAGCTTCAGCATCAGTGTAATAGTGTCCCAGATTTCCCACAACCCTTCCAACTATGATCATTATCCTTCCTGGTCATATTGGCCAATCTGAGAGGTGTGAGGTGGTACCTCAGCGAAGCTTTAATTTGCATCTCTCTAATAATTAATGATTTAGAGCAATTTTTCATATGGCTATAGATTTCTTTGATCTCCTCATCTGTAAATTGCCTTTGCATATCCTTTGACCATTTGTCAATTGGGGAATGGCTTTTTGTTTTAAAAATATGACTCAGTTCTCTGTATATTTTAGAGATGAGGCCTTTGTCAGAATCATTAGTTGTAAAGATTGTTTCCCAATTTACTACATTTCTTTTGATCTTGGTTACAGTGGTTTTATCTGTGCAAAAGCTTTTTAATTTAATGTAATTGAAATCATCTAATTGGTTTTTGGTGATGTTCTCCAACTCTTCCTTAGTCATAAACTGCTCCCCTTTCCATAGATCTGACAGGTAGACTAGTCTTTGATCTTCTAATTTGCTTATAGTATTGTTTTTTATGTCCAAGTCCTGTAACCATTTGGATCTTATCTTGGTAAAGGGTGTTAGGTGTTGGTCTAATCTAAGTTTCTTCCATACTAACTTCCAATTATCCCAGCAGTTTTTATCAAAGAGGGAGTTTTTATCCCAGTGACAGGACTCTTTGCGTTTATCAAACAGCAGATTACTATACTCATTTCCTGCTTTTGCACCTAGTCTATTCTACTGGTCCACCACTCCGTTTCTTAGCCAATACCAAACAGTTTTGATGACTGATAATTTATAATATAATTTTAGATCAGGTAGGGCTAAGCCACCTTCTTTTGCACTTTTTTCATTTAGCTCCTGGAGCAACCTGGGTAGTCTTTTGTGAACTGATGTAAAGTGAAGTGAGACAGAAAGTTATTTAATAGCTACACTAAAAAAAGCACCAAAATCTTTTTTTTAAAGATTTTTCAAGGCAATGAGGTTAAGTGGCTTGCCCAAGGATACATAGCTAGGTAATTGTTAATTGTCTGAGGCCAGATTTGAACTCAGGTTCTCCTGACCCTAAGGCCATTGCTCTATCCACTGCACCACCTAGCCACCCCAAAATCTTTTAAAATATCTCCAAATAATGCATATCAGAGAGGATCAGTGATTTAAGAATGCTACCTACATTTTGAAAGAGAGAAGACATCAAAATATTACATTTATTTTTAGATAAAACCAGTGTAAAAATTAATTTTTTTTGACTCTACCAAGTGATGAAGGTAGCTAGGAGATAAAACATTGGGCTTGGAATCAGAAAGATTCTTCTTCATGAGTACAAATGTGTCCTCAGTCACTTTCTACTTTTGTGTCACTAGATATGTCTCTTAACCATATTTGCCTCCATTTCCTGATATGTAAAATGAGATGGAAAAGAAGATGGTAAATCATTCCAGTATTTTGCAATGAAAACCTCAAAAGGGGTCCTGGTAGTTTGCATATGATTTTGAAATGACTCAAAAACATGATGACTGGAACAACTTTAAAATAACTCTTTTTTTTAAAACTATCTTTTCACCTATCATGAAATTTAATTCATTATTAGCTTATTAGCTTTAATCTTTAAAACTATGAAAAATATTATCATCAGAAGAAAGAAACAGATCTGGCTGGCCTCTACCTTCTTATATTTGTTTGCTAATAGTACATTCATCCCTAAAGTGCAGATCTGCTTGTCAGTGACTCTTTATTACCTCTAAGCTTTTCATACCAGCCTTCCTTTTCAGCCTTATTCTATACTAATCACCTTCACATACTTTTTAGTATGATCAAAATGGCTCTTTATATTATTGAGACCTGCAGAATTTAAGTTACAAGAGACCACTGAGTCCAACTATTCTAATCTCTACCTGAATCCCTATTGTAATATATCTAACAAAGATTAATTTACCTTCTATTTCTGATGTCTAAGGAAGGCAAAGTCACCACCATTTGAGGAAATTTATTCTACTTTTGGGTATCACTAATTGTTAGGAAGATTTTCCTTTCAGGAAAGCCTAACTTAATCTCTTTGCATCTTCTTTTCTGACTTTGTCCTCTGAGACCACAGAGAAAGGTCAAAGCCATCTTTCAAATGACAGCCCTTCAAATAATTGAAGTCTATTATCATGTCCATCTTGCATCTTCACTAGTCAAATATCAATAATTCCTTTATTTAATCAATTCTTATGTGATATGTTCTTCATACAGCACATTGCCCAATCTTTGACATTGCACATGATGTTCACCAGGCACCATTGCAATATTTTCTCTTTTTATCTCTTTAAAACCCTTATCTGTCACTTTTATCTCTTTGAACTTATAGCACTTCTCTCAAAACAAAAATTACCTTATATTTTGTTTATAATGTTTATACTTATTTTGTTTAGACTTCTCCTCACTGAATATAAGGTCCTTGAAGAAAGTATTTCATTTTTTCTCTGTAGTTGAGTTTTGCATGATGCCTAGAACTTGATAAACATTTAATAAATGCATGTTGACTGACTGGTTGGTCTGATTCATTTGTGATTGACAATTTCATTTTTATGAAGTATTCAATCCTTCTTGAACTCTATTCTCTTTTAGAATCTGCTATCAATTTCATATTTATATTCGCCTTAAACTCTGAAAACACATTTCCTTAAGAATAGGTCTTCCTAGATGGCCTTTCAAGATAATTTCCAGACCCTCCTCTCCTTTTCAAATAAGGTCTTTTTCCATGACAGAAGCCAATTGAATAAATTTCTGCTAAGCTGTAGCATTGTAATGCATTTTATGGGATTACTGGGGTGAAATGAGATACAAATAAAAGCCTCTTTATATTTCCAAAGAAGTATTTTTTTTTTGGTCCTGTCCTATGTTTTTATATACATATGAGTGCCTCCTAGTATGGAAACTCACTCCACTGAAGCAGATTGACAACTGGTAATTTAGAGTTTTAGAATATTGCTTAGAGTCACTTATGGTCACATAGCTGCTATGTTTCAGAAGCAGGACTCAAATTCTAATTCTGCACTAAATACTTCTTGACATTCTTGACAGCTATTATTATTGACTCAGTGTCTGAAAGCATTAGCCCTTCTAGAAAAGGTATATTTTACAAATAAAATGCACTATCTTAACTCCAAAGAGTTAATTTAACATAAACTTAACTCAGACACTATCAATACAGACTGGAAGATATTTTGAGGTTTGAAAATCTCCTTCCTATACCTTCCCTGACCCCAAACCATACATTGACAGTCACCTGTTTTATTACCTCACTGGGCTAAATTTGAGATCAATTCTTGTCTCTCTTTCCTCTCCCAGACACAGCTTGTCAGTTCAAAGAACAGTGAGACTCCCTGATGAGCATCCTTTCTTACCTGTGACACTTTGCTCTGTGTCAAGGGAAAACAAGTTAGGGACTAAAAAGAGCTCCAATTTCAAAAGTGAAATAAAGATTCTGAATGTCTTTTGTCTGAACAGGAGGAATTGGCTCCCATTGATCACTGCAGATGACAATAACTAGGTTATGGGAGCTTCAGATAATCAAGCAAACTTCAGAGTTCTCCCATGTAAATATATAATTTCTACAATGCCAAGAATCTTAGTGAGTATGAACTTGAGTGGGATGTGTCACGAACATTTTGCTTAAATTCAGAGCCTCCCAGTTATTAGGATCTTCACTTTGCTTATGAATTAGTTTCCATTTTGGCACCTTTTTCCAGCAGTCTCTTTAAAAATTCTTCTCCAAGGTTACATTCATTGATTCTTGTACCTGATCTCAAATTCAAAATTTTCAACTTTTGAGGAGTTGTTGACACTATTGAAGATTCTTGTGCCTCATTTATTGGGTCTTATTCCTAACAAGACTTTCATGGATGTCAATTCAACCTAGATAGAAGAATACATATGACTGGGAAACATAAAAAGGAGAAAAGTTGGCTTCTAGGTGAAGAAATCAAAGCCAGCAAAAACTCAGAGGTGAGAAATAACATGATGAGTTTTGGGATGTTAATGTGACTGTCTCAGGGTATAGGTAGTTTTGCTCTCACTTCTCTCTCATCCATAGTTATAGCTCTGCTTAGCCTTTTTTGGGGGGCTTAGGAAAACATTCATTTCATTTTTTTTGTTTCCAAGGCAAATGGGGTTAAGTGGCTTGCCCAAGGCCACACAGCTAGGTAATTATTAAGTTTGTGAGACCGGATTTGAACCCAGGTACTCCTGACTCCAGGGCCGGTGCTTTATCCACTGTGCCACCTAGCTGCCCCCATTTCATTTTTCATTGTTTTATAATTCCTGTCCTTTCACACACACACACACACACATACACACACACATATATCATAGGATTAGGAAAAGGAAAAGTATGGAAAGTCTTCAACTAAAGTACATGTTGATATCCCTAATAGATTCATGTACACAATCCTCTAATCCTCTGTCTCTCCCCCTTTCCCTCTCCTGATGTATGTAAATCAATGGGTGGAACTATATTTTATTAAGAGCCAGTACAACCAAGTGTGGAACTGAAGTGAGCTTGAGTGATATGGGAGACTATATAGAGAAGTTGAAAGATGAACTGAGTCTCATGAAAGGGGTAGAGTTTAGACTGTGGAAATAAAATGAAGTGGGGGGGGATATGCATTGTTGAAGAAATATGATTATAGGCAGAGAGGTGATGTGGTTGAGAATGTTGAAAATTCTATAGGCTAGAGTGAAGGCTCATGTAGGAGCATAATAGGGAGTTGAAGGCAATGAGGTAGGGTGAACCCAGTCTGTTGAGAGCCTTGAATGACAGGTTAAGGAGTCTGAAAAGTATTTTGTAAACTGTTGGAGATCCATAACTCATTTTGTAATTACTTTTCAATTTTCAGACTTCTTCCCTAACTCTGTTATTCTTTCCCCATTGTTAATAACGGAATTATTGGTTCTTTGGGATTTTATTTTTTGCTGGCTGGCAAATAATCATTTCTGCTTGTTTCCAATGAACCAGTTCTCAGAGAGAGTCATCATGCAATTGAAAGACTGGCAAAAAGATGTCTAGGAATCACTGCTTTGATCAATTTTTCTGCCTCTGGACAATATATATGCCAAATACTAACTATGCATGTCACCATCCTTTTTTAGAGCAATTGAATCCTCTTTTTAACTACAATGAAAGTCCAGTATTGTCACAATAGATCCTATTTGTCAGAAGTCAATTTTATTCATTGGGTTATATGGGTTATCAATATGTAAGGAGTGATGATCATATTAGTGTGGTTCTTTGCCTAATACAAATCATGTCTCTTTGATATTTTGATGAAGTCATTGCCTTATAGATAACCTGGTAAAGAAACTCTTAATTATCATAGTCCTTAAAGTTAAAAGAAAATGTAGCCTGTTACTTGATATGTACTCAAAGCCCTTCCAGGGTTGTCTAAGACCTGAAAGAACTGGCACTCTACCAGTAGAGCTTTTGAGAATCCAGGATCACCTTTAGCCAATTCACTAAAAAAGCATTTATTGAGTGCATACAATATGCCAGGTATGTTACTAGGCACTGGGAGATACAAATATAATAAATAAAAGAATCTCTGGGAGCTTAGGTTCTAATAGTGGGGACAAGTATGTGTAAATAAATATATAATAAATACAAAGAAAATAAATTGTCATTTTATTAATTAGAACTTTTAAATAGTATTTTATTTCTATTTTATTTTTCCCTAATTACATATCAAGAAAATTTTTAGCATTCATTTTTGTATGATTTTGAATTCCAACTTTTTTCTCTCTTCATCCCTCCTTCTCTCCTTTCCATTTCCCTCCCCTTCCCTTCTCTGAAATTTGTAGGTAATTTGATATAGTTCATACATGAATTATCATGCAAAATATTTCCAGATTAGTCTCAGTTGTGGAAAAAGAAACAGATCAAAAAGTATATATATATATATATATATATGTATGTATATATGTATATAAAATATATGAGAATAAAATAATTGAAGAAAATATGTTTTAATCTGCATTCAGAGTCCATCAGTTTTTATATGAATATGGATAACATTTTCCTTAGTGAGCCCATTATATTTGAAGTGGATTATTATGTTGCTGAGAATTGTCTTTCATAGCTAATTATCACAAAATGTTGCTAATAGCAAGTACATTGTTTTCTGTTTCAACTCATTTCACTTTAATCCGTTCATACAAGTCTTTTCAGGTTTTTCTGAAATCTGCCTGTTCAACATTTTTTATAGTATAATAATATTCCACTACATTCATATACCATGGCTTATTTAGTTATTTCCCAATTAATGGGTATCTTTTCAGTTTTCAATATTTTGTCTCCAGGAAAAGAGTTGCAACAAATATTTTTGCATGTGTAGGTGCTTTTCCTCTTTTTTTTTAATCTCTTTGGGATAATAGCATTGCTGAGGTTCTTTTAAATTTGCATTTATCATGTATTATTTATCATTATAATTTAGAGCAATTCACAAGACATCTTTGATTTCCATCTCTGAAAACTGCCTATTAATATCCTTAACTCATTTATTAGTTGGTGAATGGCTTATGTTTTTACAAATTTGCCTCAGTTCTCTTTATATTTGAGAAATGAGGCCTTTATCGGAGACATTTACTGTAAAGTTTGATTCTCAGCTTTTTGTTTTCCTACTGGTCTCAGTTGCATTCATTTTGTTTGTACAAAACTTTTACAATTTAATATTTTCAAATTTATCTATTTTATATTTTGTAATGATCTCTCTCTCTCTCTCTCTCTCTCTCTCTCTCTCTCTCTCTCTCTCATTTGGCCATCAATTCTTCCCCTTACTTCCTTAGTTTCTTTCTTTTTTATTTTATTATTTTTTGGTTAGATTTATCTAATTCTGAGAGGGGGCAATTGAGGTTCCCCACTAGTATAATTTTTTCTGTCTATTTCTTCCTGTACCTCACTTAACGTTTTTAAGAATTTGGATATTGTACCATTTGGTGCATATGTTTATAATTAATATTGATTCATTGTCTATGGTAGTTGTAGTTTCCTTCCTTATCTCTTTTAATTAGGTTTCTTTTTTTTGCTTTTACTGTGTCTGAGATCAAGATTGCTACTCCTGCTTTTTTTTACTTCTGCTGAAACATAATAGATTCTGCTCCAATCCTTTACCTTTACTATGTATTATCTATTTGCTTTTTTGTATGTTTCTTATAAACAATATATTGTAGGATTCTGATTTGTGTTCCATTATGCTATCTGCTTCTATTTTATGAGGGAGTTCATCCCATTCATCTTTACATTCCTCCTATTTGTCTCTGCTTTCTCCCTTTTCCTTTTCACCAATGTTTTGCTTCTATCACCTACCTCAATCTGCCTTCCCTTCTGTCAACATTAACTGCCCCACCCCCTCCCCTTTACTTAATCTCCTCTTACTTCCCTGTCAGGTAAGATAGATTTCTATATTCAACTGAATATGTATATTATCCCCTCATTGAACCAATACTTATGAGAATAAGAATCAAGTGATGCCCATCTCCCAACTTCTTACTTTCCTCTACATTATGATGTCTTTTGTACTTCTTCAAGTAAAATAATTTATCCCATTCTACTTCTCCCTTCCTTCTGTACCTACTGGATTCTTCTTTATCATATCTCAATTTTTTTATGTTATTTCCTCAAATTTCCCTCATTCCTGTACCCTCTGTTTATGTCTCTTTCCATTTAGCTGTACATAGAGTGATACAATTTTTAATAATTACAAGTATCATCTTCCTTTGTAGGGATATAAACACTTCAGTTCTATTGAAACCTTATGTTTTTCTTTTTCCTTTTGACTTTTTTATGGTTCTCTAGGATCTTGATATTGGAGGTCAGCATTTTGCTTTCATTCTGGTTTATGAACTTTAGGTTATGCTTTAGTTTAGTTTATGAGGAACTTGAAATCCTTCTATTTCATTAAATGATCATTTTCCCCCTTGATGTATTATGCTCAATTTTTCTGGGTAAGTCCTAGTTTCTTTGCCTTCCAGAATATCATATTCTAAGAGTTCAGATTTTTTTGTATTGCTGATTCCAAGTGCTATGTTATCCTCATTGTGATTCCCTGAAATTTGAATTGTTTCTTTCTGACAACTTATAGTATTTTTTCCTTGGCCTGATAATTTTGAAATTTGGCTCTAATGATCCTAGAGTTTTTATTTTTGGAATTTCTTTCTTGAGGTGATAGTGGATTCTTTTACTTCCTTTCTTTGCCCTTTCATTCCAGGACATCAGAGCAGTTTTACTGGACAATTTCTTGAAAGATACTGTGCAGACTCTCCTTTTAATTAAATTTTTCAGGTAGTTCAATGATTCTGACATGGTCTCTCTTTAATCTATTTTTAGGTCAGTTATTTTTTCCAAGAAATATTATCTTTGCTATTTTATTTTTCCCTAGTTACATGTAAAAACAAGTTTTAACATCATTCTTAAAACTTTGATTTCTGAGTTCTCTTCCTTTTTTTCACTCACTCCACCTTCATTGAGAAAGCAAGTATTTAATATAGTCATGAAAAACATTGCCATAATAATCATGTTGTGAAAGTAAACATAGCTCTCCCCAATCAGAAAAAGAGAAAACTCAAGAAAAATAAAGTAAAAAAATATACTTCAATTTTTATTCAGACATACTTTGCTTGGGAATGGATAATATTCTTTAACATAAGTCCTTGAGTTGTCTTGGGTCATAGTACTGCTGAGAAAAGATAAGTCATTCACAAGTGATCATCCTTCAAAATTGCTGTTACTTTGTGTATAGTTTATTTACCATTGTATCTGCTCTTGTTTTATTAAGAGCATCCTGTTCATCATTTCCTAATGCAGAATAGAATTCCATCCTAATTATAAACCACAATTTGTTCATCAATTCCCTAGGTGATGGACATCCCCTCAATTTCCAGATCTTTGCCACAAAAAAGCTGTCATAAATATCCTTAGACATACAGTTTCTTTTCCTTTATGCTTTTCATCTCTTCTGGTATATAGACCTGGTAGTGGCTTTGTTAGGTCAAAGGGTAGGCATGGTTTTATAGCTCTTTGGGCAGAATTGCTCTACAGAATTGTTGAATCATTTCACCATTCCTGCAACAGTACCTTATTGTGTTCTGTTGTGTACATCCCCTCCAATATCTGTCATTTTCTCTTTCTGTCTCATTAACCAATACATTAGGTAGTACTTCAGAATTGTTTTAATTTGCATTTCCCCAATCAATAGTAAGTTAGGACTTTTAAAAATATGGTCATAGAAAGCATTGATATCTTCATCTGAAAACTGCTCATATCTTTTGATTATTTATCAATTAGAGAATGGCTCTTTTTTTTTTATAAATTTGGCTCAGTTATCTATGTTTGAAAAATGATGTCTTCATCAAAGAAACTTGTTTCAGTATTTTTCCAGGTTATAATTGCTAATTATTTCCTTCCATTCTATTCTCCCACCACCATTTATTCTATTCTCTCTCTCTCTCTTCTTTCAGACTTTTCTTCTCAGAAATTTTAATGTTTTTAATGTTTTAAATATTTTAATCTGACTACCTCCTCCCACAATCTTCCCTCCCTTCTATTACTATCACCTCCCCCCCCCCCCCACCCCTTTCTTCCACCTCTTTCCCTTCCTACTTTCCTCTAGGGTAATATATATTTCTATACTCTACTGAGTGTGAATTTTATTCCCTCTTTGAGCCAGTTCTGTTGAGTGTAAGGCTTATCCACTCCCTCTCATCTTCCCCTCCTTCCACTCCATTGTAAAAGCTTTTTCTTTCCTTTTTTTTATGTGGTCTAATGTACTACATTCTACCTCTACCTGTTTATTTCTCCCAGTAAATTCCTCTCTTAACCCTTAACTCCAACTCTTTAATATATTATCCCTTCATATTCAATTCCCATCTATGCCTTGTTTATATATGCTCCTTTTAACTGCCCTAATAAATGAGAAAGTTCATATAAATTATCAATATCATCTTTCCATGCAGGAATATAAACTATTCAACATCATTAAATCCCTTATGATTTTCCTTTCATGTTTACCTATTTTGCTTCACTTCAGTCTCGTATTTGAAGATCAAATTTTCTATTCAACTCTGGTCTTTGCCTGAGGAAAGTTTGAAAGTCCCTTGCTTCATTGAATGTCCAATTTCCTCCTGAAATAGTATACTCAATTTTGCTGGGTAGTTGATTATTCTGGAATATCATATTCCAAGCTCTACAATTCCTTAATGTAGAAGTTGCTAAATCAAATGTTATCCTGACTGTGGGTCCATGATAATTGTTCTGGCTGCTTGTAATATTTTCTCCTTGTCCTGGGAACTCTGAAATTTGGCTATAACATTCCTGTAAGTTTTTATTTTGGGATTTCTTTCAGGAAGTGATAGGTGGATTCTTTCAATTTCTGTTTTATCTTCTGCTTCCAGAATATTAGAGAAGTTTTCCTTGATAATTTCTTGAAAGGTGATGTCTAGGCTATTTTTATGAATGTGATCTTCAAGTAGTTCAATAATTTAAAAATTTTTTCTCTTCTATATTTTAAAGATTTATTTTCTTCATTGAAGTTTTCTATCTCCTCCATTTGACCAGTTGTACTTTTAAAGGCATTCTCATTGGCTTTTTGGACCTATTTTTCTATTTGATCCAGTCTGGTTTTTAAGATATTATTTTCTTCACTATTTGTTTGGATCTCCTCCACTAAACTGCTGACTTGGTTTCATGATTTCACACATCACTCTTAATTCTCTTCTCAATTTTTCATCTACCTCCCTTACTTGATTTTCAAAATCCTTTTTTTTGCCCTTCCATGACCTAAGTCCAATTCATGTTTTTCCTTGGAGTTTTGACTTTGCTATCTTCTTCTAAAAGTATATTTTGATCTTATCACCACAGTAACTGTTTATGGTAAGATTATTTGCTTTCTGTTGTTTGTCATTTCCCCATCCCATGACTTGATTTTAACTTTTTGTCAAAGTGGGGATCTACTTCCAGGGTGGAGAATGTACTGCCTCAAGCATTTGGGGATTTTTGCAGTTATTTTCAGATATACTTCTGGGACCTGTAAGTTTTCAGTTCTTTCAAGATGGTATGATCTAAGGAGAGGTGTTTATTCCTCTGCTGGTCTGTGCTCTGGTCTGTGAATAACCATAAGTTCTCCTTTCTGTCCTGGTACTATGAAGGGGTCCCCGGTGCACCTGCAATAACAAACTCCTCTTCCTGGGACTGAGACCTAAGACTGCTACCCAGATCTGAATATGGGCAAAGCAACAGAGTCCTGCCTCAGTGATAGCAAAAAAGACCCCTATAATCTCCTTCTGATCCCCTTACCATGTGTGAACTAAGAGCTCCAGAGGCCACTGCCTCTGCTGACTCAGTGGGTCCTAAGGACTGCTATTGGTTTGCTGGGGACTTGACTGCACTGCTGAGGATTGCTTTGGACTTTGCTCCACTCTGACTTCAGTGAGGCAGACTTTTCCTGCTAACCTTCCAAGTTGTTCTTGACAGTCTTTGAGCTGAAAGGTCTGGAAATTACCACTACTACCACTGACCCAGTCATCCCACTTCCTGTTTCTGAATTGTTAGGGCCAGTTCACTCTGGTACAGCCATGCCATACTTCATTCTTCTCTCACTCTGGTGCAACAGACCATTCCCATGGATCTACCAAGTTGTCTTGAACTGGAAAATTGGTTCCCTCAGTCTTTTTGTGGGTTCTGTCACATTTAGAATCTTTATTTAAAGGTATTTAAAATGGTTTGGGTAGAGTTCAGGTAAGTCCATGCCTTTTACTCTGTCATCTTGCCTCTCCCCTTCCATGAGGTATTTTAAATGTTCTTACATTATTTTCATTCTTTTGAAATTTTTTTTTGATTGATTCTTGATGTCTCATAGAGTCATTAGCTTCCACTTGCCAAATTCAAACTTTTAAGGAGTTGTTCTCCCCAATTAGGTTTTGTACTTTCTTTTCCATTTGGTCAATTGTACTCTTAAAGCATTTTTACCTTATTGCATTTTTGTATCTCCTCTTCTATTTGTTCAGTTCTATTTTTAAGCATTCTTCTAAGCTGTTGACTCTTTTTTTTTCATAATTCTCTTGCATCACTCTCATTTCTTTTCACATTTTTTCCTTCTTCTCTTTTGTGGTTTTTAAGCTACTTTTTGAGGTTTTTCTCTGAGTTCTTTCTGGGTTTAAGGTTACTTCCCATTTTTCTTTGCAGTTTTACCCTTAAGTGTTTTGGCATTGTTGTCCTCTTCTGAATTTGTATCTTGGTATTCATTATCACCATAATAACTTTTTATGCTCACATTTTTTTTCTTTCTTTTAAATTTGACTTCCATTGTCTCACATTTCTTGTGCCAGTGACTACTGGCACTTAGCTGTTTACATAGTGCTACACTGATGTTGCTCTGAGGCCTGTGGGGGCCCCTCCTGTTTGGTGGGGGTGACTGGTATTGCTGGATGTTATAGGGGTTTGTCAGTTTACTTGGTGCTTAGATAGTGTCTTAGTTTTAGTATTTGGCCTGTGCTGAGGCCTGTAGGATATTTCTGTGTTTACCTTGAACTATGTTGAAGCATATGGAGCTATGGCCTCTGGAAGGTGCTTGTTTGCCTGGGGCTATGCATGCTTCATTATGGTTGTTGGAGCTGGAGACTCTTAGATCCCCTGGCTATGCTGCAGCACTTATTGTCAAGTGTTACCTGCTTCACCATACTAGGGCTCAGGATCTCCTGCTGTTTTGAGGCAGTGACACTTCCTGAGATGCTTTCTGTCCTGGACTGGGCTCCTCTGTTCCCTTTTTACCAGAATGAAATACAATTTCTTGCAGTTCTTTTAAGTTTTTTTTGTGTTAAAAGGATTGCATTATGTTATCTTTTTGCTGTTCCAGAATTTGTTTTGACAGTGCTATTTTGTAGTTATTTGATGGAAATGTGGTAGAATTACAGTAACTTGTTGCTTATTCTGCTATTTTGGCTCCTGGAAGTGATATCTCAACCAGAATTTTAATTATTATTTATTATGGGTTAAGTACTGTGCTAAATGTTAGAGGAACAAAGAACAATTCCTGCCTTCAAAGAGCTTACATTTCCAAGAGGGTAACAATATATAAGTAATTGAGTATGTACAATATACATAGAGAACAGAGTAGAGAAAAGTAACCAAATTGGGGAAGACCCTAGTAATGACATAGATGAAAAAGACTTCTGGCAGGAGGCAGTATTTAAGTTTAATTTTAAAGGAAACCAAAGAAATTAAAAGGTGAAAGTGAAGGAAGGAGCATTCTAGGCAAGGATAATAGTGTGAAGGCATGACTTCAGGAAATGAAATGTTTTGTTCCAAGGATTATAAAACAAGGATTATAATTGAATTGTAAAGTACATGAGATAAAGTAAAAGAAGCTTGGAAAAGTAGAAAGAGGGATTTAAATTTTGAAAATGCTTTAAATGTCAGAAAGAAAAGAATTTTATATTTGAAAAACTCAAGTTAATAGGAAACCTCTGGAGCCCATTTAGTAGGAGGAAAATATGGTCAGTCTTAAGTTTTAGAAAAATCATATTAACAGTTGAGTGGGTAATAGATTGGTATGGGGGAAAGAGACAGGGAGATCAACCAGTGCTATTGTCATTTTTCATAATGAGGCAATGATATCCTAAAGTAGGTTGGCAGCTATGAAAAGGGAATCTATATAAGAGATGTGAAAGTAAAAAAGATGATTCAGAAAATTGATTAGATAAATAAAGTTTATCCTTGATTCCAGGTATACTATGAAGGGCCTGGAATTTGAGTACTGGAGGTGTATTGTCAAATATATATAAAGTGAAAATAATTTATTTTAGCATCATGGAAAAATGGACTGAACTAGAAAGAAAAAGTAGGAGGCTATTGCAATAATCTAGGCAAGGAGTGATAAGAGACCTAATAAAGGTTATAACTGTGTGAAAAGAGGAAAGAGATCAGGTAAGAGATAAATTGTGGAGAAAGAAACATAAATTTGTCAATCTAGAGACTGAAAGAGATTGAGAATTTGATAAAAATGTCAATATCCTGAATCTGGGAGATCAGAAGAAGAAGAATGGGATCTTATTCTACAGAAATAAGGGTTCTTGGAAGAGGAGAGGATTGGGGAGTAAGATAAAAAGATGAGTTTTAGACATATTGAGTTTGAGATGTCTCCTGGACATTGTTTAAAATGTCAAATAGCCAACTAGTACTGCAGGATTAAAATTTTGATTAAAAACTGAGTCTGGATCTGTGAATCATCTGCAGAAAGATAATAATTAAACCCATAAGGAGAGAGAGAGAGAGAGAGAGAGAGAGAGAGAGAGAGAGAGAGAGAGAGAGAGAGAGGAGGCTTAATGTAAACCAAGAAAGGAGCCTGAGGAGGGGGTTTGATAAGTAGGAGAGCCCTGAGTATAGAATTGCAAAAACCCAAGAGGTGAGATCATTCCAGAGGTTAAGGGAAGCAGCATTGTAAAATGCACCATATAAATTTAGGAGGATAAGCACTGAAGAAAGATCATCCCATCTGACAATTAGGAGATCATTAGAAACTTTGGGAAAAGTCATTTCAAAGTATGAGGTGAGAAGCCAGAATGAAAGTGTTTGAAAAGTGAGTGAAAAGCTAGGAAGTGGAGACAGTGACTGAAGAGTTTTTCCTAAGAATATGGCTGAGAAAGAGAGTAAGTATGTAGAATAGTGAATAGCTTAAAAATTTGGTATGGTAGGTTTTGTGGTTTTTGTTGTTGTTTTAGCACATTTGAGGATTTTAAAGAAGGAACCTTTGATAAAGAGAGGTTGAAGTTTAGAGATAATGGTGCATAATTGAGTTTTCAATCTGCCAGGGAAACTGAGAGGATTAAGGGATCAAGAACATACATGAGGAAATGGCTTTACCAAGGATATTCACACCCAAATGAGTCAGAGGATTCCTTTATAGGAGATTGATTATGGAAGCCTTCATAAAGATTTATTCCCAAAGAACTGGGTTTTCTAAATGCTTTAGTAGAATATTGCATTTTAATGCATTAGACGGAGTTGACAACCTTTCAGAGGTCAAATCTGGCCTCAGATATTTACTTTTACTAGTTGTGTGACCTTGGGCAAGCCATTTAACTCTGATTGCCCTGCATCCAGGGCCATTTCCAGTCATCCTGATTCATATCTGGCCACTGGACCCAGATGACTTTGGTGGAGAAAGTAAGCCTGGTGATTTAGCACAGCAGCCCCCTCAATCCAATTCACTTTTTATGGCATCACTTCCCTGATGCTGTGATCTTCTGCAAAAATGAAGGACAAACATTATTATTATTATTATTATTATTATTATTATTATTATTCCCCTTTTTGACTAAGTCCTGCACCCGTTTTGGCCTTATTTTGGTACAGATACAGAGTGTGAGATGTGGATCTATGCTTAGTTTTTGCCATATTATTTTCCAGTTCCAGTTGAGTAGTGAGTTTTTAGCCCCAAAGTTAACATCTTTGGGTTTTTCAAACAATAGATTACAAATCATTTGATGCTGTTTCTTTTCTACTGATCCTAATCCACTGCTCCATTACTCTGTTTCTTAACTAGCACCAGGCAGTTTTGATGACTGCTGCTTTATAGTATAGTTTAGATTTGGTATAACTGGACCTCCTTCCTTTACATTTTTTTCATAAGTCCCCTTAATAATCTTGAAATTTTGTTGCTCCAAATCAATTCTGTTATGATTTTTTCTAGCTCTGTTATATGGTTATTTCATAGTTTGATGGGTATGGTACTGGATAAGTAATTTAATTTGAGAAGAGTTGTCATTTTTATAAGATTAGCTCAGCCTAACCATGAGTAAGTGACATTTTTCCAATTGTTTTGATCTGAATTTATTTGTGTTTATTTGTTTAGTAATTATGTTTCTGGGTTTGTCTTGGGAGATAGATTTCCAAATATTTAATGTTGTCTGCACTTACTTGAAATGGAAGTTCTCTTTTTATCTCTTGCCCTTGGGCTTTATTGTTTATATATATATACATATATATATATATATATATGTATAAATGCTGATGATATATCTGAGTTTATTTTATATCCTTCTATTTTGCTGAAATTGTTCATTGTTTCAAGTAGCTTTTTAGATGATTCTTTAGGATTCTCTAAGTATAACATCATATCATTTATAAAGAGTGAAAGTTTGCTTCATCTAATTCCATCAATTTCCTTTTCTTCTCTTATTACTAAAACTAACATTTATAATACTAAATTGAGCAGTAATGGTGATAATGGGTATTCTTATTTCACTTATAATCTTATTGGAAATGCTCCTAGTAGTTAATCCCTATTACATTTATTTGTTGATAGTTTTAGATATATATTGGTTATTATTTTAAGGAAAATTCCATTTATTCCTATACTCTCTGATGTTTTAACACTAGAGTATAGGAATGAATGGTGTATTTGATCAAAGGCTTTTTCAGCATCTATTGAGATATCATATGACTTCTGTTAGTTTTGTTATTGATATGTTCAATTATGTTGAGGGTTTTCCTAATATTGAACCATCCATGACAACCTGACATAAATCTTGCCTGATCATAATATATGATCCTAGTAATAACTTGTAATCGCTTTACTAAAATTTTATTTAAGATTTTCCATCAATGTTCAGTATGGAGATGGGACTATAATTTTCTTTGTCTATATTGATTCTTCCTGGTGTAGATATCAGCATCATATTGGCATCAAAAAAGGAATTTAATAGAACTTCTATTTTTAAAATAGTTTTTACAAAATTGGAATTAATTGTTCCTTATATAGTTGGTAGAATTCATTTGTGAATCTAACTGGATATGGAAATTTTTTTCTTAGGGAGCTTATTGATTGTTTCTTCAATTTATTTTTCTGAAAGGGGTTATTTAAATATTTTATTTCCTCTTTTGTTAATCTGGGTAGTTTGTATTTTTGTAAATATTCATCCATTTCACTCAGATTGTCAAATTTATTGGCATACAGTTGGGCAAAATAACTGAGTTCTTTAATTTCTACATCATTGTTGATGAATTCACACTTTCCTTTTTTGATACTGATAATTTGATATTCTTTCTTTTTTAAAATCAGATTAACCAAAGGTTTATCAATTCTATTATTTTTTTCAGAAAACCAACTTTTCATTTTATTTATTAGATCAATGATTTTTCTTGCTTTCAATTGTTTTAGTTTCTCTGATTTTCAGAATTTTTTATTTGGTATTTAATTGAAGATCTTTAATTTGTTCTTTTTCTAGCTTTTTTAGTTTCATACCATTTTTGGAACACCTCTTCCTCTATTTCATTCATATTTGGAGTCAGCTAGGTAGTGCAATGGATAGAGAACCAGGCCTAGAGTCAGAAGGACCTGAATTCAAATCTGGTCTCAGACATTTGATACTTGCTTAGCTCTGTGACCTTGGGCAAGTCACTTAAACCCATTGTCTCATAGGTGGTAGGTGTCACAGTGATTAGAGCACTGGCCTTGGAGTCAGGAGGACAGGAGTTTGAAATCAGCATCAGACACTTAAGGCTTACTAGCTGTGTGACCTTGTGTAAGTCACTTAAACCTGATTGCCTGGCATCCAGGATCATCTCCACTGATGCTGATTCATTTCTGGCCAATTGATCCAGATGACTCTAGAGGAGAAAGTGAGGCTGAACACTTATCACAGCACCCCCCATACAAATCCAAATCAAATGCTTGATGATGGTGATGATTATATATATATATATATATATATATATATATATATATATATATATGAGTTTATTTTATTGAGATCATGTTCTTTTTTGAGAATGAAGAATAAAACATTTTATTCATATAAGAATTTAGAGACAAAATTTTTTCTAAAAATTGCTTTGGTTACATCATAAATTTGGTATGATGTCTTATTGTTATTGTTTCCTTGAATGAAATAGTTGATTACTTCTCTGTTTTTTTTTGGGGGGGGCGTTGCAAGGCAATGGGGTTAAGTGGCTTGCCCAAGGCCACACAGCTAGGTAATTATTAAATGTCTGAGGCCAGAATTGAACTTAGGTCCTACTGACTCCAGGGCCTGTGTTCTATCCACTGGACCATGTAGCCACCCCAAATAGTTGATTACTTCTCTGATTTGTTGTTTGATGCACTTGTTCTTCAAAATTAAGTTATTTACTTTCTCATTAACTTTTGGTTTATCTTTCCATGGACCTTTATTACATGTAATTTTTCTTGCATCATGATCTGATAAGCATGCATTTATTATTTCTGCCTTTCTGCATTTGATTATAAAGTTTTTCTGCCCTAGTGTAGGGTCAATTTTGGTATAGGTGTCAGGTACTGCAGAGAAAAAAGTATATTCTTTTCTATTCCTGTTCAGTTTTCTCCAGAAGTCTCTCATATCTAAGTTTTCCAAGATTTTATTCATCTTCTTAACTTCCTTATTGTTTATTTTGTGGTTAGATTAATCTAATTCTAAGAGAGGGAGGTTTAGGTCCCACATTGCTAAAGTTTTTCTTTCTATGTCTCATTGTAATTCATTCTACTTTTCCTCTAAGAATTTGGATGATATACCACTTGGTGCATATATGTTTAGTTATGATATAACTATGACATAATTATGCTATAACTTATGGAGCCTTTTAAGATATACTTTCCTTCATCCCATTAAATAAGATCTATTTTTTGCTCTTTTCTTTGTCTGAGGTTAGGATTACTATCCCTGATTTTTTTTTTTTACTTTCGCTGAAGCATAATACATTTTGCTCAGATCTTTTATCGTTACCCTGTGTGTATCTCTCCATTCCAAATGTGTTTCTTGTAAGCAAAATATTATTTTCAATCTGGGTTTCAATCCATTCTTCTATCTGCTTGCATTTTTATAGGAGAGTTTATCCCCTCCACATTTACAAGTAAGATTACTAATTTCCCTCCATGTCGTCTTTCCCCATTTATATTTTTCTCTTTCCTTTTTTCTTATTCCTCCTCACTTATTTCTTATTCCTTCTTTTAACTTTTCTTTTAAATTTAAATTTTAACTTTGCTTTCACTTTTACCTTCACCTTTCCTTTCCTACTTCCCTGTAGGGTAAGATAGATTTTTAAACTCTATTGGGAATATATGTTATTCCTTCTCTGGGCCAAATCGATTCAGTAGGATTTACTCAGTGTGCACACCCTCCCTTCTTTCCCTCTATTATACTAGCTCTTTGTGTCTCTTCTCCTGGTATTATTTATACACTAATGCCTAGACTTCCTTTTGTATAGTCTTTTTTATATGTTTTTATAGTTTTTATCCTGTATTGATCTTACAAACCCTTTCTTAAAATAAACCCCTTTTATCTGTCTTGATAGAAGTTCTATTCTTAAAGTCTGATTGCTTGCTTGCTTGATAAGTAGCATTGCCTCATAGTCCTTAAATACCCTTCCCTCTTCTGTATAATTAGAAATATATTTCTCAAGAGTCATAAATCATATCAAATTATAATCCCTTTATAACTTATTTCTTTTTTACAATCCTCATGAACCAAAGCATCATGCAAAACCAAATCATTTCATGAATGAATTATTTTGCCCAAACCCACTCCATCCAATTGTAGCCAAAGTGTCAAGCAAAGCAAAAATCTTTTCCTGATGTTTTCATGTCCATTCCCTCTAAGTACACTCTCTCCCTCCATTTCTATAGTTCTCTACCCAGAGCTTTGCAACCCTCCCCAACTAAAGTATCAGATACACTCTTTTGAGCTCCTTAGCACTCTAACCAAAGTACTAAAACCTTTGTTAAATAAAGTAAGGATTAAGGCAAGATCACTTAGTAATCTATTTATGTCCAGACCTTTCAAGTAAGCATTTACCCTCTTCCCCTACTGTATTGCAGCCTTCTTTAGGTTATCTAGTAAAGCAAAGTCACTTCTGATTTAATTATGTATAGAACCTCTAAGTATTCTAAGTATTGGGATACCCAGAAGATCTCTCCAAAGAACTTCAGAATTAATTATAAGGCATGGGTGACACTGGCAAACAATGACTCAGCATAGAGAAAATGATGAACTCCATGAACAAGGGAAAATTCAAGTAGCTCAAAGGAACCCTAAGATACATAAGTTTAGGATAAATAACTCATTTGTTCACCTGGACTATTTGTGCACAACTTATGGGAGAGCTTTTTGAGTTTATATTTGTCTTATCAGTCACAGTCAGATATATTATAATTTGTCTCAAACATAGTGATGTCATTTTGATCTACAATAAAGAAGGACAAGTATTAACCATACCCACATATTCCCTTCAACTACATTCAACCTTTAATTATACTAAAAGAAATAAAATTCTCAGGAGTTAAAAGTGCTGTCTTCTTTGCAAGGATGTATATAATGTAATGTTCTCAGCTAGCATTTGTTTTTTTTCCCTCTTTCTGCTTTTTTGTTTTATGTATCTCTTGAGTCCTGTATTTGAAGATAGAATTTTCTGTTCAGTTCTGATCTTTTTTTCATAAAATTTTGAAAGTCCTCTATTTCATTGAAAATTCATCTTTACCCTGACAGAATATGCTGAATTTTGCAGGGTAGTAAATTCTTGGTTGTAATCTAAGGTCCTTTACCCTCCAAAATATCATATTCCATGCCTTCTAATACTTGAATGCCAAAGCTGATCAATCAAATCTGATTGTGTTTCTTTTGAATTTAAATTGCTCCTTTTTGATTGCTTGCAGTATTTTCTATTTTATTTTAGCATTCTGGAATTTGACCATGATAGTCCTTAGAGTTTTTAATCCTGGGATCTCTTTCTAGAGGTGTTCTTTGTATTCTTTCAAAAACTATTTTGTATTCTTGATCTAGTATAAGACAGTTTTTCATAAAAATTTTCTGAAATATATTTTCTAGGTTTTTTTTTTTTGATCTAGGCTTTCTGGTAGAACAATAATTCATAAATTATCTTTTCTGGATCTATTTTCCAGGTCATTTGTTTTTCCTAAAAGGTACTTTACATTTTCCTTGATTTTTTTTTCAGTCTTTCCATTTTGTTTGATGGCACCTTCATGCTACTTTTGTCTCTCCTTTTCCAGTTAGATAAGTTTACTTTTTGCCCAGTTGCATTTCCTTTCCAGTTGTCCGATTTGAATTTTAGATGAATTGTATGCCTTTTCCACTTGGTAGATTTTATTTTTTTGAGTTACATTCTTTTTCCAGTTGGTTATTTTTTCTTTTAAAGAAATTAATTTCTTTGGTCGATTTTTCATAATTTTCCTGCATGGCTCTCATTTCTTTTTCCATTTTTCTTCTTTCTCTCTTCTTTTATTATTGAAATCTTTTTTAAGCTCTTCTATGAGGTTTTGAATTTGAGTCCAATTCACAAACTCCTTTGAGATTTCACCATGTAGGAAATTTGTCACTGCTTTGTTCTGAGATGGCATTTTTATCATCTTTATCTAAATAGAATTTTTTTATGCTTAGCATTTTTTTGGTTTTTTGCTCATTTTGATTGTTTCCCTCTGCTCCTGGGTATAGTCCTAACCTTTTTTGTGATGGGATGAGGTCCAATCCCTGGTTTATCTCCTGCCAAGATGTTGCCTTTGCAACCCAGACTTTTCCTATGTAGGGCTTTGGTTCCTCCTTTATATCAAGGCTCTACATATGTAGTTGTTTGTTCCCAACCCAATCCTATCTGTTGCCCCAATGTTCCCTGGATTCAGACTTTGTCTGGGAATGGGACATTCCACACTTGCTGCTATCTAGCTGCCAGGACTTGGATTGCTGTCTAGGTGCTAGGACCTGGGCTGCACTGTGGTTAGAAGCCTTATGCTGACTTTCTCACTCTCCGGACTATCTGGTCTTTACTTTTTCCTTTTCCCTGAAGAGACAGACATTCACTGAAGATCCTCCACAATGTCTACAGCTGCAAACTTGTTTCATTCTTTTTTTTTCCTTTTGGTGGGATCTCTTACTTTAATGTCTCTTTAGAGACTTCACTTAATATCATGTAGAGAATAGCTTATGGAACATGCTGACTTCACTGCCATCTTGACTCCAACTCGGAAGTCCAAGTGAGTAACTTCTGAGGATCCATATCTTAAACTATAATGAAATCTGTAGTTAATCATTAACATTTAAAATTTCAGAGAGCAATAGGAACTGGACCTGTGATTTCGCTGATAAAGGAAACTTGTGAATGGAGAAAATTCCTCAACAATTGCAAGTTGATAACTTCTCTGAATTTTTATTTTAATCATAGAGTTTATGTTTATAACATTACTATGTTAAGTGTCTGGACTTGTCTGAAGTCACATAGCCACTCACACAATATTAGATTGCTCATTTTTATTTTTGACCTCTGCTCCTGGGGTATAGGGAGTATAATCCTGATCTTTTTTGTGCTGAGATGAGGTCTGATCCCTGGTTTATTGTCTGCCAAGATGTTGTCTATGCAATCCAGGCTTTGCCTATGTAGGGATTTGTCTCCTCCTTTATGTCCAGGCTCTGCTTATGCAATGGTTTTGTTGATTCTTCCAAGTTTCAAGTCACCTGGAGAAAGAGTTTTGATAATAGTGAGAAGTCCTGCTAGGGCTGGACCATGAAAGAATCAAAATGTTGAAGATATTTGTCTTTTTGCTCCCAATTTTTAGTATGAGAATTACCTTGTTCTGTCCCTACTAGAAGGCATAAGCAATAAATTCAAATCCTGCCTCAGGCACTAACTAGTAATGTGTCTAAAAAAATTTACTCTCTCAGTCTCTGCTTTTTTCATCTGTAAAATGAGGGGACTGGATTTAATGGCCACTAAGATCCCTTTCACCTATAAAGCTCTGTTGTGTGTGTGTGTTTTTTTTTTTCTGGCAAGGCAATGGGGTTAAGTGGCTTGTCCAAGGCTACACAGCTAGGTAATTATTTGAACTCAGGTCCTCCTGACTCCAGGATTGGTGCTCTATTCATTGCCCCACCTAGCTGCCCCCAAAGCTCTGTTTATTTACTGTTTACAGTTACAGCTATTGATTTTCCTTGGGGGTTTCAGATCTTTATAACTTCCTTCCATCACTTGCTATCAAGGCTTATCTTACCTATCCTTTGTTCTGTTCTTTCAACTCCTGCTTCTCTGAAAACTACAAATAAGAAAAATCAATCCTTACTAAAGCATCAACAAGGTCTGTGCTTAATTACTGTGTCTGACTCTTCACATAGAATACATCAGTTTTAATATTACTGTGATACAGTGGCAAGAGTCATACTCAAATCCAGAAAAACCTGTTCAAATGTTACCTCTGACACATCTCTGCTGCATAAACCTGAGCAAATCACCTAACTACTTTGTGCTCTAGATAACTCTCGAAGACTGTATGTTGGGAGATTTTGTTCTCCTGGGAATTTCTCATACCCGTGAACTCAAGTCCAGAACCTATATCTTTTTCATCACAGAGACACAAAGCTATAATCCAAAGTAATCCTGTTATGGTGGAACTAGTAACTACTGTGAGGGTAAGTAGGGCTCTTATGAAATCAAAACTCAGTCATAGGTTGTCGCAGAAAATGAAATTTTATAAATCAGTGCCTGAGCAATCCCATTAATTTCCAATATTCAAATCATATTGATCATCCTAAGTCTGAGGACTTGTTTTATCTATATCCAATTGGTCCTCTGGGCCACAGATTATCAGAAGAGGATACAACACAGATTGCCAGAGGAGTAAGTCTAGTCATGGAAAAAGTCAAGAGTAACTGCCTAGTGATCCTTTTAATCATCCAGTTATTCATGGCTTTCCTCCTGAGCTCTTGAGCCAGTCTCTGCTCCTGTGTTGGTTCCAATTTTCTTTAGCACAGTTGGGAAGTGAATTTGCTCTGTGGATTCTTTTGACCTTCCAGTTGCTTATATCTGCTTTGAATTTGGGTGGTGAATCTCATTTTCCTGCTTTGCTCTTGCAGGCACTGTTTAGGGGAATTGAGAGTTCAGTTCAGGAGAATTTCTGTGGGTGGCTTAATACCCCACCCCCATCTTCTTCCCATTGTTTAGAGAACAGGAAGAACAAGAGAAAAAAGATGAGAAGAGGAACTAAAAGCCCTCCCTCCAAACAAGCTGCCCCTGAAGATTGTCAGAAGCAGATGAAAATCAAGATGGGAGGAAATTAAGATAGCATCTCAAAGGGGGTTTGAATAAAGAATCACAATATACCTTCCAAGGCAATTGTGTTTCCTTCCAAATCACATAGTCTTGGAGCACAAACTCATTCAGGCAGCAAATTCTTAGTTCCCTTTCTTGCACTGTACTAGAGGAAAATCTAAATGTAGACATTTTAATAAAGACTTCTCTTTTCTTCACTTGGGATTGGCTGCTTCACTTAATCTCCAGCTTTAAAACTTCCTTAAACTATATTTCTAAAGAAGTATTCAGAGTTTGGACATTTTCTGTTTATTCCATTTCCTGGAGGAATGCATTGTCTAGAACTGGGAAACAGTTGGTAATTAAATTTTGATAATATAATAGTCAAAATATTCAAGTTTTGATCTCAGGTCTTATTTCTGTGTTATTTAAATCAAAGAGAATCATAACCAACCATCTGTATCTGACCCAGAGCTTAGTCTTTCTGAAGTAAATGGGGATGGGAAAGCAAGATGTAGTTTCATCTTTGGCTAAAAAATAATCACATTTTTGATGTCTTGGGCCAGGGGAATGGTTCCAATGATTTAAGTATAGTGTGTCATAGTGGATAGAGCAGTGAACTTGGAGCCAGAAAGACCTGGATTTGTGGCCTTTCTGATTGTTATGTGGTCCTGGGTGAGTTACTTACCTTTTGAATCTGTATCTTCAACTGTAAAATGTAGATAATGTTTATATCCACTTCACAGGGTTATAGTGTGGGTATGTGTTGTGCATGCATTGCAGTGTAAACTTTATAGAATCATATAAGTTTGAGCTGGTACTTTTATTTTTTTGGTTTATTGATATTTGTATAAAACTGGAATAATAGTGTCCCCTGTTAAAATACAAAAGTTGAAAAGTGATGTTGATGACAACAATAATAATTTATATAGTAATTTAAGGTTGAAAGTACTTTATCAATACTTCTTTTTTATCTTCACAACAAGCCTAAGAGACTGATGCTATTATGATTCCCACTTTACAGATGAGAAAAACTGAAGTAGATAGTAGTTGTGACTTTGCCAGGTGACATAGCTAATAAATATTTTAGGATGCATTTGAAATTGGGTCTAGGACTCTATCATTGTGTTATCTGACTGCCTAGTTATTAGACTAGTTTTAGAGGATAACATAAAAGTGTTCACTTATGAATATGATGAGCTTGAAATTTCGAGCAAATATCTGAAATTAGAAGAGAAGCTAAGGATAGAAATGTACAGTTTGGCATATTTTCTATTGAGGAAATAAAACCACAAAATCATAGAATTGGAAGCAATCTCAAAGGCCATCTAGTCCAACCTGTATCTAAGCAAAAATACTCTGTTTTATTTCAAATTCTTCTTGAATATCACTCTGTTGAAGAACTTACTTCCTCACAAGGCAGCCCCTTTGACCTTTGAACAGATAGAATTGTTTAGAAGATCAAACTTAGATGAAGCTGAAATTGCAAATTTTATCCAAAGTTCCTTGTCCTATCTTTGAGACTCCATGGAAAATAAGCTTCTTCAAAACAGACATATTTCATGAAGATAAGCCTCTCCAAGATAAAAAAAAAATGCCAATTCTTGCTGTTAATCCTTATAGCATTCTGTTGTCATTTCACAAACCTAGTTGCCCCACTCTGAATTTGCTCCAGCTTCTCAATGTCTTTTCCTTAACATACATTGAATATATATATATATAGTAATATAGATAGATAGATAGATAGATAGATAGATAGATAGATAGATAGATAGATGTTCTACAAGTCAAACTGGATTCCTTGCTTTTCATCATGAACAGCATTCTATTTACCATATGTACCTTTGTATAGACTGCCTCCCTAGGCAGTATTACTTTTCTTCCTTACCTTCTGCAAAACTAAGCATGGGCCTTATTTCCTTCATGAAATTTTTCCTGAATCTCACTTCCCAATTACTTCTGCCAAATTTTGCCATAATATTTTGAATTTATTTGTTAATTTACATATACTTGAATGTTGTCTCCTTGAAGGAATGGAAGTTTCTTGAAATCAAGAATGATTTTTTTGTGTGGTATCTTGTATGACTAGCATTCAGACAATTACTATTAGACTGTTTGATTTCACTCAAACACATTGTTCAGAATTGAAGATAATTCAACTTTTTGGACAATGAAGAATACAGCAAGACTTAACCTCTCTTGTCCTGGACATTTGCATGTAGTTAAGGCACACTAAAACCACATTTGTGGTCTTTTGGTCTTTGACTACCAAGAAACATGGAAGATTAGAAAATATTATCTACAGAGCAACTCTTCTTAATTACTATTGAACTTTCAGTTAACTAACACCTTTGATCTTTTTTAAAAAATGATAATCTTTACTAAGAAAGTTTCTTCCATTCTGTAGCTGATAATTGATTTTTAAAAAAGAACCTTGTGTAGGACTTCAGAGTTCCTCACTTTCTTACTAGATTTGTTCTATAGTTCTAGTTTCTTTTTCACCTAGGGTACTGGCTATACTTCTCAACTCTTTGTAATCCATATGTTTGATATGGATGTCATTTATGCTTGGGGCTATCATTGATAAATATGTTCACAAGGAAAAAGCCCTGATGTCTATTATTAGAGTATTCTCTTAAGATTAATATTGATGGTGGGGGAGAGCCAAGATGGTGGCTTGAAGGCAGGAATTACCAGAAACTTGTTCCCCAAAAACTCCAAAAGTCATCAAATTATGACTCTAGCCAAAATTTAGAGGGGCAGAACCCACAGAAAGACTGAGTGATACAATTTCCCAGGCCAAGACAACTTAGAAATTCTACAGGAAAGGTCTGTTTCATCAGGACTAGGGGTTGGAAAGAGTCGCAGTGCAGACACTGCAGCACAACCAGTTCTAGGTTTCTAGGAGCAGCCTATGGAGCACCTGGGTCCCTGGGGACATCTGAGTTCATGGCAGAGGAGGCAGTTTCCAGACCTCTTGGCCCAGGGATCACTGGGGACTGCTTGAAGGGGTGATGAGAGCCACCTACCCAGCAAAACTGAATATTCTCTTTCAGGGGGAAAAGATGGACTTTCAAAGAAACAGGGGATTTACAAACTTTTCTATTGAAACAACCAGAGCTGAACAGAAAGTTTGATCTCCAAGTATAGGACTCAGGTGAAGCATAAAGGTAGTGAATGAGGACTAATTATGATGAACTTAATGATGTCAAACTGTTTGTATTCCTGCATGGGAAGAAGATACTGTTAACTCACATGAACCTTCTCATTTATCAGAGCAACTGGAAGAAGCTTATATAGATAAAGCACAGGAAGGAGTTGAATATAAGGGTATAATATAGTATAAAGATGAAGTTAGTGAGTGATACAGTAAAGTACTGGGAGGAAGGGAAAGGAGAGGAAGAAGGGCCAAGATATTTTACATAAAAGAGTCAAGGAAAAGTTTTTTCAATGGAGGGGAATGGGGGAAGGGCAGGGGAAACAAGTGAACCTTCATTCTCATCAGAAATGGCTCATAAAGGAAATAACCTACACACTTAATAGGATATATAAATTTATCTTGTACTAGAGAAAAATGAGAGGAATGGGATTGGATAAGGGAGATTGGGAGAGGGGAGGGGAGAGTAGTAATAGAAAGGAGGGAAGATCATGGGAGGAGGTACTCAGATACAATACACTTCTGAGCAGGGACAGGGTCAAAGGAGAGAGAAAATTGAATAAATGAGAGTGGGGAGGAATAGAATGGAGGGAAATACAGCTAGTAATAGCAATTGTGGGAAAAATAGTGAAGCAACTTCTCTGGTGTACTTATGAAAAAGAAGGCAGCTCATCCCAGAGACAGAGCTGTTGGAATCTAAACACAGACTGAAGTACACTTTTTTCCTCTCTCATTATTCTTGAGGTTTTTCCTATCTTTTTTTTTGGTGGGGAGGGGGCTTTATGTTTACTCTTACAAGATTATTGTAATAATATAAAATAAACCAAAAAAGATTAATGTTGATGCACTACTCTTTTAATTTGGAGTATTAATTTTTAAAACTATCAACTTACCCAGAATCCTTTTATTATGTACACTATATTTTCCCATTTTTGTTCAAAAGAATATTATGAGCTCTTCTGCCAATGTTTTACTGAAATCTAGCATGTTTATGTCATTTCTATGATCTACTAATCTAGTAAACTCTGTCATACAAATGAATTAAAACTGAACTAGTACAAATTGCTTTGATGATCATCCCTTCCCTAATTTCTTATAAAGTAATCCTTTTATTGAGATTTAGATCTATCCCATAGAATAAGCAAGATAAAAGAATACTATCATCCTCTTTTGTTCCCATATAATCTATTAGCTATTCATTTTTGTGAAATTGGTAATTTTGAATTCATAATATATTCCATATTTAATAGAGCAATGTAGAATTTGCCCAAAATTGAAATTAGGTTTAATAGGTTGCAGTTTGAAAAAAAGACTCTTTCTTCCTCTATGTTTTGGAGATCTATCCAACATTGGCCTGATTTCAGTCCATGGCATCTCTATTGTACTCCATAATTTAAAAAAAAAATTTCTTGGTAATGTAATATCTTCCAATTTTTTCAGTACCCTGGAATATAATTTAATCCAGACCTAGTGACTTGAATTGAGAACAGTTCCATTTTCTTTTTCCTCATTTAATTTAGATTTTAGTTCTCTTTAAACTGATGGTAATTTTTCTTCATATAGGAAACAGATAAAATAGAACTTAAATAGTTCAACCTTCTATTATCTGTTATCCTTGTCCAGTTTTTCATAGGCAGTATTCCTATTGCTTCTTTGATTCTCTACTCAAATCTAGCTAGCTAAAAATAAGCTTTCTTTTGATCTTAGAATATATTGCCAAACTCAGTTCACTCTGTACTTTATTGTCCTTGGCATTATTTTTATGGAATCCTATCACTCTTTTGTATTGAGCTTAAGTTATGGTTCTTGCTTCCATTTTCTTCACACACCTTTTCTAATTTTCAATTTATTAATGAGTTCCTTGTGCTACCACACTGGTTACTTTTGACATATACCTCTTTTTCCACATAAAAATCTTATGGTTGTTTTTTGTAATCATGATTTCATTCTTGAAGACTTCTGATCTCTCAATTCAGTTTCTTCAGAATCTTTTCTTTATATAAATTATCTTCTTCTTTTTGAACTTGGCAATCATCAACATACAAAATATTTTAAGGAAAAAAAGAAAAAAACAATCTATCGAATATTGTGAAGTAGGAAGTTGTCATGTATCCAGTTAATTTTGTGCTTTTAGATGGCTTTGAAGAGAGTGTGGGAGAGTGAGTCAGTTTGAAGAACAGAATTAAGAAAACATTTTTTTATAATTCTGACTATGTTTGTATGTTGTAGGAAAGGAGTGGGGGAGGAAGAGACTGAAGATGCCAGAACGAGTGGATATTTAATGGAACAGAATCCTCAAAGTGGCAGAAAGGGATGGAACAATTGGCACAGGTAGAAGTTAGCCTTGAAAAGGAAGAGGGACACTTAATCTTTTGTGCCTTGAGGGAAAAAGATAGATGAAAAAAATGGGAAAATTTTGATGCAGAGAGAAGAGAATTCTGGAAAATATGAACTTGTTTTTCCTCTGTGAATTCATCATTTGAGACTGAGGGATCTAGGAGCTTAAGAGTAAAGAAAAATTTAAGAATTCAGAGAAATTGGATAAAGATTCAATAAGGGAAATATCAAAGTACTATAAAGCAGTAATTAGGGGGAAAGGGTCCAGTTGGGATTAGCTAGCATGAATTTTTTATAGGTTTCATGAATTTAGGGAGAGCAATTTATTTTATTCATGGCAGTGAAAACTGATAAACTTTACATTGCTACCACAAATGTCTACCACTAATAACAATCTGAAATTTATTTATATAATGCTTTTACATTTACAAACTGCTTCTATTACTTAAAAAATTCCTCTTTATATCAACACTGTAAGGGAGCAGCTATGACTGTTATCCCCTTTTTATAGATGAAAAGAACTAGACCTAAAAGAATCATATGGTATATTCATAGTCATATTTCTAATGTACACTGTAAGTGGAATTCATTCTTCTGCCTCTGGTAAAACATTAGAATAATAGAAGTAGTAGTAGCAATAAAAACAACAATGGCAGCAACAAGAAGTGACATCTATATAACTTTTTAAATTTTCAAAGCAGTTTTCACAAAATACAAGAATCCTTTGAAAATGTGCTATAAGTGTTATTTGCATTTTAGAGAAGCGGAAACTGAAACTCTGTAAGGTTAAATCACTTGTCTATGGTCATACAACTATTGAATATCAGAAGTGGAATCTGATCTAACACTATAACATTCCAAAAAATAGTAAAACTAGGCTTTGAAGGAATACAGATAAGTGCAATTTCATATTAGGATCTAGAAACTTAAGTTCAAGAAGAATCTCTTCCTTTGACATATACCTGGTAGAAACATCCTAGCTCTCTCCAATCTTTTTATTCCCTCAGTCAATTTACAGTTTCTTTTTGAAAAAAATGATTTTGTGGTGAATAATTATGTTCCATATTCATGTCTGGGCTCTCAGGAAAGGGCATGGAAGTGGACTGCTTGAACCTGCAGAATGATAACCCTGGTTTAACACAGTTAAGAGAATAATTTTTCAAAATATTGCTAAACTAATATTCCTCATGGATTGATCCAGTAATGCCATTCCTTTGTACAAAAGTCTTCAGTAGTTAATTATTTCCTGTAAATTAAAGTTCCAGTTTCTCTCCCTGTTGTCTACACTCTGGTACTACCTTACCTTTTAGTCTATGTCAAACTGCTGTACTTCCTTCTATTATACTCTCAGCTCTAACCATATTCTACTCTAGTCTCTTGAAAATGCCTTGGCTTTTCCACCTTGTGTGATGTTGCTCTTTAAGAAAAAAATGTTTTCTTTCTTTATCATTTTTATAATATTTTATTTTTACAATACTTATATTTCTGAACTTATCTCCCTCTTCTATCCTTTCCCCTAGTGAGTTATCCTTTTTTAAGAACAAGAGAAATAACAACAACAAAGAAAAAGCAAAATCAATTTGATCATCTACACATATGTGTATTTATCAAGGAAGGAAAGTATATGAACTTTCGTGATATGTCACAAGATTCAGATTTATCATAGTTGGTATTCAGGGTTTGGTGTGTGTATGTTTGTGTGCATGTGTGTATGTGTGTGTATGCATGTGTGTGTGTGTGGTTACTTTTTTCCATTTACATGGTTGCAGTCTTGTATGTAGTTTCCCTTGTTTTGTTCATTTCACTTGCATCATTTTATGTATCACTATGCATTTCTAAATTCTTTCTATTCATCATTTTAAGGTGCAGTAATATCTATTTATATTCATATGCCATAATTTATTTATTCTTTAGCTAATGATCATTTTTATCATCAAAAAATATTTCTATGATTACTTTTGCCTTTATAGGGTAATATGTATAATTATAACAGTTGAATCTCTGAAAAAAGGAGATGGATATTTTAGTTACTTCTAAAGAATAATTCTAGATCAATTTCCAGAATTGTTGAATTAAATCACAGTTGCACAAACAATACATTGATAAGTTTGTCTTTCTGCATCACCTTCAACATTGACAATTTCTTTCTTTTGTCATAAGCTTACCTTCTTCCTATGTGCCAGCTGAAATAACACCTCTACAAATCTGTCATTTCCCACCTGGTTGCACTTTGCTGAACTTCTCAACTTTGTTCCAAGAAACTTTATTATGCAAGATCATTTCATCTCTGGAACTTCTCCCTCTAACCTTGAGTCTCTTCCTTCCCTCTTATTAAAGAATGTAGAGAGTTCTCCTTCCAGAATCTCCATTTAAGGAAGAGGCTTAGATCAGTCATCTATTCATTTCTCACATAATTGAATTCATTTGGATTTATCTATCAGTACTAGTGTACTGGACATTCTTCTTCCTTTAATATGTTGTCTTCCCCCATTAGATTGTTGTTGTTGCTTGTCCTTCTTTTTACTTGTTTGCTTTTTTTCAAGTCAATGGGGTTAAATGTCACAAGGTCACATAGCTAGTTAATTATTAAGTGTCTGAGGCCTGATTTGAATTTAGGTCTTTCTGACTCCAGAGCTGGTGTCCTAGCCACTCTACCACCTAGCTACCCCTGTCCTTCATTCATGAAGAAGACCATGACATCAGGGAGGTGATAGCCATGACAAGCACATGTATTGGATTTGAGTGAGGGGGTGCTGTGCTAAGTCGCCTGTTTCAGTTTCTCCTCTGGAGCCATCTGGGTTCAATAGCCAGATATGAATCAGGATGACTGGAGATGGCCCTAGATGTGAGGCAATCAGGGTTAAGTGACATGCCTGAGGTCACACAACTAGTAAGAATCAAATGTCTGAGACCAGATTTGAACTCCCATCCTCCTTACTCCAAGTTTCAGTGATCTATACACTACACCAGCTTTTCGACTTGGCCTTTTTGACTATGGAAAGGGAAGGCAGCATTAAGGGATGATCCAAGTTCTCTTCACTTCCCAGCTGTGGAGGTCTAAGAAATGATGACAAAGAGACCCCATCAGGATCTGTTACCAGAGCATCCACAAGACCAGAGATTCCTCTGTAAAAGTTGAAGTTTATCAAGATCATGCTCAGTCAGGTCTTGAAAAAATATTGATTCTCTTTATTATCAAGACAGATGATATGGAACCTGATGTTTATTTGACAAGATTTGAGTGACTTAAATTGCATATACCAAAACAGCCAAATTCACTTTTGATTAAACTATCAGAGGTAATTAGATTTCCCTTAGGAACACTTCCTCTTCAAAGAGCATATAAATTAGGAACCCTACCACCTTTAGGGTCTTTGGTCTAAGAGAGATGGCCAAATGACCATCTTTTTATTAATAATCTGCAGCCTTTAAAGCTTTAATTCTTTGAAGATGATATGATGGTATACCCAGAAAACTCAAGAAAATCAACTAGAAAACTCCTTGAAACAATTAACAAATTCATCAAAGTAGCAGGATATAAAATAAACCCACATAAATCATCAGCATTTCTATATATGAACAGCAAAGGCCAAGAACAAGAGATAGAAAGAGAAATTCCATTTAAAATAACTATAGACAACATTAAATACTTCAGAATCTATCTCCCAAGACAACCCCAGAAACTGTAGGAATACAATGATAAAGCTCTCCTTACCTAAATAAAATGAGATCTAATTAATTGGAAAAATGTCAAAATGCTCATGGTTAGGTTGAACTAATATAATAAAAATGACAATTCTACTCAAATTAAATTACTTATTCAGTGCCATACCAATCAAACTACCAAATAACTACTTTATTGAGCCAGAAAAAAAGTAACAAAATTCATCTGGAGTACAAAGAATAGCAAGGAAGCTAATGGAAAATAAAGGAAAGAAAGGTGGCCTTGCTCTATCAGATCTAAAACTATACTATAAAGCAGCTCATCAAAACTGCCTGGTACTTGTTAAGAAATGGAGTAATGGATCAGTGGAGTAGGATAGGTTCAAAGGAAACTGCAGTAAATTACTACAGCAGTCTACTATTTGAAAAACCTAAAGACAACCTCTAGGATAAGAACTCACAATCTGACAAAAATTGTTGGGAAAACTGGAAAATAGTATGGGAAAACTAGGCATAGATCCACATCTCACACCCTATACCAAAATAAGGTCAAAATGGTACAGGATTTAGAAATAAAGAATGATACCATAGATAAATTACTAGACCAAAGAAATACTCTATTTATCTGATCTATGAAAAAGGGACAAACATATAACCAAAAAATAATTAGAGCATATAGAGCATTGCATCAAATTTATAAGGTCAAAAATCATTCCCCAATTGATAAATGGTCAAAGGCTATGAATGGACAGTTTTCAAAGGAAGAAATTAAAGCTATACATACATATATATATATAATCACATGAAAAAATGCTCCAAATCACTATTGATTAGAGAAATGCAAATTAAAACAATAATGAGGTATCATCTCATACCTACTAGAATAGCCCAGATGAGAAAAAGGGATTATGATCAATGTTGGAGAGGTTGTGGGAGTATTGGGACATTGATTCATTGCTGGTGGAGTTGTGAATGGATGCAACCTTTCTGGAGAGCAATATGGAACTATGCCCAAAGAGCAATAAAACTGTTCATACCTTTTGACCCAGCAATTCCAATTCTAGGACTATATCTAGAAGAAAATGTAAATAATGGAAAAAATCCTGCATGTTTCAAAATATTCATAGTGGCTCTTTTTGTAGTGGCAAAGAACTGGAAATTAAGGGTATGTTCATCAATTGCAGAATGGCTAAACAAGTTATGGTACATGAATACTATGGAATATTATTGTTCTATAAGAAACCATAAATGGTTGGACTCTAGAGAAGCTTGGGATGACTTAACGGGATCTGATGCTGAATGAAAGGAGTAGAGCCAAGAGAACAATGTATACATCTACAACATTATGAAAAGAACAACCTTGATAGAAGCAGTTCCTTCAAACAGTCCAGAGAGCTAGGACAACTGTACCAGCTAGTAATGGTCTATATTATCCTCAGCCAGGGGAAGAAAAACAAAACACCCTTCAGAATATGATGAACACTTTATAAAAATTATCTCTTATGTCTCTCTTTTCCTTAATCCTAATTCCTCAAACTACATGTTAATCAAAAATATGTGTTTACAAATACTAACCTGACTGTTTGCTGCTGAGGGGAGGGGGTGGGAAGGGAGGATGGAAGGAAATTTTATCATTTAAAAATATACAAGTGCATATGGCTGAAAAAATTAATTAATTAATAAAAAGAATACTCCGCATCCCTCCAAAAATAATAATCTGCTGATTTAATTAATAAAATTATTAAATTGCTCAAAGCTTTTAAATCATGACATATCCTATGGCTTTCCAAAACTGTCTTTCATCACTTCTTATAGTACAGTAGTGAAATAGGTCATTGTTTATGGGCAGAACGGTAAAGGATTTCATAATTTAGAGATGTATATTTGGATTGAAATTTTGAGTCAGTCAATCAATAAACATTTAGAAAGTGCCTATTAAGTTTTAGACATTGGGTATACAAAAAAATTTAAAAAATAATTTTACTTTTTTAACATTAAGTTTCTCTCTCCCTCCCTTGCTTCTTCATATTAAAGAATGTCCCCATGTGATACAGTAAACCATTGTATATAAACTATTACTATGGATACTTCTCTTTATCAGTTCTTTTTCTAGAGGAGGATAAAACTTTTCTTCACAGTCCTTTGTAGTTGATTTGAGTATTTATAGGACTCCGAAGTACTTGGGTGTCCACAATTATTCTTCACACAATTTTGCTGTTATTATATGCAATGTTTTCTCTGTTTTGCTCACTTCACTTTTCTTTATTTCAAGTGTCTTTCCATATTTTTTCCAAAATCAACCAGTTGATAATTTCTTACATGTATTCCATCACAATCATATGTCACAACTTGTTTAGCCATTCTCTCAATGTTGGGCATCACTTCAATTGCTAGTTCTTTGCCGCCACAAATAGAGCTGCTATAAATATTTTATAACATAGAAGTTCTTTTCTTTTTTCTCTCTCATCAGCTTGGGAAATAGATCTAATAGTGTTGTGGTTGAGTCAAAGCTTTACACAGTTTCATAATTCTTTGAGCATAATTCCAGATTGCTCTCTAAAATGGTTAGGCCATTTCACAGTTCCACCAACCATATATTAATAACATTTTTCCACTTTCCTTCCAACATTTGTTATTTTCCACATCTATCATTTTAGCCCAAGAGTCAGGACTAGAACCACAGTCTAATGATTCTCAGATCAGTGCTTGTCTCAATTTGTCATAACACTTTTCAGTTATTTTTTTTTCTCTTTACATCTAGCTTAGGTCTTAGTCCTGAATGGATGGGAATTTTGAAGAGGTGGAGAAAAGGAGGAGCAGTAAATTTGGAACATAAATCATCATAAATGGAAATCATATTTTAGGTGGAAAGTCTCAGAATGGGCAGCAGTAAACAAGCCTGAGGGCACAGGTCATATGAGAATGTAGGGAAAAGGTGACAGTGGAAGTCAAATGCCTTATATGTACTTCTAATGATTCATTTCCACAATATCTGTGACTTCTTTAGCTTTTTGTACAAGCTATTGTAAAATGGTCTGAATTGATTGTAGTTAAACTGTCCACATTATGTCAACTTATTTTCTGACCATACTCCTCCTGAGTCTTGAGTCTCTTGAGGTTTAATTTTCTTTTAATTTAAAAATAAGCTTGATATTATTTTGAAGAAATTGCTGCCAATCCTGGTTGCAAAAATGATGAAAAACTAATCTAATCATAGTGACTACTTTCTGACAATAAGCCATGCAACAGTAAAATAATCTTTAATAATGTGTTTTGGAGCTTTTCTAGGGAAAAGATTGGGAGATAAGTATTTCAACCATCATCAGTTATAATTGATTGCCTAGAATAGATAATAGTACTTGCTATTAGAAGATCAACAAAGTATTCCTATTGACAAATTTGGAATGAATTAATTTTTTTAAAAAGAAATGTATTATGTCATTTATATGTTACCTAGGGCTTACATATCATTTAGATTACAATATCATTTAGATTAAAGTATTCTAATATCAAAGAGATTAGGACAGAAGGACAGAAGTAATTTCCAACTTTTTTTTTACCTATTTCAATATTTTGCTTGTTGTACCTGAGTATTTCTGAATTCCTAATGCAGGAAAAAACTGTGCACCACAGATTGATATTATTTCCAAAGAACTTCTGATAAGGACTCCTCTGGTTTCTTTAGTGCTTGATATGGATTGCTAGATTGAATTTTAAGTAGACAAACACTACTAAAAGTTTAGTCTTTAGAAGTCACTTATTTGATCATACAGTGGCAACTGTTTCTGCCTCCTATGAATATTTCCATTAATGTGGGTTGGAGAAAGGGAGAGGAGAGGAAACTCTAGACTATCAATAACTTCTCTATGAATCATTAGAAAAAAGCACCAGGCTTTCTCTTTTTTCTAGTTTGTGTTAGGTTTCTTTCTATGGGTAAACCTAGTAGCAGGTGGTTTAATGGGTTTTATTTTTATAGGAATGCCCTTAATGCAGAGAGTCACTTACCTGGTATGTTTTGATTGGTAACTCTTGGCTTGTTGGGGGGGGGATTATTTCCCCTTATTAACCAATTGCAGGAATTGTTCTTTGGCTTGATTATTCCTTTTGAATTAAAGTATTTAAGGCTCCTAAAAATTCCCATAGTTAATTTAGAAGTTATTTCAGTCTTTTATTAGCTATTGCCTGATTGTCATCCTTCAGTACCAAGTAGCTAGGTGATCAAATTGTCATTGTTTCTTTTCTCAGCCTAGAGTGGACTTGTTTTAGGGAAAAATTTAACTAGGGAAAATAAGTCAAAACTTTGCAGCAGTGTGCTGATAGAACCCAATATCTAGAGAATGGATACAGTGATACTCCACTCTAACTTTTATGCTAGTTAGTGCTATAGTCCCCCCACCTTCCCCCATCTTCTCCCCATACCTGCTGCTTCACCTTTCCTATTCTGACTCTGTAAGCCTGGGTTTGTGGGTCATGCTTAACAGTATATGAAAGGCTCTTTAGTTGATGGTCTGCTCTTTCTCCTGATACTGCACTAGGCTAGTGTAGAAATGTGCTGCTCTACTCAACTGAATTACCTTGGTGGAAGAATTCAATCTTATGGATCTATGTCCATAATTGTTCTTGATGTGGCCCTGGCATCTTCTGCTATGGAATATGCCACTTTTGAATTATTACAGCCTATTTGTCACTACTGATCTTTTGAAGGTATGACAAAGTGCATTAGGACTGAAAACCATTTTTGTGTCACTTTATTAATGTATAATTACTAGACCAAGGGCATTGTTTAGAAATTGTAGAGAATATTTTAATTGATTTGTATTAATTGTGTATACTAGTAATAACTTGTCATTGTAAAAACTTTATTTTTTGTTGCATAAACAATATTTAGTTCCCAAGGATGTTTGAATGTGTGGTAGTTTTATTTCTATCAGGGTATTTATCTAAGTGGTCTACAGTGGGACTCAGGGGGTAGAGATTCCCAATAGCTGATCAGCCTAGATGGAAATCTAAAGTACATTTTAATTCTCACAGCCCAGTGCCTAACACTTCTAGGATTTGGTCTTGTCTCTTGGACTGCATGCCCACATAGAGGAGTTCAGGAAGCATGAGGTATGGAAATAGAGTGGGAATTAGTTTTCAGTACAAACCAACGTAATCCATTAAAAAAAAGCTTAGAACAGGAAGAAAAGAAAGACCAGAAATTGATGAAATTAAATTCTGGTACATTGGTTTGAACATATTTTTTAATTACCTTCCCATATTCCTCTCATCCTCTTTTTTCCTCTCCTTTTCCATTTTCCTCTCTTTTCTTCTTTACTGTCTCTCTGTTTCTCTTTCCTTTCTTTATACCATTCTCCCTGGGCCACATATGTTCTATGCTATTCATTTTCTCTGTATTTCTACCAGGAATAAGGTACTTTGACTCAACCATAGGGAAAAGAATGAAGTCAAACATTTATGCCTGTGTTAATTAAGCTGCAAGGGAGTTGTAAATGGAAAAAACCTTTTTGTAGGTGTACACAATTGGCTGTTCCAGCAGCCATGAGGGAGAGACAAAGAATTTGTTCTTTTGGGAGCTTTGGAATAATTAGAGAGTAGAAGCAAAGTCCCCAAAGTCTGATGAAAGACTTGAATGTGGTTGCTTTGTGTTGGCATTTTCCTTGGTATCTTTGAATTCATGCTGTTTCTCCCTCAAATCTGTGGGGGTCACATTTTGACTGGCATAGAATATACATGCACCTGAATCCCATCACTGTCTCTCTCAAATCAATCATTCTGACTGCTTGGGAAATACTCTAACCTCATATGCTTCTAGGTTTCTGACATACACACTCATACACACATATAGACACACACACGTGTGTGTGTATCTATATGTAGATGCATATATACATAAATATGTAAATAAGCTAACTTTATTTGAACCAGTCACATTATTGTCATCTATTCAGATGCAGCTATGATATTAGAAGATCTAACCACGAATTCCTCAGCTCAGTGGATAATTTAATTTTTTATTTCTACTAAAACCCCTGGAATAATTTTTCTGTCTTATCTTAAATGCTATTGTGCTACTGGCTTTCTGATTTCATTTCATTAGTGTTGTGTATTCCTATCACAAATACTGGGAATTTTATTACTGTAAAATTTGTCTTAACTAGAGTTTTATTCAGTACCCACTATGTGTGCATCTCTGTGCTAGGTTAGGAAGCGATACAAATTCTAAAATACATTTGTGATATATTTTATATTTATGCTACCTAAATATTCCTTTTTTCTCCCTCCCCCAAGTTATGCTATATAACAAACATTTTAAAGGAAAAAAGAATAGAGAAAAGAAACAGGAAAAATAATCAATTTGTTGGAAAAATCAGAAAATACATGCAATGATCCAAACTCATGGATCTCCCAACTCTGCAAAGTATGGGGGAGTATCTCTCATATCTCTCCTTTGGAGCTATTTGAAGATAATCCTATCTATAGCCTAGGAATGTGACCTCAGATCTCATAGAAAATGTAAATCATCTGAGTAATTGTAAGTTGTAAAAGAAGCTCCAATTAAACTACTGGAAAATTTGCACATGACTCTGAGTCATTCTAGCAATTTGCTTTGTTCTGATTCAACATAATACCTTACCTGGCCTAAGTTTGATCAGAGATCAGTGATGTTATTTATATTACTTTGTCCTCCTGCTATGCTGAATGACTGCATTCTTATGAATAAACTGCCTTAAACAAGTCAATCAACCTAATTATCTCTAATAAAAATTATTAATAATCAAACTGATATGAGACCTTTCTTTGGTATCTCTCAGATGATATGCCACTCTAAAACTGAAATAATTAAGACAGGATAGTCTGCCCCCTTAAAGGAGCCAAGTTACAAAAATTTGGTAAAATAGGGGTTTCATTATTTATGGAACTTGTGGCACACAGTACCTGAAAAAATGTACAAAAGTTTTTGACATTTGTTGTTTAGAAGAAACAAAGTTAAGGTACATGAACATATCCATGTATCTTTGTACAAACATACACACACACACACACACATACACAAACACATATACACAGAGTTTCCTAAATTACTATCACTATCCACATTCTTGAGAAATGAGAGTTAATGTGGTTGAATTATAGCCATCCTGGACCTCTAAAATAGAGAAACTCCAAAGAAAAACTCAGTTGTATTCATTCCCTAGACTCTGTTTCATAAGGAAGCAAAGTAAACTAAACTTGATAAAGAGTTTTCAAAAATGTTGCAATAAAAAAATATTTTTTGCTTGACCATTAGATATTTAGAAGACTCAGTTCTATCCAGTAATCCTTTTTTTAACCACTCTGATTAATTGAGGCTTTGTTTTACATTTTTTATCTCCTAATTTTTTCTTTTACTCACTTCTAATCAGATCTAAGGAAGGCTGATGAATTTTAACCTCTGAAAATTCATTTATGAGACTTTAATCTACTCTCTCTTCCATTAAAAAAGGAGAAGCTGGGGTAGCTAGGTGGCATAGTGGATAGAGCACCGGCCCTGGAGTCAGGAGTACCTGAGTTCAAATCAGACCTCAGACACTTAATAATTACCTAGCTGTGTGGCCTTGGGCAAGCCACTTAACCTCACTACCTTGCAAATAAATAAATAAATAAGAAGCTTTTGGGCCTCAAAGTAAAGCAAAGAATAAAATCAGTTCCCATGATAATCTATGTACAATGGTTCATTCTTCCACTTTATTCCCTACCAGAATGAATGACCATTGATAGATTAAATGACAGACTGGCAATAGATTTTTGGAGATCATTGAGTTTTCCTCTTACTGGACAGTTAGGTGATACAGAGAATAGAGGATTCATACCTTTAATCAGGAAATCTTGAATTCAAATCTAACATCAAATACTTGCAATTGGAGCATAAGCAAGTCATTTAACCTCTGTCTCAGTTTCCCCATTTGTAAAATGGGGACACCTATTTCCCAAGTTGTTGTTGCGGATCAAATTAGATAATGATTATAAATTGCTTAGCATTACCTGGCCCATAATAAGAACTATGTAAATATTAGTTATGATGTTGCTGCTGCAGACAACAATATATTCAAAATATTCAGCTTATTTGACTCTTGATACTCTTAATTGTAATTGTTTCTGTGATCTGCTGTCATATTCATCTCTATTCTTTTTCACTTCTATTATGTTACTCCCTTGTTCAAAAACTTTCCATAACATCCTCTTTACTACTGCTTCAAACCTTCTTGACTTTTAAGACCCCCATAAAGTTATCTCTTCTTACTTGTATAAATCTTTTTCTACTATTTTCCCACATTTATACTCTACTGTAGTCAAATTGTTTCCTTAGCATTCCTTAAGCATGCCATTTTGCTTTTACCTTTACACTAATATTTTCCTTACATTTGGAATAGTCTTCTTACCAAACCATCTTCAGTTCCCCTGCCTTGATAAATCCTTCCCTGACTAGCCAACCCTTAGCTAAATCTCTCTCTCCTTTAAACTGTTAGAATTCTCAATTTGTATCACAAAATACAATGTTTAATTATATATTTATATTGTACAATATAACACTACTGTATCTTTTTATGTTTTTGTCTTGTCTCCAATTCCACTGGAAGCAGAAATACTTTTCCTCCTCTGTAATTTCTATGCTGTGACTCCTGATGCCTGCTTTTTCCATAGTAGTGCTTAGTAAACAAATACTTGTATACCCATTAATTTTTAAAGGTGTCCAAGTAGATTTCATCACATCAGTTAGGTGTCTGATCCAGCATTAGTAAACCTCCAATTTCATTTCTAGGCTTTAATGAGTTCAGTGAATCAGACATATACTGTGTGTACTGCTTAGAAAAATTTGTTAAAATGATTCCCTTCTTCTCTAACTCTCACAAAAAGAGTTGTCACTCCCATGTGATTTCTACTTCAGAGTCTGCTCTCAAAATATCAGAATGACTTGCAAGCAGTTTCTGTGATGCCCATCAGCTCAACACCTTCCCTCTGGGTCTTACAAATGAGCCCAAAACGGAAAATCAAAGGAGGTTCCCTTCAGGCTCTTCTAATCCCAATGATAAATCATTTGCACAGCTTAATTTAAAAAAAATGTTTATGTACCCCAAATATAATTCTTCCCCCCCAAGAATCAGAGTAGTTTGTATAATTTGTATAATTTTAAAAGAGAAATATGGAGTTTTCTTGTTATAATGCATTATATTTTTGTAATCAGAGTACATTGACATGCCTATATATTATGCTGCAGAAGTCTTAGATTTTAGAGCTGGGAGGTTTCAATACCACAGTCAGGGGTAGCAGTTAAATGTCTGTACTAGACCTGGGAGAGCTCCAGTATGATTCAGGTGAGCTATATTGCATTACTATTATGTTTGTAGAGAAGTAGGCAGCAGACAGTAACGAGATTTAAGAAATAGGATTTATGGAAGCTACTGCTGTTAGTTAACGGGCTGGCTCACATTGTAGAACCTTTGTGTTTAAATCCCCAACATCCAGTATAATGCACTGTGCCTAGGATATACTTGGTATATATTGAATTAAATTGTTTGTGGAGATTGTTTTAGACCCAGGAGAGTCTCTGGATTTTAAGAAGGATTTGGATACACTAGGAGTCTTCCCTGATGGGGATGTTTCTCTCTGTGCCATTCACATTCTGATCCTTTGGAAGACCACAAAAAAGATCCAACTGTTATATATATTTTCCATTTCCATAAGGATTTTTTCCCACAAGAATGCTCTTAGTATCTTTTTCATAACTAAAAGTCACACAGGGTATATGAGGAGAGTATATAAGGTTTTTCTAGAATAGCCCTTTGTACCTCAGATATAGGAATCAGAAACTCTTCCCAATTAGCACACACCCTCACATTTCACAAATAAAAGAAATAAGGTGCAGAGAGATGACTTACTTTCTGACTATAAGAACAGAAGTTTTCTTATTATACCATGATGGTCAGGTTGACATCTATATGTGCTTTGTCCTGAAAACTAAAATTGAAGAGAGCTGATCTTAAGCCTGTTAAAAAATAAAATGCCATTCATACAAGCAAGGCATTTATTCAGGCTTCTGCCAGCAACTGATCTTTATAGAAAGGGTAACTGGAAACAATAGTTAAAGAGATTGAACCTTTTCTTCCCGTGTTCTTCAATGGTAAAGACCTAATCACTTGAATATGTGGCATGGAGAAGGGGGAGGGTATAGAAGAGAAAGTGTTCAAACCTACTGTGAGTAGAAGAATTCAGAGTTGTTGTTCTGGCTCAGCCACTAATTAGCTGTGTGATCTTGAAAATGTTACATCTAAATGGTCACTTCAGTATGTTTTAGGCTGGAATTTCTCCCAGAATTAATAGGTATCATTTTGGATAATGGTTTGTTTAGTTTGGGTTTGTTTAAATAGCACTGAACTGGGAGTCCTAATCATTAAGCCCCCCCCCCCCCATTTTTTCTCTCTATATAGTCAATGTCTCCTTTGGTGTCCACAGAAATTTAAGTTAATATAGAAACCAATGTATCAAGGAAATTTATACAAACGTATTAGGGACACAAGCAACTAACCTTTTAAGAAACATTTCTGTTTTCGTAAACACCTCCTAGGGAAAGTGAAGGAATGTTTGGAAAATGCATTTATGGTGAGGTGGAGGACAGAACTGGAAAGGAGGGATACCTGGCATTTACCATGAGTTCTGTTTTTCCTTGCTTTGTAGTTTTGGGGAAGTCATTTCATTTTTTCTGGGACTCAATTTTCTCACTTGTCCAAGGGGAGATTCGGACTAGGTAATTCTGAAACTTTTTTCTAGATTATATTTCAGTACATCAGCAATGGAGGAGTAGTAGACATAAATTTGTTTCGTCTATAAGTGAGATCATATTTAATGTATTATTTAACCAGAAAATCACCACTTGAACCCAGGTACTCCTGACTCCAGGGCCGGTGCTCTATCCATTGCGCCACCTAGCTGCCCCCCCAACCAAACTACTTTTAAAAGATGCCTTTACATTTTTTTTTTGAAATTTTCCTGCTGTGTATATGTCCTTTCAAAGAGAACAGCAGTAGCCAATGTCTGTTGTTTCTGTTAAAATGCAGAAGAAACAGGAGCCCATTTCCTTCTCCAGGTTTTCAAATGAAAATATGTTCAACATCAAGCACAATTTATATCTAAACATTCCAACCAGATAAGTACTTGAGCTGTTTATATCCTCTTCCTTTAACATTTCATTATGGATAATAATGCCTCTATGGGAGTTTGCAAATGAAAATGATTTCCTTAATAATCTTGCCCTTTTCTATTTAAGAAACATTATTTCTTTTGTTGATGTGTTTAACAGTGGTAATGACTCATTCCAGAAGCACTTTTTTCCTTAATAAATATCTCAGAGATCCTGTCATGGCAAAGAAGGAAATGATTTTAGATTATGTGAAAGGGAACTCTCACATTCACAAGGCAACTTAGCAAGCATCATCAACTTTCTAATATTTTGGTGGACTGACAATGAAGAAATGATTATGCTGATTATTTCATACCCAAGCTCAGCATTCTGATTATCAAACTAGTTCCTCAAACATCCTCCCTGCCTCATCTCAAACCACACTAATCTTGTCTTCCCCATCATTATGCAAGTGATTTTCCTAAAGTACAGTTCTTATCATGTCTCTATATGACTCAGTGAACACCAGTGGTTCATTCTTACCTATGAACTAAAATCTCAACTGCTTTATTTGGCATATAATGAAAGCCCTTCTCATCCTGCTTGAACCTGCATTTCCAGTCTTATTACAGTCCTTCCCTCTAGCCAGTCTACAATCTTATCAAGCTGACCTTCTTGCTATTCATAACATGGGATGTGCTATTTTCCATCTCTATGCTTTTCTAAAGAGTATAACCTATGCCTGGAATTCAATTGTTTCACACCTCTACCTTTTAGAATCTCTGATTCACTTCAAAGAGCAGTTCAAGCATTCCTTTTGCATTAGGTCTTTTTTCTTCACTCACATTTTAGTTTTCTCCCCAATTTAGTGTAAGCTCCTGAAAAGGGGAAATGTTTCATGTTTTGTTTTCATATCTTTAGCACCTAGCATAGTGTTGGACATATAGTAAGTGCTTAATGATTAATTAACTAGAAAATTCAGTTCATTAGAATATCTCATTCCACAAGTTTTCCACTTAATTGACATTTTATTGAAAATGTTTTTGGTTGTGAACAACAGCTATAAGCTAACTGCAAATTTTTTTGAATCTTAAAGGACATTGTTCTAAGAAAAATTACATTTTGTACTGTTTTGTACTGTTTTAATTACTAGAGTTTGTTTTCAGGGATATAAATTGTGAGGATAAACATTCTAAATTTGATAGTATTTAAAATTTTCCATGATTACCTCAGACTGAAAATTTTTAATTAAAATATGATGTGATATTTACCTACAGTACTAGGATAAACCTTTGCTAGAGTATCCTTCACAAGTTATAACTTAATGAAAAATTTTCAGTGGAAGTTGAGTTAACCAGAAAATGTAATAAGTAGTTACAGGATATCCCATATGAATCACTGTATTAAGTGCTATACAAAAGGAAGTTAATAGACACAGTCTCTGACCTTGAGTAATTTGTTAAATTATAATCTGTCCTTCATTACCTTTGATGTGACCAATTATTTTTTTTGGCAAGGCAATGGGGTTAAGTGACCTGCCCAAGGTCATACAGCTAAGTCAGCATTAAGTATCTGCAATCAGATTTGAATTCAGGTCCTCCTGACTCCAGGACAAATGCTCCATCTACTAAGCCATCTAGCTATTTCTGATATGACTATTTTTTTTACTAGTGTTTTATTTACCTAGCTCAAAGTCAACCTCTAATGCTTCTTAGAGTGTGGAGATGATACTAGACTCTTAAAACCTTTGCTTTCATAATGTAAGTCAAGTTGGAAAGACTTTGCATTACCTTCCCAGTGAAAGACTGAGTCTACTATCAGTGGGCCAAAGTTCACTCACCACTGAGACATGTCAATAAAAGAGTTCTTTGGCTATGATAACTCATGAAATAATTCATTTTAAATTACCCACAGTCTTTTTTAGCCCTCTTTTTATAAAGTCATGGTGATGATGGGGCATCTAGGTGGTGCAGTGAATACAGCACCAGTCCTGGATTCCAGGAGGACCTGAGTTTAAATCCAGCATCACACACTTACTAATTGCCTACTTTTGTGTCCTTGGGCAGGTCACTTAACCCCATTGTCTTTCAAAAACATAAAAAAAAATAAACAAAGTCATGGTAATAGACTGGTTGAATCAAGGGTTTAAGGTACCGAAGAATCAAAATTTTAAAAAATCCAAAACATTTACTTTACTGTTAAAATTGTAAATATAATATTCAGTGATCAATGAGTGCATTTATTGTTGGAAAAATTAAAGCACATCAGCATTGATAGTATCACATAAATAAAATGAGAGATAAACATTGCAGCTGATGGAAAGATGACTCTAAGCTCTTCCAGAAAAGACAAGAGTTGAAGGTACTGATTTTGTTTATGTTTAGAGAGAATAAGATTTTGGGGATATGATTGCATTTTCTTTTGGTCCCCAGTTTAAATACAAACAAAAAGACCAATGTGGAAATATTCACAGGTTTCATATTACTATCTCTTTCAGAGAATGAAATGGAGAATTGTAATAAAAATTTGACAGGATCCTGAAAGTCAAGTCAACACACAATTTAATAATGTTTTATTTAAATTGATTCAGTAGAGAAAAATGTGACTTTAAAGACTCTTTTCCAAGAGAAGACACACATACACATATTAAGATATGCAAGATTCATTGGTGAATACAGCCACATAAACTATTCCATTTGATGATTCTCTAATTACTGTCAAGGGAAGCATAAAAGAAGGAGAAAAATGCTTGTCAAGGGCATTTGCTACAGTCCTGAATAGGATTCAGATGGAATAAAGATTGTCTGTAAATAATGAAATGGATACTCCTGTTGGTAAATGACAAAGTGCTGATTATATTAAATCTCAGAATATTATAGGATTCATGCAATTTATGAATATTCAGAAAGAGGAAAATAATTTAAATAATTTAAAAATAGCTATTGTTCTTTATATGACTGGGCTCACTGACAAGTTTAGTGAAATGGGAAATCAATAAATCAACAAACACATGTTTAGTAAGGATCAACTTTTTTTTCCAGGTACCATGTTAGGTGTTGAATATTTAGACAAAAATGAAATAACCCCTGCTTTCATTTTCCATTATTATAGAAAACTGATCTATGATAGACTGCAGTTGAGTTGGGACTGAAATTGAATAAAAGCAAAAAGAGTGAGGTAGATGGTATTTATTTAATTTCTTCCAAATAAGGCACTATTTTTTCTATTTCATCTTCCTCTTCCCATGGAAAAGAAAGGGCAAAAAAGAAAAAAGAAAGTAACAAGCATGTAGACAAGAAATCACATACCCATTTTGGTTATGTCTAAGAATACATATTTCATTTTGTATATTTTTTCTATCATCTCTTTGTGAAATGGATAACATTCTTCATTATTAGTCCTCAAAAAATCTTCTCTAATTTTTGCATAAATCACAGTTCTTAATTCTTTCAGAATTGTTCCTTTAAATCTTCTTTTAGTAATTTGTCCTAGTTTCATTATTTCACAATGTTCATGCAAGTTTGCCCTAAATCTCTCATATCCTTTTGGCACTATGGTCTTCCATTGCATTAATATACTAATCCTTGCTTGATAGTCAACTCCTTTGTTTCCAATTTTTTGCCTTTACAAAAGAGTTATAAAATGTTCTTGTACATATGGCACTTCTTGCTCTTTAAAAAAAAAACTTCTTAAGGGTATAGATTTATTAAGGTTATTATTGGGTCAAAAGTTAAGGATAATTCAGTGACCTTTTTAGGTTATATATTCAAATTGCTCTCCAATAGATCCTAACAATTCACAGCTCTATCAAGAGTGCTTCAACATATTCATTTCCATGCCCTAGTTAGATTTTTTTTAAAGAAAATTATGTGATTATTTAAACAATAAAGATCCCCATTTCATAATCAATCTTTTTTATCATCAGTATTCTCCCAGTTATACCAATAACCTGGGTGCAAATCTTAGAGCATCAAATTCACTAAAATAATAAAAATTATGGGTGACTCAAAAGCCAATGAAAAGGTACAAGGTAAATGCTCTAAAAACTAATTGTCCTCCTCTACCCAATATTATCATGTACCAAATTTTGTGTTTACACATGTATACATGCCATTTCCCCCTAAGTATAATGTAAACCATATGAGAAGTGGGACTATTTTATTTTTTTGCGCCCCTAGCACTTAGCATGTTGCCTGGACCATATCAATTATTTATTTGATTTATATAATAATTCAATGAACCAATCATCCAATCATCCATTTATAAGTCTCAGGCATCAGAGGTTGCAACAATGACTTGTGCACAAATGACTTAAAGGTTATAGGAAGTCATCCTCAATAAATTCAGAGAAACTCATTGTTAGGTTGTGTGAGGGTTATATTTTTGTTTGTCTTCTTTTGCCAAAAGCAAGGATCAAAAACCATCTAACCAGTCATATACAGGTTGCAATCCATGACAGTGAAGGCAATTAATAAAAAAAAATTATCCTTTATGAAAAAAATTGGTGACTTTTTAGTTTTTCAACCAAGGTATCATTTGTAATGAGTAGGACCTAATAAGGAACTGGATATTTTAAGACATGATGTTGCTTAATTTCTTTCTAAAGGAGTAAATAAATATCAGAGGTTTATCCATAGATAACCTGTCATTTTGATGTGTGTATTCTTCATTCATGCCAATTCCATCATGGTTTTTACTGAGACTGTGTTTTCCTGAGCCTTTTTTCTTGTTCTGTCTAATATGTGAAGTATAGCTAACTTAGGTCTATAATGCTCATTTTGCCAACTTCTGGTTTATAAGCTACATTTTTGCCTTGAATTCCTATACCTCAGCCTTTCAGTATAGCTCCCCCTGTCACTGAACTTGAATAAATTATTCTTATTCCTTCAAAAAATATTAAACTTCATGACAGAGATTGTTTTCTTTCAAAATTGTATCTCTAGTGTCTAACACAGCACAGTTCACATAGTAGATATTTATCACTTTTGACTTCACTCTATGATAGTGATATACCCAGTACCTAGACTTTTCAATATCATGGTATTATTGAACTTTACTAAAGAATTTTACTGATGAACTTTATCAATAGACTTCACTGATCCCTGCAGCTATTTAGTTTCTTCCCTTTTAAGCCAATCATCTATCTATTTGGCATTTTATATATAATGATTTATAAATGTAGGGTATAATATCTTTAAGAACAGGGACTGTATTTTCTTTTTCTTTTGATTCTTTATGCATGCCAAATAAAGAATAATTAAAATTCATGTCCATCAACTCTTCTCTATTTTACCTGCCACCACATTATTACCTTCCCATCATTGCTTTCCTAATATATTATAATAGGAATCTAGCATTTTTAATTTAATTTAATTGATTAAAATAATTTAATCCATTTTTTACCTTCCTTCTATCCTCTCCAAAATAATTTGTTTGTGAGAAGAGATGGTGGTGTCATTTCTCTGTTCAGAATTCCTCAATGATCCTACATTTTCAAGTGAACAAAATTCAAATTCCTTAGCCTGATATTCAAAACCATGACAAAAGTGGTATAAGACAAGGTAGAAATAGGAGTGTAAGTTCCTCCCTATTTTCCTTTGTACCTTCTTCAGATTGTTGTTTCTAGTGGAGGATGCAGTGAGGGCCTAAAACATAACCCACAGAATGTACTCCTTAGCTAATAAATCTGGAGATAATACTGAAAAACTGGACCAGAGAATTCTTTTAAACTTCCATATTGTTTTATAAAAACATTGAATTGTATGAAGTAGATGGCCTCCAAAATTCCATCCATCTTATGATGATTCTAAGACTATAGATATTTCAGGTCCCAATGAATCTATAACTAATAAAGCAATCCTGAAATATTTATTAAGCACATATAATGAGCCAGGAAAAAAAAATGAAGCAATCCTTACTTGTAAAGAGTTTATCTTAATTCTTGTTTTTTTTTATTTTTTTGGCAAGGTGATGGGGTTAAGTGACATGCCCAAGTCACACAACTTGGTAATCATTAAATATCTGAAGTCAGATTTGAATTGAGGTCTTCCTGACTCCAGGGCTGGTGCTTTATCCACCACACTACCTAGCTGCCCCAGTTCTTGCTATATCACAATATCACGTTCACTCTCCCTTGCTTTGTCTCTTTTATTATAATTTGAAATACTCTCCCTGAGTTAACTTAGATAAAATCATTTGCAATGACAGTTAGGCTAAGTCTTAGTTTTTCAACAGTTTCTTTTAATCAATAATTCAGATCTTTGTAGGTCCTCATCCTGGCAAAATACAAAATGATACCATTGATGGCTGGTTCTTTTTGAGAATTTACAATTCAATGGACCAGATTGACCTTAATCAGAGAAATAGAATCTGTCCAAGAAATGTTCAGAATTGTAGCTCTCATGTTACAGGCTATCAAATTGCAGGGCTCTTCATAAATAACATTTGTTCACCTTTTTCCTCAGAAGAAAAAGAGGAAGGACTGGATGATAAGGATCCATGCTCTTAATCTCCATGTTCAGAATGTTGGCAGAGTGCCACCTACAAATTGGGATTTCATCTCTGAAGGTCAAGTGAGCACTACTCAGATAGCATTAAGTCCTTTTCTCCAAGGAAAACTAACATGCATGTCTAGGGAAAGGATATGAACATTGTAGTAATGCTCTTTAAAAAATTAAAACTTCGCCATGCATAATTTACAGATCTGAAATATTAGAGAAGTAGAAAACAGAAAATTAGAACTGGTTGGTTATCTTGTATCTTTCTTTTTCTCATGGCTTTGCAGGTCCTTATTTTAGTCCATATTGCGAATACTAACAGTAATGATTGGTTCATTCCTTGGGATTATAGTCCAATGCTCAGGACTTTGATCATAATTGTGGATTAAGTTAAATTTATCTTTACTACATTCTCATTGTTGGCTTTTCTATTTCCCTTTCTATTCCCTATTGACATCCTCATATTGGTTTTTTTTTTTATTAATGGCTGCTTGTTACCTTTCCCAAGTAAGATTTTGGCATTTCATAAAGACTTTCTGGGCGGGGAGAGAGATTTCTGATATAAAGCAGTTGTTCTAATGCTAAGAAAGTGAGGATCTTTACTTTTTGTGGGACTCACTCTTTAAGGAACAAAAAAGATTGCCCTATTAATTCAGTACAGTATACCTTCATATCCATGTTGACATCTTCAATGACATGATGACTTCCCTTGTACTGTTTCTCATATTCAGCTTCACATTTTTCCTTTTGCTTTGTTGTTGTCAGTCATAACTCTCAATGGCCACCTCCGTCTCTAAATAATGAATAACTGCTTCTTACCTCTATTATATCCTAATATTGCCTTCTAGTTGGATGGTGCAGGCTGTATGGAAGAGAGAAATATTGCCTCAGGGACAGAGTAATCTGAGTGGGAAAAATAAGGTTTTAATTTTGTTGAGGAAAGGGTCTTCTGCTACTTCAACAACTGACTACTGAGTAATGACTTAGGAATATCACCAGTAGAAAAGAAATGTTTCTATCAACAGCTGTTCAAAAAAGGCTTATTGTTAATACACATTTGAACAATGTTTGCTAGGTTCCAGGAATGCTAAATTTACTGCAGTAAATCATTTGATCTTCATAACAATCTCATGAGACAGGTCATATTATTATTACCACTTTATAAATGAGGAAATTAGAGGTTAAAAGACTTGCCCCCTAGATAGCTAGTCTCTATCTGAAGCCAGATTCATACGCAGGTATTTTGGATTCTAGACCTAGAATACTGTCCATTGTTAGATAACCTACTCTTTTCCCTCTAATAATTAATGATGTTTTTCCTTAGTCACCAACATTTAAAAAAACGAGCCATTCCTACACACTCTCTTCACACAACTACCAAAGTAGTAAAACCAAAGAATTGGGACTTTTTATGCCCCCCCCCATTTTTGTATATTCCTCAAAAACTACAGGAAACTTGGATTCTTTTCCTATACCTGCCACAACCAACAGAATGAACAAATCATTTAACTTCTTATAGTCTCAGTTTTCTCACCCATGACTGATTTAAACTCTATCACATATACTTTAAGGGAGAAGAGGCAAGTATTTGAAATAGATTATAGACAAAACAGAATGTTTTAGTTTTATTTCAAGTTTCAGTTTTTCATTACTCAAACAGATAAAATGAATTTTCCATTATTGAATTGAAATTTCCTTTTCTCTTAGATTATAAAATTTTATCAGTGTTTCTCTGGAAATTATTTTGTCACAAAATTAAAGTTGTATTCTCAATCTCTTTTTACATCTAATATACAGTTAAAAAAATCCACACTCGAGTTCAGAAAACCTTTACAAATATTTAAGGAAATCACGATTTTCAAATTAAAATTACTACCTGAAGTCACCCAAGATGAATTCAAAGTTGCTAAAGTTATTTTTGTTTTGCATCATTACTTTGACTGTCCTAAAGAAATATAATTACATTAGCTATAAATGTATGAGTACTAAAGACTTGGTATATGTGAACTTAATGCAAGTCATTTAACAGTTGTCTAACCTAAAATTTCTCAGCTATAAAATAAGGGTTAAAATATTGATATTTTATTGCTAACTGTTATTTGGGAAAAAGTAAACCTGAAGAGTATGTTTAATGGATGTTGTTGCTAAATGAAAAGAACAAAGTTTACTGAAGAATTCTTTATCTTCTATAAATCTTTATCAATGTTTTACAAAGGGATTATAAATTGCTTTTGTATTAAATCCTGTAGTTTAGTCATGAAACAATAAATAATACTAGATATTTGATGAACATCTCCTGTTTACATTACATAGTACTAGACTTTGAAGGGTGAGGCAGAGACAATCTAGATGGGAATGACTGCAGACCTTAAAAAACCAGCAGCTTGATGCTTGAAGGGAAACAATAATAATGACTCAAAATGCAGGCAGAAATGAGTAAATGGAAAAATTCATTTATGGTACACAGCTGAGGCAACAGGAAAACTATCAAATGTATCATAGGACAATGGGGAACAAATTAACATCTTTGTAAACATCTTTGTAACATCTTTGTTTTTTTTCAATTTCTGAATTTCTTTATAACATGACTTATCTATACCGTAGAAGGCAACCAACTGCCCTCATTTAGCCAATTCATCTCTGATAAAAAGAAAGCTATTGTATTTTTAAATCCATTTATTATTACATCATCCAATGCTGAGATTATAGGGACAACTTTACTTGGAAATAAAATAGGTAGTGTCATGTGTGGCATGACTTAAAAGAATGGGAAGGTCATTGTCTTTTAATTCTTTGATGCTTTGACCTCAAAATAGCTTACAGTAAAAAAGAAAGACAGAATAAAGCAATACATTTTGAGTACTGAAGAGAACTTAGAAGCTATCTAGTTCAGTTCAATCTGTACTTGAAGAAGAATAACTTCTACAGCATTTCTGGAAAATAGTTATCTAGTCTTTATTAGAACTAGTAGAGAATATCCCAGGGCAGCTAGGTGATGCAGTGGATAATACCTGGAGTCAGGAGGGCCAAAATTCAAATATGACCTCGGACACTTGGTACTAGCTGACCTTGGGCAAGTCAGTTAACCCCATTGCCCCATTAAAAAAAAAAAACCAACTTAACCTCAAGAACATCCCTTTGTCTCCTGAGTTAGCCTCTAAATTTTAGGAAGATCTAATTGTAGGAAATGTTTTATTTAATGAAATCTAAATCTACCTTTCTGTATGCTCTACCCACTGTTCTTACTTTGATAGATACTCTGTAAAAGGACTATATTCTTTCTTTTATATTTTAGCGCTTTATGTACATGAACACAGGAATTATAGGTAAGGAAACCTGGGAGGTGGGTAGTAACTGGGTAAAAATATTTTAATATTGATCTAGAGCTCCATAGTGAATTCAGTCTTGACATCTGCATACTGAGAAGTGATATGAGAAACCTTGGAAAAATAGTATTCTCAATGGGGAGGGGTTTTATATATATATATATATATATATATATATATATATATATATATAAGAGATAAGACTATCAAGGATAATGAATGATAGAACTTTACAGAAGCATGTAAAAATTACACTAATTCATGCTGAGTAGAGGGAGCAGGACCAATGTACACATTAACAAAAACATAGTGAGTCAATCAATTATGATGAATTCAGGTCATCTCAGAAGTTCAGAGATCTAGGGGACCTGTTTTAAACAATACCATCCATGTCAGAGGAAAACAACGACAAAACAACAAAAATCCCACAGAATCTTAATGAATACTCCGTTCGCTTTTAAAACTTCTTTTATGTTTTTCCTTGCTGTCCCATGATTTTCTTTCTTTTCTCTTAGTCCTAATTCCTTACATAGAAAATGTTTAATATGTAAATACATTAAACACAAAAGTATATTACAAATTTTACCAGATTCTTTGCTGCCAAGGAGAGGAGATTGGGAAGGGAGGATGGTAGAAAAATGTATAATAGATTTCCAAACAAAATGGTGGGGAGAAACCAGGCACTGCTCTAAGCTCTCCTGGTTTTCCCTCAGAACTAACATGAATCAAACCTTTTAGCAGATTTTGTGTCTACAGAAGAACTAAGGGAAACATCTCCCAGCAAGGTCTGTCCTGGAGAGGATGGGAATGCCCAGGGCAGAGAGCAGAGACCCAGCTCAGGAGTGAAAGGGTGAGGTCCAGGACTAACCAGAGAGCAGCAGTAGAAGTGTTTGCCCTGTAAATGGTGGGTAGCCAGGAGAGCTACAGTGCAGCTGCCCAGACATCTATCCTACTGACTCTTCTGGTCTAGAAGACCCCCAAGCCCCCATGTTTTCAGTGGAGTCCTTTGTTTCCAGCTGAACACTCCCCCCCTCCCCACCATCTTGTTCCTGTGGGTGGGTCTGACTTTCTCTAGAACAAACACAGAATAGCCCAGGTCTTTGCATATTGCTCCAAGACCCAGATGTGGGTGGCAGATCTCCCCAGGGGTAATTGTTGACTAAATTGATTACTCTGAGTGAATCTTTGGTCTTTCTAGGCTGAGGGACCCAGCCCAGATTATGTATGAGCAGCCCAGCTCCTGCACTGGGCCTAGGGAGTGGGCCACTGACACCAATATCACAGACAATCCAGAGAAAGTTTCTGGTATTCCTTATTGACCAGTCACTGAGTAACTCCCTGAAATTCCTAACTCCAATGCTGATTATCAAACAATCAAGTAAACAATCTGTGATGATATCTTGGTAACAATTGGAGCTTATCAAGCATATTAGAGCACCAAGGGAAGAGGCACAAAGATTTATAATTTTAGAGAGAAAGAAGGGAGAATCTGAATGCTGTGTAAATTCTATTCAATAGATTTAGTCCAGAGAGGAAATAAAACACATTCCCACTTGGGTTTAAAATTCTAATTTAATCTACAGGGAAGGGGAGGACTAGGAAAGAGGAAGATAAGGGAAAGGGAACTGATAAAAGGGAAGGAAAGGTATAAGCAAAAATAAACTGAAATTTAAATTTAAAAAAAATCAGAGGGGAAAGGTAATAAAATTTTAGTGAAGAGGAATAAGAGAAAAGAAAAGAGATAAATATAAATGGAGAAAGATAGCACAGAGGGAAATACAGAATTAGTAATTTTAACTGTAAATGTGAATGGGATGAACCATCCCATAAAATGGAGACAGATAGCAGAATAGATTAAAAACCAGAATCCTACAATGTGTTGTTAACAAGAACCACATTTGAAGCAGAAAGGTACGCACAGGGTAAAGGTAAAAGGTTGGAGCAAAATGTATTACGCCTCAGTTGAAGTAAAAAAATCTGTGGTAGTGATTCTAATCTCAGACAAAATAAAAGAAAAAATCAATCTCATTAAAAAGGAATAAGGAAGGAAACTACATCTTCTTAAAAGGCACCATTGGAAATGAAGCTATATCATTACTAAACATGTATGTACCTAGTGGGATAGCTTCCAGATTCCTAGAGGAAAAGTTGAGTGAATTACAAGGAGAAATGGACAGTGAAACTTTAATAATGGGAGACCTCAACCTCCCTCTCTCAAAACTAGATAAATCTAAGAAAATAAAGAGTAATTTAAGAAGGTGAATGAAATCTTAGAAAACTTAGATATTATAGACCTCTGGAGAAAACTTAAAAAGAATATACCTTTTTCTTGGCAGTACATGGCACCTTCACCAAAATTGACCATGTATTATGGGACAAAAACTTTAAAATCAAATGCAGAAAGGTAAAAATAATAAATATACACATCTCAGATCATGATTCAATAAAAATTACATGTAATAAAGGGTCAGGGAAAGATAAACTAAGAAGTAATTGGAAATTAAGTAACTTTATCTTAAATAACATGTGGATCAAACAGGAAATAATCAATAATTGTGTTCAAGAAAATGATAAAAATGAGACATCATGGCTGCAAATTTTATATCTCTAACTGTCTATATGAATAAAATAGAGAAAGAAGAGATCAATGAATTGAGTATGCAACTTTTAGAAAAAGAAAAAATTAAACATCCCCAATTAAGTACCAGACTAGAAATTCTGAAAATCAAGGTAGAGATTAATAAAATAGAAAGCAAAACAAACCCCACTGATCTCATAAATAAATCTGAGTTGGTTTTATGAAAAAAATAAAATAGACAAACCTCTAGTTAATATGAGAGAGAAGATATCCAAATAACTAGTATCAAAAATGAAAAAGGTGAACTAACTACCAATGAGGAGGAGGAGCTACTTTGCCAAACTGTATAGTAATAAATTGGACAACTTGAGTAAAATGGATGAATATTTACAAAAATACAAACTGCCCAGATAGACAGAAGAGGAAATAAATTACTTAAATAACCCCATTTCAGAAAAAGAAATGAAAGAAACCATCAATATAGTCCCTAAGAAAAAGTCTCAAGGTCCAGATAGATTTACAAATGAATTCTACCAAACATTTAAGGAACAATTAATTCCTATTCTACATAAACTATTTTTAAAAAAAATAGAAGAAGAGTTGTTCCCAACTCCTTTTATGACACCAACATGGAGCTGATACCTAAACCAGGAAGAACCAAAACAGACAAAGAAAATTATAGACCAATCTCCCTAATGAATATTGATGCAAAAATCTTAAAGAAAATTTTAGCAATGAGACTGAAGCAAGTTATTTACAGAATAGTACACCATGATTAGGTTGGATTTCTATCAGGCATGCAGGGTTGGTTCAACATTAGGAAAACACTCAACATAATTAAACATATCAACAGAAACCATATAATTTTCTCAATAGATGCTGAAAAAGCCTTTGATAAAAATATAACATCCATTGCTATTAAAAACACTAGAAAATATAGGAATAAATGGAGTTTTCCTGAAAAATACTAAATAGTATATATATATATATATATATATATATATATATATATATATAAACCATCAACAAATATTATATTTAGTAGGAATAAACTCAGAACATTTCTAATAAATTCAGGGATGAAACAAGGATCACCATTACTATTCAAATATTAGAAATGCTAGCAGTATCAATAAGAGAAGAAAAAGAAATTGAAGGAATCAGAATAGGCAATGAGGAAGCAAAGCTTTCACTCTGTGCAGATGATATGATAGCATACCTAGAGAACCCAAGAAAATCATCTAAAAAATTCCTTGAAACAATTAACAAATTCAGTAAAGTAGCATGATATAAAATAAACCCACATAAATCATTAGCTTTTCTATATATGAACAACAAAGACTAAGAACAAGAGATACAGAAATTCCATTTAAAATAACTGTAGATAACATTAAATACTTGGGAATCTATTTCCTAAGACAAACCCAGAAATAGTGTGAACACAATTATAAAGCTCTCTTCACCCAAATAAAGTCAGTTCTAAATAGTTGGAAAAATGGCAAATACTCATAGTTAGGTTGAGCTAATATAATAAAAATGACAATTCTACCCAAATTAAATAACTTATTCAGTGCCATACCAATCAAAACAACAAATAAATACTTTACCAAGATAGAAAAAAAATAGTAACAAAATGCACTAGAGTAATAAAAGGGCAAGGGAACTGATGGAAAAAATGTAAAGGAAAGTAGCCTAGCTCTACCAAATTTAAAACTATACTATAAAACAGCAGTCATCAAAACTGCCTGGTACTTGTTAAGAAATAGAGTAATGGATCAGCGGATTAGGATACGATCAAAAGAAAACACAATAAATGACTACAGCAATGTACTATTGAAGAAACTCAAAGACATCAGCCTCTGGGATAAGAACTCACTATTTGACAAAAATTGTTGGGGAAAACTTGAAAATAGTACGGGAAAAACTAGGCATAGATCCATATCTCACACCCTATAGCAAAATAAGGTCAAAATGGGTATAGGATTTAGACATGAAGAGTGATATCATAGATACATTAATGGACAAAAAAAATTCTATCTATCTGATTCATGGAAAAAAAAAAGATAAATTTGTGACCAAACAAGAATTAGAGCACATTACAAACTGCAAAATGAATGATTTTGACTGTATTAAATTAAAAAGTTTTGCAATAATAAAATCAATGCTGCCAAAGTTAGAAGAAAAGTGGAAAGCTGGGAAACAATCTTTACAACCAGGAGTTCTGATAAAGGTCTCATTTCCAAAATATATAAGGAATTGCATCAAATTTATAAGGTCTCACATCAATTCCCAATTGAAAAAAATGATCAAAGGATATGAACAGACAGTTTTTGAATGAAGAAATTAAAGCTAAATATAATCATATGAAAAAATGTTCCAAATCACTATTGATTAAAGAAATGCAAATTAAAACAACAATGAGATATCATTTCACATCTATTAGATTAGCCCAGATGAGAAAAAGGGAAGATGATCAGTGAGATTGTGGGAGGACTGGAACATTGATGCATTGTGAATGGATCCAACCTTTCTGGAGAGCAGTATGGAATTATGCACAAAGGGCAATAAAACTGTTCATACCCTTTGACCCAGCAATTCCAATTCTAGGACTACATTCAAATAAATTGTAAAAAATGGAAAAAGTCCTACATGTTCCAAAATATTCATAGCAGCCCTTTTAGTAGTGGCAAAGAATTGGAGATGGAGGGGAAGCCCATCAATTAAGGAATGGCTAAACAAGTTATGGCACATGACTACTATGGAATATTATTGTTCTATAAGAAACCACAAATGGTTGGACACTAGAGAAGAATGGAATGACTTATGGGACCTGATGCTGAGTGAAGGGAGTAGAGCCAAGAGAACAATTTACACATCAACATTATGAGATGAACAACCTTGATGGAAGCAATCCTCTTGGCAGTCCAGAGAGCAACGACAACCGTATTTGACAGTTGGATTATATTTTCCCCAACCAGAGGAAAAAAAAAAACAAAGCAAAACAAAATATGCAGGAAAAAAACACCCCTACTGAATCTGAACACTTTATAAGGTTATCTCTTATCCTTAATCCTAATTCCTCATGCCAAAACTACTAATTTGTACATATATTTAACAAAATATGCATATAAAAATGCTAACCTGACTATTCCCAACTGAGGGGAGGGGGGGTGCTAAGGGAAGGTGGACAGAAACTTGGTAACTTGGAAATATACATGTACAAATGGATGAAAACAAATAAAAAAAATGAAAAAATGTTGATTACTCTGACAGAATCTTTGGTCTTTCTAGCCTGATGGACCTATCCCAGATTGAACAAGTCAGCCCAGTTCCTGCCCCAAGTGTAGGGCATGGGCCACTGACACCAATATCACAGACAATCCAGAGAAAGCTTCTGGTGTTCCTTACTGGTCAGCCACTGAGTAACCCCTGGGAGTTTCAAAGCCCAGTGAGCAAGGTCCCTAGGAATCTCAACACCAAAGGTCTACAAACTGGCCCATCCCTCAACACAAGACCCTAGGGAAAGGGCCCAACGTGGAAAAAGGTCAGCTCAAAGCAGAGTTCATTGGAGTTCAGAGTTCAGCTTGGAGATAAGGATACTAGCTCAAATAGGGATGGAGCTTCAGAGGAGAATATGAATTGAACTTCCCCAGAAAGACTCCTTAGAAGAAATCAGAAAGTAGTTTAAAAATCAAAAGGAAAAATTAGAAAAAGAAATGCAAGAGAAAATTAATATTATGCAAGAGAAAATTAACATCTTACAATAAAAAAAACAAATCCTTTGAAAACACAATAGGGCATATGGAAAAAAGATAACTCCTTCAAAAATAGAACTGATCAATTAGAAAAGGAGATGGAAAAAGTAAAGAAAGAAAACCCTTCTCTAAAAAGAAAACGATTGGACTCTGTGGAGCTAATGACTTCATGAGATACCAAGAATCTGTTAAAAAAATTTTTTTAATTAATACTTTATTTATTTTCCAATTATATTCAATAGTAGTTCCTACCCTTCATTTTCTGTAAGATTTTGAACTTTACAATCTTTCCTCCACCCTCCTACCCCCATTCTCCCACAGGAAGCAGTCTGGTAATCTTTACATTGTTTCCATGCTATATATTGATTGAAATTAACTATATTGGCAGAGAAATCATATCCTTGAAGATAAAATAAAACATTAAAGATAGCAAAATTATGTAGTATATAAGACACTTTTTTTCAAAAAAATTGAAGGTAATAGACTTTGGTTTTTGTTTAAACTCCACAGTTCTTTTTTTCTGGGTACGGATGGTATTCTCCATCTCAGGTACTCTAAAATTGTCCCTGATTATTGCATTGATAAATGAGTAAGTCCAATAAGATTGATCATCTCCCCCATGTTGTCATTAGGGTGTACAATATTCTTCTGATTCTGCTCATCAAAGCTCATCAGCAGTTTATGCAGCTCTGTTTGTGATAGCAAAGAATTGGAAATCACACAAAATTTTAAAAAATAATAAAAGAAGAAAATGGAAAATACCTCATCGACAAAACAACTGACTTGGAAAATAGATACAGAGAGACAATTTAAGATACATGGAACTACTTCAAAACCTTGATAGAGAAGAAAAAGCTTGGACTCCATACTTCAGGATATATTGAAGGAGAACTGCCTTGATATCCTGGAACCAAAGGGCAAAATAAATTATTGAAAGAATATATAAATCCACTCTAGAAAGGGGTCCTAAAATGAAAACACCAAAGAATATTCAGTTCAAGAACTATCAGATCAAGAAGAAAATCATGAAAGCAGCCAGAAATATTTCAAATATCAAGGAGCCACAGTCAGGATTACATAAGACCTGGCTGAATCAACATTAAGGTCTCAAAGGGCCTGTAATATGATATTCTGGAGAGCAAGGGAGCTTGAATTACAGCCAAGAATTTACTTTTCAGGAAAACTGAGCCTTCCCTTTCAAGGGAAAAGATAAACATTTAATGAAATAGGAGACTTTCAACTTTTCCTGATGAAAAGATCAGAGTTAAACAGAAAATTTGATCTTCAAACAGGAAATCCAAGAGATACATGAAAAGGGGAAAAGAAAAACCTGTTATTCAATAAGATTGAACTCCCCCAACTGGGAAGAAGATTCTCTTATCTTTTGTGACTTGCAACTCTATTAAAGAGTATATCCTTAGCCAGAAGGAATGAACATTCATGATAACTCCATGGCTTTGATGGAATGATTTAGCAATAATATTTCATTAAAAAAGGGTGACAATAAAGAGATGGGAGGAAGGGGGAAATTGAACAGAGTAAATTAATTTACATGAAGAGGTTCAAGGGACCTATTGCATTATAGTGGAAATAGGGAGGAGGTGAGAACCACCTGAAACTTACTCTCATATTTGGCTCAACAAGGGATTAATATACACTTGGTTGAGTTTAGAAATTTATCTTACCTTTCAAGTATTAAAGTGTGTGTGGGGGGAAAGAGGTACTGACAGCAGGAAGGGAAGGAAGAAATGGTGAAGAGGGAAAATACACTGAAGGAGGTGGTATTCAGAAACAAAATACTGGGGAGCAGAAATAAGGAGAAAAAAGGAGAATATACAAATGGAGGGGAGATAGTATGGATGGTCATAAAGAGCCAATAATTATAACATTGAATGTGAATGGGATGAAGTCTCCCATAAAAAGGAAGCAGTAGTAGAATGGATTAAAATTCAGAATCCTACAATATGCTGCTTACAAGAACAACATTTGAAGCAGAGATACATACAGAGACAACGTAAAAGTTGGAGCAGAATATATTATACTTCAACTGAAGTGATAAAAGGCAGGGGCAGCAATCCTTATCTCAGACAAAGCACCTACATAAATAAATTTCATTAGAAGAGATAAGGAAGGAAACTATATCTTCTTAAATTGTACCATATGCAATGAAGTAATTTAAATACTAAATATGTATATACCAAGTGGTATAGTATCTAGTTTCTTAGAAGAGAAGATGAATGAGTTGCAAGAAGGCACAGACAGCACAACACTACTGGTGAGAGACCTCAATCTCCCTCTCTCAGAATTAGATACATCTAAACATGAAAGAAAGAAGTTAAGGGGTTGAATAGAATGTAAGAAAACTTGGATATGATAGACCTTTGGAGAAAACTGAATGGAATTAGAAAGGAATATACCATTTTTTTCTGCAGTATATGGCAACTATAAAAAATTGATCATGTACTAGGGCACAAAACCCTCATAATCAAATGCAAAAAAGGCAAAAATATTGAATGCATCCTTTTCAGACCATGATACTATAAAAATCAAATGCAATAAATGGTCATAGAGTCATAGAACTAAAACTAAATAACAAAAATTTTAAAGGAGTTGATAAAATAAAAAATTGTAGAAAGAATTAATAATTTCATCTAAGACAATGATAATAATGAGACAATATATCAAAACTTATGGGATATAGTCAAAGAAGTTTTTAGGGAAATATTATATCTTTAAATGTGTTCATTAATAAAATAGAGAAAGAAGAAATCAATGAAGTAAGCATATAACTAAAAATATTAGAGAAAGAACAAATTAAAAATCCCCAATTAAATACCAAATTAGAAATTCTGAAAATTAAAGATGAAATTATTAAAATTAAAAGCAAGAATATTATTGAAGTAATAAATAAAATCAAGCATTAGTTTTATGACAAAATCAATAAAATAGATAAAACTTTGGTTAATTTGATTTAAGAAAGAAGAAAAACCAAATAACTAGTATCAAAAATGTAAAAGATTAATTCACCCCTAATAAGGAGGAAATTAAAGTAATAATTTGGAACTATTTTGCCCAAGCATATGCCATTAAATTTGACAATCTAAATGAAATGGATTGAATATTTACAAAAATATAAATTGCCTATGTTAAAAGAAGAGGAAATTAAATACCTTAATTACCCTATGTCATAAAAAGAAATTTAACAAGCCAACAATGAACTCCCCAAGAAAAAAGCTCCAAGTACAGATGGATTCACAAATGAATTCTATCAAACATTCAAGGAACAATTGGTTCCAATTCCATATAAAGTATTTGAAAAAATATATGAATATGGAACTCTGCCAAATTCCTTCTATGACACCAATATGTTGCTGATACCCAAACCAGGAAGAGCCAAAATAGAGAAAGAAAATTATAGACCAATTTCCCTAATGAATATGGTTGCAAAAATTTTAATTAAATTTTAGCAAAGCAATTATAGCAAGATTTCACTAGCATAATACACTATGACTAAGTAGGATTTATTCCAGGAATGCAGGGTTGGTTCAATATTAGGAAAACTGTCAGCATAAATAACACACACATAACAGAAACCATGTGATTATCTCAATACATGCTGAAATAGCCTTTGACAAAATATAGCACCCAATCCTACCAAAAACAGAAATAAATGGATTGTTCCTTAGAATGATAAGCAGTATCTATCTGAAAGCATGAACAAGCATTATATGGTATGGGGATAAGCTAGAAGCATTTCCAATAAGTTCAGGGGTGAAACAAGGATACCTGTTATCACCACTACTATTCAGTATTAGCAATGTTAGCTTTAGCAATAAGAGAAGAAAAAGAAATTGAAGGAATAAGAATTGGGAACTCTCACTCTTTGCAGTTGATAATGATGGTAGTATTCCTAGAAAAGCCTTGAAATCATCTAAAAAAACCTACTGGAAACAATTTAGCAACTTTAGCACAGGATATAAATTAAATACACTTAAATCCTCAGTATTTCCTATATATTACTAACAACATAGAGCAAGAAGAGATAGAAAGAGTAATCTCATTTAAAACAACTTCAGATAACATAAAATACTTGGGAGTCTATCTTCCAAGGTAGACTCAGAAATTCTATGAAAACAACCATAAAATACTTTTCATACAAATAAATCTGATGTCAATAACTAGGCAAATATCAACTCCTCAGAGATAGACTAAGCTAATATAATAAAATGACAATTCTACCTAAATTAAACTATTTGTTTAGTGCCATGCCAATCAAACTTCCAAAAAATTACTTTAGTGAGCAAGAAAATACTAACAATTCATATAAACTAAATTCATATAAAGTCAACAATATCAAGGGAAGTAATTTTTTTAAAAATGCAAAAGAAGGCAACCTAACCATGCCAGATCTAAAATTATATTATGAAGCTCCAATAATAAAAACTGCCTGGTACTGGCTAAGAAATAGAGTGGTGAATCAGTAGAGTAGATTTAGGTGCAAAAGGGAGAATAGAAAATGATTATAGTCATCTACTGTTTGCTAAAACTAGATACTCTAGCTTCTGGGATAAAAACTCACTCTTCAATAAGAACTGTTGGGAAAATTGGAATATAGTATGGCAGAAACTTGGATCATGTCAACATCTCACATCATTTATCAAGATAAGGTCAAAATGAGTGCAGAATTTAGACATAAAAAACAATATTAAAAGCAAATTAGGAGAACAAGGAAGAGTTTATCTGTCAGATCTTTGGAAAGGGGAGCACTTTAAGACCAAAGAAGAGATGGGGAACATTATAAAAAACAAAAATGATGATTTTGATTACATTAAATTAGAAAGGTTTTGCACAAACAAAACCACTGTTACCAAGTTCAATAGGAATGTAGTAAATTGGGAAACAGTTTTTGCAACTAGCTTTTCTGACAGATTAATTTCTAATATATATAGAGAATGGAGTCAAATTTATAAAAAAAAGTCATTCCCCAATTGACAATTGATCTTAGGTTATACAAAGGCAATTTTTCGAATGAAGAAATCAAAGTTATCTATATTCACTTGAAAAATTGCTTTAAATAATTATTAATTAGAGAAATGCCAATTAGAGCATCTCCTCACACTTCTCAGATTTGTCAATATGACAAGAAATGATAATGCTCACTGTTCGAGGGGATATGGGAAAACTAGGACACTAATGCTTTGCTGGTGGAGTTGTGAATTGATCCAACCTTTCTGGAATTATGTCCAAAGGGCAATAAAATTGTGCATACCATTTGATCCAACAATACACAACTGAGTCTGAATCCTGAAGAGATCATGAAAAAGGTAAAAATCTCACATGGTCAAAAATATTCTTAACAGCATTGTTTTTAATGGCAAATAATTAGAAACTGAGGGGATGCCCATCAATTGAGGAATGACTGAATAAATTGAGGTATATATGTGTGATGGAACACTATTGTTCTATAAGAAATCATGAGAGATGGGATTTCAGAAAAGCCTGGAAACACTTGCATGAATTGATGCCAAGCAAGATGAAAAGAACCAGAAAAACATTGTACACCCCTAACAATAACATGGGGTGATGATCAAATTTGATGGACTTGCTCACCCCATCAGTGCAATAATTCGGGACAATTTTAGAGGATCTTTGATGAAGAATACCATCTGAATCTAGAGAGGGAACTGTGGAGTTTAAACAAAGATCAAATATTATCTTCAATTTTTAAAAGTTGTCTTACTTATTACATAATTTTTTATCAAATATAAAACTCTATCTGATTGCTTTTTGTTGGCGGGGGAGCAAGAAGGGAAGTGAAAGAGGGAGAAAAAATTGTAAAATTTAAAACCTGGCAAAAATTATTGAAAAAACAAAATATATAATTTTTTAAAACATAAATATGCAAGAGGACAAATGTTGAAAAACTGCTATAACATGTAATTGAAAAAATAATATGAAGTAGCACTAAAAGAAGACTTCAAGAATAAAACCCTTAAGGATTATATGCCTTAAGAATTTGGGAAAGGGAAAAGTAATTAGCAAAAGAACTCAAAAAAGTATAAGTAAGTTCAAGATAGAGAAAACTAATATATAGAGTAGAAAAAAAGTACCAAAATTGAATTTTGGGGACTTAGACTAAAAAATCCTTCCTTTATGCCCATCATCAATTGGATTATGAACAATTAACCTAACTTCTGAGAGCCCAAGTTTCCTTATTTGTAAAATAAATAGATGCAATACGATTTCCATTTAATAAAGATGTTGTAAATAAAGTGCTTTGCAAACCTTAAAGCACAATTTCCACTAATTTATTTTGGAAGTATTAGGTTCCAAAGAGAATTACTTTACATTCTAGAATTTTATTGAGGACTTTAAGAAATAGAGCCAAAAATGACAGAGTAGGAAAATACTCAGTCAAGCTGTTCCAATATTTTAAAATAATATTTCAAATTGTTTTCTCGAATGGAAGAAGCAGAAAAGGGTCAGAATGATAGATTCTTCTAAACCAAGGCAAAACAGGAGGCCAGAAAGTGAGGTCTGTGACACGGGGACAAAGCTGATCCAGAACACATGTGGATTAAATACCAGTAGTTGGACTAAGGGGTCGTAAGGGAAACAGAACAGTTTCAGGAGTTCTCAAAGCAGAGATAGAAAGGGGACCCAACAACTGTCTGGAAAGGAATTTCAGAGTATCTATATGCTGTAACAGAACCGTTTGACAAGTCCATTGTATGTACCTATTTCAGGGTCATATTTTAAGAGCAAGAAGAAACACTTTTAGTGGAGAGGGAAAATCCCTGTCACTTCTGATCCCTAGGGAGAATAGTATCCATAGTAATTCCAAGGGATCAGGGTTCCTTCCTTGATAAGACCAGGGTGCAGACAAAGAGAACAGTGATCATATCTCTCCCCACTTCATACCACCTAGGAAGCACTGAAAAACTTTCAAAACCCCAGAACTAGCTAGAGCAATGCAAGAAAAAGCCTGAAGCCTGAGTCAGTCTCTCTCTCTCTATACACCCAACTCTTTCTCATTTTAAAAAAATCATTTCATTTGTATTTCAATTAATAGTAGTTTCCACCTATCATTTTTGGTAAGGTTTTGAATGTTACGTGTTTTCCCCATCCTCCCTTTCCTTCCCCCACAGCCCACAGAAGGCAGTCTCATAATCTTTACATTGTTTCCATGCTATACATTGATGGAAATTGAATGTGTTGAGAGAGAAATCATATCCTTGAGGAAAAAATAAAATATTAGAGACAGCAAAATTATGCAGTACCTAAGAAACTTTAAAAAAAATGAAGGTTTTAAGACTTTAGTATTTGTTTAAACTCCACAGTTCTTTCTCTGGATACAGATGGTATTCTCTATCGCAGGTACTCTAAAATTGTCCCTGATTATTGCATTGATGAAATGAGCAAGTCATTAAGGTTGATCATCACCCCCATGCTGGTGTTAGGGTGTACGATGTTCTTCTGGCTCTGCTCCTCTCATTCAACATCAATTCATGCAAGTCTTTCCAGGCTTCTCTGAAATCCCATCACTCTTGGTTTCTAATAGAACAATAGTGTTACATATACCAAAATTTATTCAATCATTCCCCAACTATGGTCATCCCCTCAATTTCTAATTTTTTGCCACTACAAACAGTACTGTTTTGAATATTTTTGTACACATGATGTTTTTTCCCTTTTTCATGATCTCTTCAGGGTATAGACCCTGTAATGGTATTGTTGGATCAAAGGATATGTACATTTATATTGTCTTTTGAGCGTAATTCCAGATTGTTCTCCATAAAAGCTGGATGAGTTCACAGCTACACCAACAATGTATTAGTGTCTTAGTTTTCCCACATCCCTCCTAACCTTGAACATTGTCCTTTCTGGTCATATTGGCCAATCTGATAGATGTGAGATGGTACCTCAGAGTTACCTTAATTTGCATTTCTCTAAATCAGAGCAATTTTTCATATGAATATGAATAGTTCTGATTTCCTCAGCGGTAAATTGCCTTTGCATATCTATTGATCATTTGTCAATAGGGGAATGGCTTTTTTTTTTTATAAATTTGAATATGCTTCCTATTTTAGAAAAGAGACCTTTGTCAGAAACACTAGTTGTAAAAATTGTTTACCAATTTATTACATTTCTTTTGATCTTGGTTACAGTGGTTTTGTTTGTGAAAAAGCTTTTTAATTTAATGCAACCAAAATTATCTACTTTGTTTTTAATGATGTTCTCCATCTCTTCTTTGATCAAAAATGGCTCCCCTTTCCATAGAACTGATAGGTAAACTATTCCTTGATATCCTAGTTTGCTTATAATATTGTCTTTTATGTCTAAATCCTATACCTATTTTGATCTTATCTTGGTATGGGGTATGAGATGCTGGTCTAATCCAAGTTTCTGTCATCCTAATTTCCAATTTTCCCAATAGTTTTTGTTGAAAGGAGAGTTCTTATCCCAGAAGTTGGACTCCTCGATACCCCCAACTCGCAACGCTGGGAAAAGAATCCAACATTTTCTTAAAGCTCAATGTCAAGAAATAGAGTTGAAAAATGATCAAATAACAAAAAGATAATGTGACCCAAAAAATTTTTAAAAAGGTAGCCTGACTACAAAAATCTAGTGTGCTAACAGGGAAGATTAAGATAGAAATTTGAGTCTAGTGCAGTCTGTACCAGCACAGCCTGGGGCCCAGAAAACCAGAAGCAGGCCTGGGGCAGTAACCACAGTAGTGGCAGTTTCCAGACCTGTCAGTTCATAGATGCCAAAGACAACTTACAAGGCCAGCAGGAAAGGTCTGTCACACCTGGATGGGAGTGGAGCACAGAGCAGCACAGGCTACATCAGTACATCCTGGGCCCCAGCAAACCAGGAGCAAGACCTGTGAGTCACTGAATCAATCACTACTGAAAACTACTTCCACAGTTCTCAGGTCACTGAGGGGGCTATCAAAGAATTGAACATAAGAAGATAAAAGGGACTCTGTTAGCACTGAGGTAGGACTCTGTTGCTTTGCCTATAATTGAGCTATGCCTAGGTTGCAGTCCTGGGTCACAGTCCCAGGATAAGAACAAGTATTATTAGTATACTAGAGCTCAGGGACACAAGGGAGTGGAGACTATTCTCACAGTTCCAGGGCAGAAAAGAAAGTTTGTGGTCTCTCAGAAAGAGCACAGGCCAGGAGAGTAGTGAACACGTCTTTTTAGATCATAACACTTGGGAAGAATTGGAAATTTGTAAGACCCCAGAAGTATTTTTGAAAACAGTTCCACAAAACCCTTGAACTTTGGAACAGTGCATCTTCCACTCTGGAAGCAGAGTAATACTTTGAGAAAGAATTAAAAACCAAGAAAACAACAGAAAACAAATCTAAGCTGAGAAAGTTACTAGGGTGACAAAGAAGATCAAAACACACACTCAGAAGAAGATAACTAAGTCAAAGCTCTTATATCCAAAGCTTTGAAGAAAATTATGAATTTATCTCAGGTCATGGAAAACTCAAAAAGGATTTTAAAATTCAAGTTTGACAAGTAGAGGAGTATTGGGAAGAGAAATGAGAGTAATGCAAGAAAATCATGAAAAAACAAGTCAACAGCTTTGTAAAGGAGGCATAAAAAATCTTAAGAAATTAACACCTTAAAAAAACAGACTAGATCAAATGGTATAAGTTGTACAAAAAGCCAATAAGGAGAAGAATTCCTTTAAGACCAGAACTGACTAATTGGAAAAAGGAGACACAAAAATTCACTGGGAAAAAAAAAAAAACAAAACACAGCAAAAACACCTGGAAGCAGCTAGGTGGCACAATGGATAAAGCACCAACCATGGAATCAAGAGGACCTGAGTTCAATTACAGCCTCAGACACTTAACATTTACTTAGCTGTGTGACCTTAGGTAAGTCAGTTAACCCCTTTGCTCTGCAAAAAAAATCTGCATATTGGCATATAGAAATGGAGTTACAAAAGCTCCCTGAAGAAAATAATTTCTAAACAAATTAAAATTGAGCTAACGGAAGCTAATGACTCTATGAGAAGTCAAGAAACAAACAAAATCAAAACAAAGAAAAAAACAGAAGACAGTGTTAAGTATCTAATTGGAAAAACAACTGATCTAGAAAAATAGATCTAGGATAGATAATTTTAAAAAGAACCTAGACATCATCTTTCAAGATATTTTTAGGGAAAACTGCCCTGATATTCTAGAACTAGAGGGTAAAAGAAAAATTGAAAGAATCCATCTATTACCTTCTGAAAAAAGATGCTAAAGTGTAAATTCCCAGGAATATTATACCCAAATTCCAGAACTTACAGGTCAAGGAGAAAATATTGTAAGCATCCAGAAAGAAGCAAAGTATAAAGAAGTCACTGTCAGGATACCACAAGATTTAGCAGCTCTTACATTAAAGGATCACATTGTAATATGACAGTCTGGAAGGGAAAAAAGCTTGAAAAACAACCAAGAATCAATCATCCAGCAAAATTGAACATATTCTTTCAGGTAAAAGATGGATGTTCAATGAAATAGGGGACTACCAAACTTTTCTGATGAAGAGACCAGAGCTAAGCAGAAAATTTGGGAAATCATTAGGCACAGGACTAGGTGTGAGTTGAACATGAAGGCATATCTAAAAAAAATTAAATGGTGAGAGAGGAATGTACTGGGAGAAAGGTAAAAGGATTATTAGAATGAAATAAATTATCTCTCATTAAAGAGGCAAGAAAAAACTTACAGTGAAGTGGAAGTGGGAGAGATGAGGGAGACAGAAAAGAAAATAAATGATAGAGGGGATATGAGAAAAATTGAGACATTAATGCATTGTTGGTGGAGTTATGATCTGATTCATTCATTCTGTAGAACAATTTGTAACTGTGCCCAAAGGTCTATAAAACCATGCATACCCTTTGATCTAGCAATGCTACTACTAGGTATATATTAAAAAAGAGATTAAAAAACAAAGCGGAAAAGGACAAATAAGTACAAAAATATTTATATCAGTTTCTTTTTTGTGACAAGGAATTGGAGATGGAAGTGTTGTCCATCAGTTTGATGATGACTGAGCAAATTGTGGTTTATGATTATGATGGAATGATATTCTGCTATAAGAAATAAGGAGTAGTATACTCTCAGAAAAACTGGAAAGGCTTACATGAACTTATGCAAAGTGAAATGTATTATGTACAAAGGAAAAGTAGTATTATTTGTGAAAGTCAACTTTTCTCAGCAATACATTGACCCAACTCTGAAGGACTTATGATGAAGAATGCTATCCATTCCAGAAAAAAGAGTTGATGATATCTGAATACAAATTCAAATACTTTTTTAAAATTTTATTTTTCTTGAGGTTTCTTTTTGTTCTTTTTTTGGGGGGGGGGGATGTGTCTCTGTTTTCTTTCACACCAGGGCTATTATTGAAATGATTTGCATAACTATACATTAAAATCTATATCAAATTGCTTGCTTTCTCAATGGATTTGGGATGAAGATGGATAAGGGAAAGAATTTGTAATAGAGCTGTATAAAATAATGTTAGCAATTGTTTTTACTTGTAACTGAGGAAAAAATACTAAATTTTAAAAAAGAGACTAAAAAAGACACAAACTGAGAAGATAGTAAAGTCAAACAACTACAATAATATCTTCAAAGAAAAAATTTGAATTGAACAACAGTTCAACAAGAATTTTCCTGAAAGAGTTAAAAATTATTTTCAAAATAATATGAATGGTAGAAAAATTAGGTTAAGAAATCAAAAAAAGGAAGAAAATAAAGGAAATACAATTAACAACTTGATAAAAGAAACAAAAAATACTGAAAAAATAATTGCTTAAAATAAAAAAATTGGGAAAATTGAAAAAAGAATTTAAAAATTCACTGGTAAAACTGAAAGATAATGTGAAATATTTCATTGGAAAAAGCAACTGACCTGGAAAATAGATCCTGGACAGGTAATTTAATTGGATCATCTGAAATTCATGATTAAAAAGAACCTAGACTTATTTTAAGACATTTATTAAGGAAAACTGCTTCCAAACTGTAAATTAAAAATTGAAAGAAGACACCAAATGGTACTTGAAAGAAATCTCAAAATGAAAATTCCCAGTAATTTATAGTCAAATTTCAGAGTTACCAGGTCGAAGAGAAAATACTTCAAGTAGTCAAAGAGGAACCATTCAAATACCATGGAGTCAGGATAACACAAGTTTTAGCAGCCACCATTTTTTAAAAATGGAAGAATTGGAATATCATATTTCAGAAGGCAAAAGATCTGGGATTACAACCAAGAATAATTTTCCAAGTAAGATTGAACAAAATCTTCCAAAAGAAAATTTCATATTTAATGAAATAGATTGTCATTAATTCTTGATGAAAAGACTTAAGCTGAATAGAAATTTTAATTTTCACATATAAGATTCAAGAGAAACATATAGATAAACATGAAGGAGAAATCATAAGGGACTCAAAAAATTTAAACTATATTCCTTTCTATGAGGGAAGATGATATCTATACTTCATTTATTGTTAATAGGGTAATTAGAATGATTATATATATATGTATTTAAATTTATTTATTTGTTTTCATCCATATGCACATATGTATTTTTAAGGTACAAAATTTCCTTCCACTCTCCCTTCTCACCCCTTTCTACTCAGTGGCAAACAGTCAGGCTAGCATTGTACATAGATATTTTGATACACATATTTATAAATAAGTAGTTTTCAATTTGAGGAATTAGGATTTTTAAAAATTAATTAATTTATTTTCATTCATATATACATGCATATTTATTTTTTGTAAATTTATTTATTTATTTTCATTGATATGAACATGCATATTTCCAAATTATAAAATTTCCCTCCATCCTCCCCACCCACTTCCCCTCAGTAGGGAAATGTCAGGTTAGCATTTTTACACACATATTTTGTTAAACATGTTTACAATTTAGTAATTTGGCATGAGGAATTAGGATTAAGGGAAAGAGATACATAGGAGATTATTTTTATAAATTGTTCATCAGATTTGGAAGTGTGTGTGTGTGTGTTTTGTTTTGTTTTGTTTTGTATCCCTCTGGATGGGGATAATATAGTCAATAGCCAGTCAAATACAGTTGTCCTAGCTCTCTGGAACTGCTTCCATCAAGGCTGTTCATCTCACAATATTTTTGTTGATGTCTACATTGTTCACTTGGTTCTACTTCCTTCTCTCAGTATCAGATCCCATAAGTCAAGAAGGATTCTATATAGAAAGAGAACGGAAGAGTAAGTAGCTTGAGATTAAGCAAAAAGCATGGATAGTTGAGAAAGAAGGATGCCTTGGGGGAAGGAGGAAGGGAGAAGAAGAGTGGGGAAACTTCTTTCATGTAAGAGACTTATGCAAGGAAGAGATTTTACAGTGAAGTGGAAAATGGTGGTGGTGGTCAGGGGGTAATGCCTGAACCTCATGCATCTCATCTAAGTTGTTTTAAAGAAGGACAATTATACATACACATATTTCACCAAACATAAGGCGAGAGGAAGAGACAAGAGAAAGGGGAGATGTGATGAAAGGGAAAGCAGATAAAAAGAGGCAGAGGTCAGAAGCAAAGCAGAGCTTAAAGGAGTGACAGGATAAAAAGAAAGAGGAGGATAACTGGAAGAAAATTGGATGGAGGGAAATGTACAGTCAATAACCAAATTTTGAATGGGCATGACCTAAACTCACCCATTATATAGAAATAAATAAAAAAAGGATTAGATAGAAGAATTCAACAATATGTTATTCACAATAAACACACTTGAAACATATACATTAAACTTTTAAAATAATAAAGTGGAGCAAAATCTATTATATTTCAGCTGAAGTTAAAGAAAGTCAGGGTAGTAATCATGATCTCGGAGAAAGCAAAAGCAAAAGTAAACCTCATTAAAAGGGATATGCAGGAAAAGTTTATCTAAAAGTAACAATAGACAATGAAGTAATGTCAGTACTAATGTACTAATGTAATAAAAATGATATTCTATCTAGGATAACTAACTTGTTTAATGACATACCAATCAAATTACCCAAATTGTATGCAAAATTCTTATGGAAGAACAAATAGTTAAGAATATCAATGCAATCAATAAAAATGTAAGGAAGGTGGCCTAGAAACTCCATATTTCAACTTTTTGCAAAGCAATAATCATTAAAACAATCTGGTACTGTTAAAAAAATAAAGTGGTGGATCAGCAGAACAAATTAGATAAATGATACATATTAGTAAATGACCATAGTAATCTAATGTTTGATTAATCTAATATTTGATAAAGGCTGTAAAACTGAGCTTACTCTTCGACCCAGCAAGATCACTGCCAGGTCTCTGTCCCAAAGATATTAAAAGAAAAGGAAAAGAACCTATCTGTTGGTATTTATGGGTACTATTATTGTGGAAGCAAAGAATTGGACATCTAGGGGATGCCCATTAATTGGGAATGACTGCCTAAGTTGTGCAACATGGTTGCAATGGAATACTATTGTGCTATAAGAAATGATGAACAAGGATGCTTTTGGGGAAAAAAAAGCCTAAGAAGGCTTGAATATATATATAATGGGAAGAAAACCAGTAAAACATTAGACGTAATAACAGTTATATTGTAAGGATGATCAACTATGAAAGACTTAGCTACTCTGATCAGGGCAATAATGCAGAAATCCAGAAGAATTTATGATGAAAAATTGCTAGCTATCTCCAGAAAGGGAATTGATTAATTTTGAATAAAGATTGAAGGATCTTGCTTTCTTACCTTTATTTTTCTTTTTTTTCTTTTCTGTTTTCTTTTGCAACATGACTTATGTGGAAGTATATTTGGCATGACCTCACATGATTACTCAAAATAAAAGTGCTTTCCTTCTCATGGAAAAATGTGGGATGGGAAGGAAGTAGAGAATTTTGAAATGAAAAAATTTTAAAAGATTGTTAAATAATCTTTTACATGTGATTGGTAAATAAAGTAATAAACTGTAGAAGGAAGCAATTCAAAGTAAAATTTTGTGTATTACATGAGCACTATACTTGATACTACTAGTCTACAGAAGAAAAAGGCATTACTTATAGTTTATGGAGTTGGGGATCATGAAAGAAATCAGAAAGATGATGTCATTTGTTCTAAACTTTGAAGGATGAAACATATTATCAATATATGGAGATTAAGTACATGAACAAGGGAGGAGAGTACAAAGCATATTTAGATAGCAACAAAGTGGACTAAATTTAATTGTAACATGGAATACATTTAAGAGAACAGATAGAGCTAAGGAAGGATGAGACTAAATTTATGGAGGACCTTAAACATTTGCCTAAGTGGATTTTATTTGTTAGGAAATAAGTAGAAGGAATGATAAATGAAGTCAAAGTCATGGGGAGGAGACAGATTGAAGTCAAAGTAAAGATGAAAAAATTAGTCTTTCAAAAAGAAAAGAACAGGTGCTGCTAGGTTGCACAGTGGATAGAGCACTGGCCCTGGCGTCAGGAGTACCTGGGTTCAAATCCAGCCTCAGACACTTAATAATTACCTAGCTGTGTGGCCTTGGGCAACTCACTTAATCCCATTGCCTTGCAAAACAAACAAACAAACAAAAAACCAAAAAGAAAGGAACATCCTTTTTCTGAGACATGATGACAAAAGGATAGGAAAACCTTCATACTTTTAAGGATAGTAGGAAAAAAATTCTATATGAAAAGTCAATTCCTCCATTGATAGTGTCTAAAAATGTAAATGCTATTAGATGAGAGAACACAGTTACATAAATTCTCACTAAACTAGTTTCTTTCTTGAGCAATGGTTGACTTGGAAAGGATACTAAAATTCGTAAGGGAGAACACAAATAGAGAAAATGATATCTAAGTATAGGCAAAGAATACCAAGGAATAACTTTGTATGCTTCACAATTTTATCACCCTTCATAGCTAATTACCATTGAATAAAATTCATAAAACTCATTAACAAGTATTTATTTAGAACCTACTATTACTATTCTATGAAATAAACTCTGAAATAAAGTAAAAAACAGACCTTGACACATCAAGGTGCTCATAATATAATGGAAGAGACAACACACATATCAAAAAGATATAGCTTAAATTGGAAGTAATCTCAGAGAGGAGGTAGTATCATTAAAAGGGACTAGAATTAGGTATTCCAAAAAAAGTGGAATTTTAGCTAATTTTGGAAGAAAGCAAGAAAAGTAGGAGGCTGAATATAGGAGGGAGAATATTTTAGATATAATGGACATCTAGTGAAAATGTTTTGAATTAAGAAAGGAATCTCAAGGATTATAGTGATATGGGATACAGGAGTATACAGAGGAGATTAAAAGTATAAGACTAGAAATGCAGGAAGGGGTGAATTCATGAAGGACATTAAAAGCCTAATAGAAGATTCCATATTTGATGCTAGAGATAAGGAGAAAGCCTTGTATGCTATTGGCCAATTAGGGTTGTATCATGATTAGACTTGTCATTTAAGAAGATTACTTTGATAACTTAATGGAAGATACACTGAAGTAAGTAAAAATTTAATGTAGATACACTAAGCAGCAGACTATGATTTAACAGTTCAAGATTGAGGTAATGAAGGACTCACAATGTTTTTTTTTTAATGTGAACCATGTTCTCTTTGTTCTGCTCCCTTTGCTCAGCATCAGTTTGTATAATTCTTACCATGTTTTTCTAGAGTCTGACCATTCATGGTTTCTTATAGAACAATAGTACTCCATAGCATTCATATACCATAACTTGTTCAGCCATTCCCTAATTGATGGGTATCACCTCGATTTCCAATTCTTTGCCACTACAAAAAGAGCTGCTATAAATATTTTAGAACATGTGGGATTTTCCTCCATGTTTTTATGATTTCTTCTGGATATAAACCTAGGTCTACAAGGGTGTGATCAGTTTTATTGTTCTTAGGGCATAGTTTCATATTGCTCTTTTGAATAGATGGATTATTTCACAATTCCACCAACAATGCATTAATGTTCCAGTCCTATCACAACTTGTCCAGTATTGATTGTTTTTCCTTTTTGTCATCTTAACCAATCTAATAGGTTTGGGGTGGTCCCTTATAGTTGTTTTAATTTGGATTTCCCTATTCAATAAGGATTTGGAGCATTTTTTTATAAAGAAAGATTTTATTTATTCTGAGTTTTACAATTTTCCCCCATTCTTGCTTCCCTCCCCCCACCCTCCCACAGAAGGCATTCTGTTAGTGTTTACATTGGTTCCATGTTATACATTGATCTCAGTTGAATGTGATGACAAAGAAATCATATCCTTAAGGAAGAAAAATAAAGTATGAGATAGTAAAATTATATAATAATATAATGCTTTTTTTCTAATTTGATAGCATTAGTCTTTGGTCTTTGTTCAAAATGCATAATTCTTTCTCTGCATACAGATGGTTTTCTCCATTGCAGATAGCCCAGAATTGTCTCTGGTTGTTGCACTGAAGGAATGAGCAAGTCCATCAGGGTTGATCATCACCCCCATGTTGTTGTTAGGGTGTACAATGTTTTTCTGGTTCTGCTCATCTCGTGGAGCATTTTTTTTTCATATGATTATATATATAGCTTTAATTTCTTCATTTAAAAACTGCTTGTTCATATTCTTTGACCATTTAACAAGTGAAGGATGACTTATAATCTTATAAATTTGATTCAGTTCCCTATATATTTTAGAAATGAAACCTTTATCAGAACCCCAGCTATGGAAATTGTTTCCCAGATTTGTTTTCCTTCTAATCTTGGCAGCATTGGTTTTTATTAATACTAAAACCTTTTAATTTAATATAATCAAACATCCATTTTGCAATTTATAATGTACTCTATTTCTTGTTTGATTATAAATTTCTCCCCTTTCCATATCTGTCCTATACCCATTTTGGCCTTATTTTGGAATAGGGTATAAGATATGGGTCTATGCCTAGTTTTTGTCATACTATTTTTCAGTTTTCCCAATAGTTTTTGTTAAATAATGAGTTGTTATACCACAAGCTAATGTCTTTTGGTTTTTCAAATAATAGATTACTATAGTCATTTACTACTATTTCTTTTGCACCATTTCTCTATTTCTTAATCAGTACCAGACAATTGGTTATTGTCACCTTATAGTATAATTTTAGATTCGGTACACTTATGACACCCTCCTTTACATTTTTTCATCAGTTCCCTTGATATTCTTTACCTTTTGTTGCTCCAGCTGAATTTTGTTACTATTTCTTCTAGCTCTGTAAAATAATTATTTACTAGTTTGATTGGTATGGCACTGAATAAGTAATTTAATTTGGATAGAATTGTCATTTTTATTATATTAGCTTGGCCTAACCCTAAGCATTTGATGTTATTATTGAGTTCATTGAGGAGAGTGTTCTGCTTGTTTGTAGGTAAAAGCTACCAAAATTTTGATAGGATGATATAGACTGAATGAAATTTAAAGAAATTGAGGACAGTGTGGTGACAAATGGAGAATTCAGAAGTAAAAGTATTCCCCACCATGATAAGCAAGTCACAGGGTAAGAGTAAAAATGTCATAGTTATTAGAAATGCTGACCATAGATATAGTGTTTGTTGAAAGGAAACCAGATCTCAGTGAGTGCAAAAAAGATCAAAGGTGTGAAAAATGAAAAGATGTAGGACTAAAATACAAGAAGATAGAAGAACTGAGAAACTGAAAGTTCTCACCTGTAGAGCAGGCATTCCAAAGAGCTTAGTGAATGGAATAAGTGATTTTAAAATGGAATGTTGGGCTCCTCTTGTTGAACAGGATTGCAAAAAGGGAGAAGACAATGGAGGATGAGCACTATAACAACAACTGTGGTTTTAGAATCAATAGAATGGGAATGATATGACAGGGCGGGAGATGCTTCTTATTGAGGAATAAATTTAGGCACTTATTAACCTTAGGTAATGAGATAAATAGTGTGTAATTGGAAGAGAGCAGAAAGGATGCCTGGTGATCTGATGAGACAGAAGGTAGGTAAGAGCTCTCCTTAGAAACATACAATGAACTTTTTTTGAATTTTCATAAATCTCATCCTCTTTGACCATTTTTTTAGATGCTTATTGACTGGGAGGATTAAATGTGGTATTTATAAGTCTGTGTCCGAGCAGGAGGGAATTCTGACAGTAGTTGTTTCTCATATATTTTCTCCTTCCCTCTTTTGCTTTTTGGATTTGGTTTATGCAAGGCAATGGGGTTAAGTGACTTGCCCAAGGTCACACGGTTAGGTAATTATTAAGTGTCTGAGGACAGATTTAAACTCAGCTCCTTCTGATGCCAGGGCCAGTGCTTTATCCACCACACCACCTAGCTGCCCCCTTCCCTCCTTCTTAGATAGGGAACTCCTTCAGTTTACTAAGTATTTGAGTTATGAAGAGAAATGAATTGCTTGGAGTTTCTATTCCTCTGTTTAAGTTCCCTTGGAATAGTTGCTACTGGGTCATTTTAGCTAATAAATAAGACATTATCTAACATCTAAACAAAAATTAAGGTTTAGCAGCAACAGGAGGCAAGACAACTAAATTAGGACATATTAGGGGATAAAAGTATCAGAAGGGGATAAAAATATCAGAAAGGGATATAGGGATGTACAAAAGACAATCATCATTTAACAGTTTTCCAATGGCTGATCCTTCACACATTGAATTGAATGTCACCTCCCAGAGCTATAGGAGGATGGGAACTTCTTGCATATTTACCATATGTTAGTATTATCATTAGATAGTTTAAGATTCAGTCATATGATTGGGGATAATAAGAGAAGCTCAGAATTGAGATAAAAAAATTCTGGCAAAGGATAGTTCTTGGCTGCTTTGTTCTACCAATATGAGTATCTAGAGGCTGCAATATGTAGTGGGTAAATTAAGGGAGGAGAGATGTTAGAACTGGCAGAAGAAACAATGCTACCAATATTGGCCTTTCTACCTTTTGGATTATTTACCAGTCAAGTCCCTGGACTTGGTAAGGATTCCATTTAATTATCTGAATTTTCAAAGGAGTGATTTCCCTGATGAAATTGAATCTCTTCTTTTTTATCCATTGCAGAAAAGAGCTATTCAGAGGAATGATAGCATTTTGTAGCAACACCTGAGATGCCTCTGAATGCCTCATCATTGCCTATGATGAGATCTTTTAGAACAATTTTAGTTCTATTTCTCATCTAGTGCTTACTCTGAGATTCTCCTTCAGTAATCCAAGGGTGTGTATGTGTTTTCATTAGAATGTGAGTTCCTTGAGGGCAGGAACTATTTTGGGGAGAGGTTTTTTTCTTTTGTATCAGTGCTTAGTAATGTTCTTGGCAGGTTATAAGTGACCATCTTTGTTGACTTTGACTCAAACACATAGCTATGGCTGGTATGTGTCATTTCATTACTTTGAGAACTCCCAGGTGGAGTAATCCTTTCACTAATGCAGATCACTGCCTGACTGTAATATGTGGAGTATCAGTGATACTCTATAAGTGATGTGTCAGAAGTCACACAGCTACTTAGTGTCAGAAATGAAGTTGGAGCCTAGGTCTTTCACACTTCAAGTTCAATATTTCATTATGTCAAGCAAATATGTAATGATCTAGTATCTAAATAATTCTGAATTTACTGATGGCAGTGAGTTTAAATAATCTGATAGTTATAGGTCTTTCAAGTTTTGGTGATAGTATAAAATGTGTTTTTCATCATTCACTGGGCAGTTTGGTGTGTGAAACAAAGCACTTCTCTTAAAAAAACAACTAAAAGTTTTATTAAACTACAAAATTCAATATGAATTATTAGTACAAAATGATAATGAAAAGAAAGCTAATTGAGTCTTAGGTTATATTAAGAGAGGTGACTCAGAGAGATGATCATTACTTCTAGACTACTTTTGCAAAATTGTGCTCTCTTCTGGGTACAATATTTTAAGGAAAGATACTGATAAGTTGGAGACTATCCAGAAGAGGATAATCTTGATTGTGATAAGCCTTGATATCATGGCATGCAAGAATTGATTTAAGAAATTAGGGAAGGTAAGCCTTGAGAAGAGAGGGGAAACATGATAATTTTCTTCTACTATTTTAAAGGCTTTTCTTTGCAAGAGTGATTAGATTTATTCTGCTTAGTACAAGACATAAGAATTAAGAAGAATGAGTAGAATCTACAAAGAGACAAATTTGAGTTTGAACTAAGTTAAAACTTCAAAATATAGCTTTCTAAAAGTGAAATGGACTGTCTTGGAAATAAGTGGATTTTCTTCCCATTGAAAGCTTAAAACCTGAGGATAAGATATCATTTTGGGGATATGCTGTAAAGGGGATTTTTATTCTGATATAGGTTAGACTTGATGTCTTTTGTATCTTTCTACTCTGAAATTATATGAACTCCTTTCTTTTCTCCTATCAAGAGAATGTATGATCTCTCTTTTCTTCTGACTACACCTGACTTAATTATAGTGTAAATATCAGAATGAATATGGTTTTATTCTGCCTGCAGTCAGAATTAATTGGACAAAGATTGAAGTACAACAGTGAAATTAATACTTTGGATTATCTAAGAAATGTGTGACTTTTACCATCCCCAGCACCTTCTTATCACCTACCTTATCAGTGTGGAAGGTGGACACCATGAAATTTTTTTTGTTTCTTCAATGTCTCACTAAAACCATAAAAATGATTCAACATCTTGTTGTCAAACCCCATGTTGAACCCCTCTACACTTAGCTAGATAGGACTTTTGAGCATTTTGACACTCATGATTTAAGAATTTCTAGCATGGTAAAAACTGACAGATCTCATAATACACCACTCAAAAAAATACAGAGAATTTCCACATCATGATTGCTGTGGACAGAATTACTTACCAAATAAAAATTATGATATTGAATAATTGCTTTAGGGACAGAAGGTGCTACTGAATAGTTGAATTATTGTTCTTTTTTCCTTATGCCTTTTATACTGAAAAGGTCAATATGAATGTTGTCCAACATATTTTCCTTTTCTGTCACACTTCATATGAAAGAAAACTGAGGTGACAGATCAAGGCAAAGACTTTGTCATGGACCATTAGCTGGGAGAGATATCTCAACCTCTCTCAACACACATATAAAAAAAAAAACTTGAAGAGTATTCACATTTTCAAGAAAATAACCATTTCATCAGGAAACCATTAATTTTTTTAAAATAGTGTTTTATTTTTTCCTATTACAATTTTAACAACTTTTAAAAAAAAAAACTGAATTCCAAATTTTCTCCCTCCTCTTCTTTCCCCCCTCCATAAAGGAGGAAGCAATGTAATATAGGTTATATATGTGCAGTCATGCAAAACCTATTCCTATATTAGTATATGAAAAGGAAAAATATTTAAAAAATGAAGTGAAAATAGTATGCTTCAATCTGCATTCTGACTCCACTAGTCCTTTCTCGGGCTATGAATAACATTTTCCATCATGAAATTTTTAGAATGATCTTGGTTCATTAAATTGCTGAGATGAGTGAAGTCATTCATAGTTGATCATTGTACAATGTTTATTATTACTGTGCACCATGTTCTCCTGGTTCTACTCAATTCGCTTTGCATGATTTAATTAATTGTTGCCAGGTTTTTTTCTGGAAATTGCCTACTCATCATTTCCTTGTAGCACAATAGTATTCCATTTATATTCATATACCATAACTTGTTCACCTGTTTCCCAATTGGTAAGCATCCCCTCAGTTTCCAATCTTTTGCCACCACAAAAATAGCTGCTATAAATATATTTGAATATATAAATCCCTCTCCCTGTTTTATGATCTCTTTAGTATACAGACCTAGTAGTGGAATTTCTGGATCACAGATGCATAATTTGATTGTCCTTTGAACTTAGTTCCAAATTGCTCTCCAGAGTGGTTAGAACATTTCACAACTCCACTAAAAATATAACAGTTTCTCAATGGGAAATACACAGTTTTAATAGAGCAACTGTAGTACATACATGCTACCAACTAAAAACATGTGTATACAGTGAACATTTGCATACATGTGTATACACATTCTCTGTAGAACAGTTATGTTGTAGAATTGAAGCATTATTAAATCTTCCAGTCAAATGTAGGGAGTATATCTGGCTCCTTTCCATGCTTACATATATATATGTTCTCACCTAAATTATCACTACTATTCTTTTTTTTTGTTTTTTGTTTTTTAATATTTATTTATTCTCTTTTTGTACAAATAATTTTTTATACATTAATAAAATATTCTTGTTTAAGAGTAAACAGAATTCCCCCTCCCCCCACAAAATATAGACTCACTTGAGTGATAAAGTAAAGGGGAGAGAAAAAAATTAAAATTAAAAAAATATTAGTAATAATTGTAGGTATGGCCAGGTGGCACAATGGATGGAGCCCCAGCCCTGGAGCCAGGAGCACCTGAGCCCATATCCGGCCCCATACACTCAATCACCCAGTTGTGTGACATGCAAGCCACCCCAACCCCACTGCCCTGCAAAAACCAAAAAAAGAAAAAAAAGATCCATAATAAAATAAAATAGTAATAATAGTAGGGGTGGCTGGGTGATGGACAGAGCATTGGCCCTTGAGCCAGGAGCACCCGGGTCCAAATCTGGCCTCAGAAACCCAAAGATCACCCTGCTATGTGGCTCCAGGAAGGCTACCCAGACCCATTTGCCCTGCACCCCCCCCAAATAATAATAATAAAAAATGTGCTTCAGTCTTTGTTTCAACACCAGCAACTCTGTAGCGGGTAGATCACATTCTTTATGATAAATCCATGGCAAAAGTTGCTTCCATATTTTTCCACCATTGCCATTGCTGATCACAACTCCCTCCTTTTGTATTTCTCCACTACCATGTACTAAATTTCCTCTCTCCTTTCACTCTGACTCTGCTGTAGGGTATCTGAGTGGGACAGCAGACAGATCCCTGGTCCTGGGGCCAAGAGGCCCCAAGCCCCCCTACCACTCCTTAGGCTCAGCATCCACCTGGCCCTATGGTCCTGGACAGGCCATCCAATCCCAGCCCCTTGGAATAAGTAAAAAAGGAAAATGTGTTATATCTGACCACTCTCCCCCCCGCCATGGTCCATCCTCTCCTCCTTTATTCACATCCCCACCCCTTCCCCCTGCTCCCCCCACTCCTTCTTACTCCACATGTCTATACCCCATTGAGTATATATGCTGTTTCCTCTCCTAGCCACCTCTGATGAGAGTGAAGATTCCCTCATTCCCCCTCGCCTCTCCCCTTCCATATCATTGCAATAGTTCATTGTAATACAGAAAAAAACTTATTATATGAGATATCTTGGCCTATTCCCCCCTCTCCTTTTTATTTCTCCCATTACATTTCCCTTTTTTCTATTGACTCCATTTTACACCATATTTTATCTTCAAATTCAGCTTTCTCCTGTGCTTCAACTATAAAAGCTCCGTCTACTTGCTCTTTTAACTGAGAAGGTTCATATGAGTATTATCAGTGTCATTTTTCTATGCAGGAATACATGTAGTTCATCATCATCAAGTCCCTCATATTTTCCCCCTCTCCTTCAATCTCCATGCTTCACCTGAGTCCTGTATCTGAAGATCAAACCTTCTGTTCAGCTCCGGCCATTCTAACAGGAACATTTGAAATTCCCCTGGGTCATTGAAAGTCCATCTTTTTCCCTGGAAGAGGACATTCAGCCTTGCTGGGTAGTTGATTCTTGGTTGCATTCTAAGCTCTTTTGCTTTCCAGTATATTATATTCCAAGCCCGACAAGCTTCCAATGTAGTTGCTGCTAAGTCCGGTGTGATCCTGACTGCAGCTCCGCAATATTTGAACTGTGTCCTTCTGGCTGCTTGTAATATTTTCTCTTTGACTTGGGAGTTCTGGAACTTGGCTATAATATTCCTAGGGGTTGGTTTTTTGGGATCTCTTTCTCTGGGGGATCGGTGGATTCTCTCCATTTCTATTTTGCCCTCTGCATCTAGAATATCAGGGCAATATTCCTGTAGTAATTCTTTGAAAATGATGTCAAGGCTCTTTGCCTGATCATGGCTTTCAGGTATTCCAATAATTTTTAAATTATCTTTCCTAAGTCTGTTTTCCATATCAGTTGTTTTTTCAATGAGATGTTTCACATTTTCTTCTAATTTTTCATTTTTTTGGTTTTGAAGTAATGAATCCTGGTTTGTCGTAAATTCATTAATCTCCCTGAGTTCCATTCTTTGTCTGAAGGATTTGTTCTCCTCAGAGAGTTTTCTTATCTCTTTTTCCATCTGGCCAATTTTGTTTTTTAAAGCATTCTTCTCCTCAATAACTTTTTGAACTGTTTTATCCATTTGACCTAAGCTGTTTTTTAGCATGCTATTTTCTTCAGCATTTTTTTGGATTTCCTTGACTAAGCTGCTGACTTCATTTTCATGTTTTTCCTGCATCTCTCTCCTCTCTTTTCCCAGTTTTTTCTTTTATCTCCCTCATTTGATTTTCAAAGTCTTTTTTGAGCTCTGTCATAGCCTGAGCCCAATATCTGTTTTTCTTGGAGTCTTTAGATGCAGGAGCTTGTGCTTCCTCATCTTCAGACTGAGTATTTTCATCCTTCTTGGGCTCATATGCAAAATATTTCTCAATGGTGTTCCTCCTATTTCTCTGCTTGCTCATTTTCCCAGCCTGAGCCTGGTTTTATATCACTAATTCTGCAAGTAGAAATGAATATAAGACAAGTAGCATATATCAGAGATGTCATCAACCTAACTCTCAGGAAATGCTAAAGACCATCTTTTCACTCTGCCCTTTCTATTCTTAATCATCATTACCCTTTCACAATAATCTCTGTATCCCTGGATATTGATATTTGTACATTTGTCTGATCATGGCAGGGCTCAGGAATTAATGTCACTTTCTGACTATTTCTTAATCATTGCTACCAACCTGCTTCCTATCTCAAATTTCTAACACTCTTCTCCATGTGATTTTTTTCCCCTTGTAATTTACAAAGAAAATTTAATTAATACAATGAAGGGGGAGAAAAGAACCTGGAAATAGACCAGCATACACCTGATATCCTAGTCATCCATAAATACAGGACATTGAAAAGTAATGTCAGTTTATATTGTAAGCATATTTAGAAAATCTTAGAGAGAATGCCAAAAAGTTTGATCAAGTCACTTAACCCCATTGCCTTGCAAAAAACAAAACAAAAGAAAAAACCAAGAATGAAACTGAAGGAATAAAATCAATAAAAAAGTTAGAAAATATCTGTGTATATTTCTATGGTAAATTACTTTTTACATTCGTGACAAAAGCACCATATCCAAACTCCAATGTCACAGTCTCTGCTATGATATAAAAGAAAACACATCTATTAATTCAAATAGCAGTGAAGAAAAAAAAAGATAATAATGTCATTATCACTAGACCAATTATAAACAGAGGTAATTTCTATTTGAAATGATATAAATTGGCACAATTGAAGAAAAAGTTGTTAGTATTTCTGAAGAAAAGAATGATTCTACATATTTGGAAAAGTTCATGGACATTATGAACAAAAATCTCCAGAATGGTTAGATCATTTCACAACTCCACTAACAACATCACCTTATTAGTAATCCATAACATTAAGTCTTTGCTGACCTATATACTTATTTTCCTCTTCTTCATGAGAGTAAATCTGTTCACATAATGAGGGCACTAATGAAAAGAGACTCAGAAAAAGAAAAGTAGTGGTTTTTAAATTAAGAATTCAGAATGGGGGTGGCTAGGTTGCACAGTGGATAGAGCACTGGCCCTGGAGGTAGGAGTACCTAAGTTCAAATCTGACATCAGGCACTTAATAATTACCTAGCTGTGTGGCCTTGGGCAAGCCACTTAACCCCATTGCCTTGCAAAAAAAACTAAATAACAAAAAGAATTCAGAATAGTGGAGGAAAATCTGGATGAAGAAAATATTATCTAGACTATGAAATGTAGTTGAGTCATCCAACCAAGAGCAAATCCTTAAGTAAAATGTTCTATAGCAGATCTCATCTGTACAGTCATATAATTCACCCAAAAGAATGAAGAATACAGGATCCCATCATGATTTTCTTTAAAAAAATTTGGAAGAATAAAAATTCTTCTTTAAAGTTATTCTTCCACAGATTGACTCTCTTGTGTATATCATATTAATGTAAATTATATAATAGCACAAGCAATTTTTATTCAATAATTCTCTGATTATTAATATCAAGCAAGATTTAAGTAGGGGAAACATATATTTACAAAGGTGTTTGTCAACATTATAGAAAATGTACAGTACAGTGTCAAAATATGAGGCATTCTTTATAGATGAGAACAACCTCAAGATGTTCCTGTTTGTGGATGACTTAACACTGGTCATTTAATGTTCAGTGTTTGTTGATTTTTGCCTTCAAAGAAAGATCAATAGTTATTCAAGGGGTGGCTAGGTGGCCTAGTGGATAGAGCACCAGTCCTGGAGTAAGAGGATCTGAGTTCAAATCCGGCCTCAGACACCTAATAATTACCTAGCTGTGTGGCCTTGGACAAGCCACTTAACCCCCATTTGTCTTGGAAAAACCTAAAAAAAATAGTTATTCAAGAATTTGATAAAGAAGGAAGAGATGAAGATTTTCTATTTTTGAAATTATTTAAAATAGAGACAAAACAAATAGATCAAAATTATCAGTGTGTATAAGTATATGCATATATGACTATGGGTATGCATATATGCATGTATAATCTGGATATATATATTTATATAAATTCATTATATAGATAGATAGATATCTATCTATATACATCTAAGTATATATATTTATGTATGCATATACATATGAATAAATATAAACAAGTACACACCTATGATGTATTTGTAAATATTTGTATTCATATTTGTAAATGCTTATGTGTAAGTACATGTGTACCTGAATTAATACATAAAATGCCACAGATTTGGAGCATGAGCAATGTGCTAGGCTAAGTCTGCACCAGGATGAGGAAATTGGGTTAGATAGTCATGGGAAAATTTTGTAATTCTTTTTAATGATTTCAAACTTCTCTTTGATATATGCTTCATAGAATACCCCAATTTCAAAAGACTTATTGTTATAGATTATCAATAAGGTGATGTATATGGATCTGGAAGACATGAATAGGCCACTTTTTTATCCTTTAAAGGATTATGCAGGAAAGTAAAGTAAAAGGATGTCATCAGAGAGTCAAGAGTTACAGGGAAAAAAAGTTTCCACTGTTGTTTTGTCCAATTTTTGAAGGATAACACTTTCATTAATGCATTAGAAGATATCATTACATATTCTAGTTTTGGTACAAGTTATTTCAACAAATATCTGGTAAATTGTTATTGACTTCTGTATCATATCTGCTTGAATGTTAATCTGTTTCCCACACTCCTTATCTCTTTCTTTTTCTACTGAGGTGGTTTGTACTGTATTTGGATAACAATATTGCTTCTTGGAACTCATATCCTTGACTGAAATGTTGGAACATAACATTATGGATTCATATGTTCAGTTTCTGGTTCTTGGATTTCCTTCCTTTGATATAGCTTCTCAATATTCAATAGCATTCTTCCTCTTACTCCTTTAATTTTATTCTGCTTGTTTTGAACAAGGTATACTTTTCTATATTTTTATTCTAGTTACTATTTGCATTTTGTCAAATTTTACTATCTTTGATGTTAACTTCATTTCCTTTTGTCAGGATCTCTAGATCAATTTGGCTGTTACTCATATGGCGTGAATTTATATACTATGAATAATTATGAGTCCTTTCTTGTTTTTTTTTTTAACTATTAGGTGTACCGACTTTTTTTCCTTCCATTTTAGCTTCATTTTATGACATCTATCTTGATAGATACTTGTGCACATTTCTCCTTATCTCTTCTTCTAAGTACAAGCCTTTTTATTTTCAGAGTAAATAATTTAGTAGTATCACTATTCTGAATCATTCTGTCCAAAGAAATCTACAAAAACAATCTTTCAGGCCATTGTGCATTTGTTAGAATGTGTGTGAAAAATTTTGGGGAGGGAAAGAAACAAAAATTTTACTGGATACTATGAAGAGTTTTGATTTGTACTATCAGAGGAAGGACCCACTTTTTAAAAGTCTTAATAGGTTTTTCCTAATTACATGTAAAGATAGTTTTTAACATTCATTTTAATAACATTTTCTTCCTCCCTTTCTTCCCTCCACCCTTCACTAGGACAGTGAGCAATCTGATAAAGGTTATATGTGATCAATCATTTTGAACTTATTTCCATATTGTTTGGTTGATTGATTCTTGTCCTTTGTTCTTAAAGAAGACCAAAATGACATCACTTTGTTAGAAATTAATTGCAATGTATCTGACTATGATTGAACAGACTATTAAGAGCTAGAATGTCATCCTATAGGACAGGCACAAATTAGCCATATAAACAACTGGAGTGATTACTCTAAACTTATGTACCTCATGTTTTCTTTGAGCTGCTTCAATTATGCCTTGTTCATGGAGCATAACACCCTCTCTAATACACCATGCTGGGCTGCCCTGTGCCAGTGTCTCTCACGTTGCTCAATCAATTCCGAAGTTCTTAAGAGAGACCTTCTGGGTATCCCTGTATTGTTTCTTTTGACCTCCTCTGTGAGTGCTGACCTTGTGTGAGTTCTCCATAAAGTAGTCTTTTTGGCAAGTGTATGCTTGGCCTTTGAACAACAAGGCCAGCCATTGTAGTTGCAATCCTTATAGTAACATTTGGATGCTTGGCAGTTTAGCTTGAGAAAGGACTTCAGTGTTTGGTATCTTCTCCTGCTGGGTGATCTTCATAATATTCTTAAGACAATTTACACGGAAGAGATTCAGTTTCCTGACATGGTGCTGGTATACTATCCAGGTTTCACAGATGTATAGTAATGAGGTCAGCACAATGACTCTGTAAACCTTCAGTTTGGTAGTCAGTCTAATACCTCTTCTCTCCCACACTTTCTTTTGGAGTCTCCTAAACACTGAGTTATCTCTGTCAATGTGAGTATCAACTTTATTGTCAATGTGTGCTTCCCTGGAAAAAATACTGCCAAGGTAACTGAACTTGTTCACATTATTCAAAACTTCTCTATTTGCTATAATTAATGGTTCCATATATGGATGGTATGGTGTTGGTTAATGGAGCACCTGTGTTTTCTTGATGTTCATTGTTAGACCAAAATCAGCAACACAAGAAGCAGAGAATTGATCCATATTTTGTTGCATCTCAGCTTCAGAGACTGCATTAAGTGCACAGTCATATCCAAATAGGAGATTCTGTGCCAACACTCCCTCCTCTTTGGTCTTGGTTTGTAGCCTTCTCAAGTTGAAGAATTTGCCATCAGAATGGTAGCTGACCTTGAGGTCATGTTCATCCTCAGTGAAGGCATTTGGTAACATGACTGAAAATATCATGGTAAAAAGCACAGGAGTAAGGACACATCCTCGTTTCACTCCATTGGTGACCAGAAAATTATGAGAACATCATCCACTATCCAGAAACTCAGGCATGTGTGTTGTCATGGAACTGACATACATGTTAATGACTGTCTCTGGGCAACCAAATTTTTTTAGGTTTTTTTCCAAGGCAAATGGGGTTAAGTGGCTTGCCCAAGGCCACACAGCTAGGTAATTATTAAGTGTCTGAGACCAGATTTGAACCCAGGTATTTCTGACTCCAGGGTTGGTGCATTATCTACTACACCACCTAGCTGCCCCATGGGCAACCAAATTTTAACATAATTTTCCATCATCCCTCATTATTAATGACATCAAAGGCCTTGATAAGACCTACAAACATTGTATACAGTCTCTGTTCTGCTCTTGCCATTTTTCCTGGATTTGTAGGCAGCTAATACCTTATTTACTGTTCCTTGACTCTTTCTGAAGTCACACTGACTCTCCGGGAGGTGATCATCTTCCAACCTATTGGGAGGATTCTGGCAAGAATTTTACCAGCAATAAGTAAAAGAGAAACACCTCTGTGATTGTCACAGGACAATCTATTCCCTTTACTTTTATAGAGATGGACAATGGTGTTATTCTTGAATTTCTGGGATATAATCTCTTCATGCGATATAACTTGGAAAATTTCGGTCAGCTTTCATGAGTATTGGACCTCACACCTTGTAAATCTTAGCTGCAACAGAATCAGCACTAGATACTTTGCTAAATGAAAGGAGCCTAGTGGCATTTAAACCTCTTTTTCAATTGGAGCTTCTGCTAGGGCAGCATTGACTTCAACTTGAGGTAAATGATCAAATGGCTTCTGCATTGATTAATGAGGGTGCGTTAAGAACACTATGAAATTGTTCTGCCATATTTTTAGGATCTTGTTCCTATCACTAATCAATGTGTCAACAACAGCACTGAGTAGTTGAGAGGTACCATATAGCTTTGGCCTATAAATAGTCCTCAGGGCATCATAAAAGCACCTCAGATTGTTACTATCTGCATAAAACTGAATTTCATGTGCCTTCTTTTTTTAATTGATATTTTATTTTTCTAAGTATGAAAGCCTAAAATATATAGAGAACTGAGTCATATTTTTAAAACAAAAAGGAATTCCCCAATTGACAAATGGTCAAAGGATAGGCAAAGGCAATTTACAGATGAGGAGATCAAAGTAATCCATAGCCATATGAAAAAATGCTCTAAATCATTAATTATTAGAGAAATGCAAATTAAAGCTTCTCTGAGGTACCACCTCACACCTCTCAGATTGGCCAATATGACCAGGAAGGATAATGATCATAGTTGGAAGGGATGTGGGAAATCTGGGACACTGTTACACTGTTGGTGGAGCTGTGAACTCATCCAACCGTTCTGGAGAGTTATTTGGAACTACGCCCAAAGGGCAACAAAAATGTGCATACCCTTTGACCCAGCAATACCACTACTGCGTCTATACCCTGAAGAGATGAGGAAAAAGGGTAAAAACATTACTTGTACAAGAATATTTATAGCAGCCCTGTTTGTGGTGGCAAAGAATTGGAAATTCAGTAAATGTCCTTCAATTGGGGAATGGCTTAGCAAACTGTGGTATATGTATGTCATGGAACACTACTGTTCTATTAGAAACCAGGAGGGGCGGGTTTCAGGGAAACCTGGAGGGATTTGCATGAACTGATGCTGAGTGAGATGAGCAGAACCAGAAAAACACTGTACACCCTAACAGCAACATGGGAGTGATGTTCAACCTTGCTCATTCCATCAGTGCAACAATTGGGAACAATTTTGGGCTGTCTGCAAAGGAGAGTGCCAACTTGTATCCAGATAAGGAGCTGTAGAGTTTGAACAAAGTCCAAGGACTATTCCCTTTAATATGGAAAAAAAAACCCCAGATATCTTATTGTCTTATCTTCTTACCTCTGAGAATTCTGTTCTCTTTAAGGATATGATTTCTCTCTCATCACACCCAAATTGGATCAAGGTAAAACATGGAAACAAAGTAAAGACTGAGGGAGTGCTATCTGTGGGGTGGGGGTGGGGGAGGGAAGCAAGATTGGGGGAACATTGTAAAACTCAAATAATATCTTTAATAAAAATAAAAAATAAAGTGAAAAAATAAATATGAAAGCTTTTCAACATTCATCCTTATGCATATAATTTCCTTCCACCATCCCTTCCACCCTGCCCCCTCAGAGGCAGACAGTCACGTAAATATTGTACATTCACATTTATGTTAAACAGGTTTACAGATTAGTAATTTTAGCTTTGAGGAATTATAATTAAGGGAAAGTACATAAAATATATTTTTTAAAAAGTGAATGTGGTGTTCATCAGATTCTGAAGAGGTTTTTATTTGTTTTGTTTTGTCCATAACCAATTGAATAGAGTTGTCCTAGATCTCTGAACTGCTGAGAGGAGCTTCATTCATCAAAGTTGATCAACTCATAATGTTGTTAATGTGTAGAATGTTCTCTTGGTTCTGCTCCCTTCACTCAATAACAGATCCTGTACTTTATTCCAAACTTCTCTAGAATCTGATCATTTATATTTTTTTAATAGAGCAATAGTATTCCATAATATTCATATACTATAACTTTTTTGTTTATTTTTTCAAGGCAATGGGGTTAAGTGGCTTGCCCAAGGCCACACAGCTAGGTAATTATTAAGTGTCTGAGGTCGGATTTGAACTCAGGTACTCCTGACTCTAGGGCTGGTACTCTATCCACTGCTCCACCTACCTGTCCCTATTATAACTTTTTTAACCATTCCCCAATTGATGGACATCCCCTCAATTTCCAACTCTTTGCCACTACAAAAAAGAGCTGTTATGAATATTTTGAATCATGTGGGATTTTTTATGATTTCTTCTGGATATAGGTCCTAGTATTAGAATTGTAGGGTCAAAGGGTATGATCATTTTTATTGCTCTTTGGGCATAATTCCATATTGCTCTCCAGAATAGTTGGATCAGTTAAAAACTCCACCAGCAATACATTAATATCCCAATCCGCCCACAACTGCTTCAAAATGATCATTTTCCCTTTTTTGTTATCTTAGCCAATCTGATAGGTATGAGGTAATGTTTCATAGTTGTTTTAATTTGCATTTCTCTAATTAATAATGACTTTGATCATTTTTCATATTATTATATATAGCTTTGATTTCTTCATTTGAAAACTGTCTATTCATTTCCTTTTATCATTTATCAATTGGGGAATGGCTTGCAGTCTTATAAATTTGATGCAATTCTCTATGAGAACTGAGACTGTTATCAGAACCCCTACCTATGAAGATTGTTTCTCAGCTTTCTGTTTTCATTCTAATTTTGGCAGCATTGATTTTATTAGTGCAAAACCTTTTTTAATTTAATATAGTCAAAATAATCCATTTTGAAATTTATAGTATACTCTATTTCTTGCTTGGTCATAAATTTCTCACCTTTCCATAGATCTGATGGATAGAATACTTATTGGTTTATAAATTTATCTATGGTGTTGTACTTTATATATATAAATCTTTTACTCATTTTAATCTTATTTTGGTATAGGGTGTGAGATATAGGTGCCATAGTATTTTCTAATTTTCCCAACAATTTTTGTCAAATAGCGAATTCTTATCCCTGAAGCTAATGTCTTTGGGTTTGTCAAACAGTAGATTACTGTAGTCACTACTATTTCTTTTGAACTTATCCTAATGCACTGTTCCACTACTCTACTTCTTAACCAATACCAGGCAGTTTTTTTGGAAAGATTTTATTTATTCGTAATTTTACAATTTTCCCCCCAATCTTGCTCCCCCCCCCCCCCACAGAAGGCAGTGTTAGTTTTTACATTGTTTCCATGGTATGCATTGATCTAAGTTGAATGTGATGAGAGAGAAATCATATCCTTTAAGAAGAAACATAAACTATGAGATATAGCAGAATTACATAATTAGATAACACATTTTTAAAATTAAAGGTCTTTGGTCTTTGTTCAAATGCCACAATTCTTTCTCAGGATGCAGATAGCATTCTCTATCGCAGATACCCCAGAACTATGCCTGATTGTTGCCCTATTGGTGTGAGCAAGTCCATTAAGGTTGATCATCACTTAAATATTGCTGTTAGGGTGTGCAATGTTCTTGTGGTTCTTCTCATCTCCTTTAGCATCAGTTCATACAAATCCTTCCAGGCTTCCCTGAATCCCCTCCTGGTTTCTAATTGAACAATAGTGTTCCATCACATACATGTAGCACAGCCTATTAAGCCATTTCCCAAATGGTGGTCATTCACCCAATTTTCAATTCTTTGCCACTACAAACAGAGTTGCTATGAATCTTTTTAGTACCAGGCAGTTTTGATGACTTCTGTGTTATAGTATAGTTTTAGATCTGGTAGAACAGGTCACCTTCCTTTAGATTTTTTTTCATCAGTTCCCTTGATATTCTTGACTTTGAATTGTTACTATTTTGTCTGGTTCAATAAAATAATTATTTGGTAGTTTGCTTGTTATGGCACCGAATAAGGAATTTAATTTAGATAAAATTGACATTTTTATTATATTAGCTTGATTTAACATGAGCAATTGACATTTTTCCAATTCTTTAGATCTGATTTTATTTGGATGAGAAGTGCTTCGTAATTGTGTTCATAGATTTTCTGGGTTTACCATGGAAGGTAGATTCCCAAGCATTTAAATGTTAGTTTAAATGAAATTTCTCTTTCTATCCCTTGCTCCTGGAATTTGTTGTTCATATATAGAAATAATGAGGATTTATTTAGATTTATTTTTATATCCTGTTACTTTGTTCATTTATTTTATATCCTGCTGAATTCGTTAATTGTTTCAAGAAGTTTTTAGGTGATTTTCTTGGGTTCTTTAAGTACACCATCCTATCATTTGCAAAGAGTGCACATTTTGTTTTCTCCTTGCCAATTCTAATTCCTTCCATTTCTTTTTCTTCTCTTAGTGTTAAAGGTAACATTTCTAATACTATATTAAATAATAATGGTGATAATGGGTATCCTTGTTTCACCCTGGATCTTATTGGAAATCTCCTAGTTTATCCCCATTACATATAATATTTACTAATGGTTTTAGATAGAAACCACTTATTATTTTCAGGAAAGCTCCATTTGTTTCTGTACTTTCTAGTGTTTTTTAATAGGAATGTATGTTGTATTTTATCAAAGGCTTTTTCAGTATCTATTGAGATAATCATGATTTCTGTTTGTTTTGCTATTGATATGCTCAATTATGTTGAATATTTTCCTAATATTGAACCATTCCTGCTTACTTGATATAAATCTTACCCAATCATGGTAATAACTTTGTATAATCATGGTAATGCTTTGTATAATAATACTTTGGAGTTATAGTGTATCATTTTTACATTGTACACAAAGCAATTTGAATATTAATTCACCTATCACGATGACCTTTTGAAAGTACTGTTGCTTTTGTTTTATCCTGTCAGGAGTATGAATATTTCCAATGTAAGATTTGAATGAAATCACATCACTTAACAAAACCTTTGAATGATGCCATAGCAATATCCATTTTTTATATTTTTACTAGTGAGTACATTTAATGATTCAGCAATTTAAAATATAGAGAAATAACGCCTTTTCAACCAGTACTGATCCTTTAAGTTGGTGTTTTTTTTTTCCCAAATAACTGAAGCATTGTAAAAGGTATGAAGAATGTTGAAAAGAGAATCCTTCCAGGGCAAAGTAAAACTGCTATTGTGTTTTGCCTTCATTTGTTAAAAGAAGCTAATTACAGTGAAAAAGTTGTACAACTTGTACAAAATCAAATTCTCATAATGCCAAACAAGTCTTTTCCAAGATCCTATCCACCCTGCTGTTCTTTTCCCCTAGAAGAATTCCCAAAGACCATATTACTTTTCCTAGGAGTACATCTGTGGATTTTGGCAGCAATAGGTGGAATAGAATACTTGAAATGTGTCTAGTGAGGGCTGCTTTATATTATTGTTTCTATTAATCTTTTCAGTACTGGTTAAAGCAGGCCAAACTTCTCTTAACTTTCTGTTAGAGTATGGTCCAATGAATTTTTTTAAGACTGGATTGAGGGGTGGCTAGGTGGCGTAATGGATAAAGCACCGGCCCTGGAGTCAGGAGTACCTGGTTCAAAGCCGGTCTCAGACACTTCATAGTTACCTAGCTGTGTGGCCTTGGGCAAGCCACTAAACCCCGTTTGCTTTGCAAAAACCTACAAAAAAGAAGACTGGATTGAAACACATTTTTCCCCCCTAAAAGTCATATTTTTAGAATGCTACTCCCTCTCTGCTTCCCTAAGGTCATAAAATTCAAGACACTTGGGTTCTGGTCACACTCTTTAAACTCTTCAAACTCTTTAAAGTTTAAATTAACATTTGAAAACCCAAGGTTTTATTATTGTGGTAGGTATAAAATTAGAAAAACAAAATGAGCTATAATTCATATATTATGCCAGTTCATAACATAGAAAGAAAAAGATTGGTGAACTTAAAACCCTAAGTATGATATGTTTTCAAATTTGGTTATTTTTTTGTGGAAAGTCTTGCTTTCAACTTAATCTACCCTGTTGAATCATTTGTTGACATTTAGAATGTAAGTTGTTTGAGGGAAGGAACTGATTATGTCTTATTTGTCTCCCCCAGCATCTACCAGAGTATTACACATAGTAGGAGCAAAATAGATGCTTCTTGAAAGATCATCATTTTAATTTTTTATTACAGACTGTCATGGACTGAGCTGTTAGACTAAAACACTTAAATAGTTCTTCAGGAAATATGAGTCAAAAAAGTTTTAAGTTTAGATAGATGTACTTAGTTGCTTTGCATAATTTAAAGAAGGGGTACAGCAGTAGGTATGAGAAAAATAAATAACATTTCCATAGAGCATTATTCAAAGGTTTTGATGTGACTTCATTTTCTGTATTGTAAATTTCCTAGGATATTACAAATTCCTATTTAAAAGTAAACACATTATTCCAAAGCTTTCTCATGAAGAACTATGCAAACCTCTAAAGTATGAAGAGAGAAAAGCCTAATTTGACAGAAGTTGCCACCCTAAAATTATTTAAAAAAAACAACTTTACCATGAAGTCAGTGGACCATGTGATTATGGTCTGGGGTGGGGAGCCTGTGCTATCTGTATTTTTCTGAAGGATAATAATAGAACCCCTAAAAACTGCTCAGTAGGTAGCATTAGGGAGATACATACCTGGTCTGTTTTGAAAAATCTTTTGGTCTCAAAGATGAAACTATACCATCCATGTTTTCTCAATAGTTTCATTTTTGTTGTATTTCTATAGAATTGTTATCTGAATCAGTAATGGGAGATAGAATTTGTAATAGCATAGACTTTTCTCAGCATGAGTTATCCTGGCTTTTCGATAGCAGATTAAAATAGTTTCATTTTACCCACCTTCATGAAGTTAAACTGAAGTTTAGATTGTTATGGTGCTACTTGAAGATCCCTGAGGATAATTTTAATTTTTTTTGGAGAAATAAAATAGAGGACATTTCCTTCCAAATACTGCCATAGAATTTTTTGAGTTTTCAAAATCTTTTCTTCAGATTTTTTCCTGTGGTCCCATCATAGTCTTCTGAATCACCTTTTTCTGATGCCACAATTGAAACTTGATCATTTATTCTGGCAAAGGAATTGAACTGGTATTGGTCTGTCCTGTAAGAACCACATGAGTTTCTGGACTGATTTCTGTTAGTGACATCAGGACTTCTTCCTTGCAGAAAATAAGTTGTGAAAGATGTGCTCCAAAATAATGTAAATGAAGGAAGAGAAACATCAAAAAAAAAAAAGAGAAATGGATGAGCTATCCTGCTGATAAACCCTGGGGAGTTCTCATTTTTCATTTAGCAGCTTCTGTATTTCCCCATCATTTTCATTCAAACAATCTTAATGTTTGCAAATGTTCTGATTCAGAAGAGAAAATGCAGTGCTGTACACCAAATCTCTGAAAACTAGCCCATTTCTTTTCTACTCCATTGTTGTCAATTGTGTATTGGCTAACTTTCCCTCCAAGTTAGCAACAAACTATTCAAGGAAGACTAGCACCTTTGGCGAGGTGCTGAGCCCTTTTCAGGGCTTCTTTCCACCTTTGATGTTCACTTGAGCCACCTAATTCGCAGCTGTGGTTCCAAGAAACTATAGCATGCACAGTAGCCACACCATGGCAAACCATTTCAGTAGGTGGGCTAAACCCAGTTGAGGGAAACTGAGGGAGTCTCAAAGCTCATCAGTGAGTAGTGGGGAAGAGAAGAATTTTTTTTCCAGTGGTCATGATACCAGCTGAAGCAGGTGCTGTAGAGCATTTCGAGCTTTATTAGACATTGAAGATGCTAAGATCATCCACTATCTCTAGAGCTATCACCAGTTGTTTTTATTCTGTCTTCTCATGCTGAACATGATGAGTTTGTAAGGGAAAGTGAGAGGGATGACTTTGTGCATCACTACTTCATTTAATTTCAATTTACACATGCATCAAAAGACATCACCCATATTTTACCATTCCTCAAAACCCTATGGAGACAGACAATTGACAAAGCAGCAGGTGCTGCTACACTGGGAGCTATAGTGACAACCTTGTATGCAAACAATGCAGACCATAGAATCATTTCCCCACCAAAAGCAACAGTGAGATTTGGCAGCCTCCTGGGTGCCTGAACAACCCTTTTAAGGATTGCACTGCTCACTTCCTGATGTGAGGAAGGGGCTAGAAAAGGTGCCCTAAAAATTGTCTGGTAACCCAACTCTGGCCTGATTATCACAGCACTCACCATTGGTGCATGGAATGTGCCCAAATTCTTAGACAGCACAAGATCCAATAGACTTGAAAGATGAACATCTCTTGGTGGTGAGAGAACTCAACACATATGGTATCCAAATAGCAGCCCTGAGTGAAACAAAACCGACAAATGAAAGCCAGTTTCCTGAAGTTGGAGCTAGATACACATTTTCTGGAGTGGTTATAGTGAAGGGGAGCACTGTGGAGCTGGAGTAGGTTTTGCAATAAAAAATAATCCAGTCAACACTATGGACTACCTACCAAAAGTAGGGAATGATAGGCTCATGACAATGATATTGCCAGTTTCAGAATAATACCATGTTTTCATCATCAGTGCTTATGCTCCCACTATGATGAATACTGATGAAATTAAAGAAAATACCTTATGAAGCCCTGGAGACTCTTATCATCAATGTACCAAAAGAAGATAAGCTCATAATTCTGGGTAATTTTAATGTCAGAGTTGGTTCAGATTACCAGACATGGCAAGGAGTCCTTGGGAGAAAAGGAGTTGGAAACAGCAGCAGCAATGGTCACATACTCTTGAAGATGTGCTCATCTCAACCTTCTCACCATAAACACTGTCTTCCATTTACTTAAATGCATAAAACTTCCTGGATGCACTGTCACAGCAAATATTGTCATCTATTAGACTAAGATTGTAAGGAGAAGAGACAAACAGTGTATGAGAATAACAAAGGTAATGTGTGGTACAGAGTGCTGGATTGATCACAGAATCATCCTCTCTAAGCTAAATATTCACAATCAGCCAAAGTGGTGGTCCCAAGGCAAAATGACTACTAGAAGAATTAATGTCAGGAGATTAGAGTGTCTCTATGAGTGGGAATGGATTGTTACTAACTCAGGGGGAAGACTGAGCCAACACACAGTTGGCAATAGTGGAATGGAAAAATATTGAGCAACTTTCAGAGATCTGGTATGTAGTATTCCATTTGCTCATCTGGGTCAGAACACTCATAAACATCAAATGTGGTTTGATGAAAATGATGGGGAACAAAACAGAAGCTGCTAAATGATAAATGAGAACATCACAGGATTTGCTAGTTCATTCATTTCTAAGAAGACAACATTTAATTCCAATAAAAAGTAAAGTACAAGCAAAACTTAGAGAGATGAAGGACTCTTGGATCAGTAAGAAGGCAGATGAAATTCAGTTTTATGAAGTCAATATTCTTTTATGATGCCCTGAAAACTATTTATGGGTCAAAGATATATAGTGCATCTCAACTGCTCAGTGCTAGTAGTTTACATTGATTAGTGATAGGGACATGATCCTAGAGAGATGAACTAAACACACAGACCATCATCAATCAATGCAAAAGCCATTGATTGTTTACCTCAAGTTGAAGTTAATCATTCTCTAGCTGAAGTTCTAACTGAAGAGGTTTTGAATGCCATTACATTCCTTTCAAGTGGCAAAGAACCTGGTATCGATTCTATTCCAATTGAGATCCACACGATGGGTGAATCTTTTACTCAGTCAAAAATTGATTGAAATTTTCCAGGTTATATGGCATGAAGAAGTTATCACCCTAGAATTCAAGAAAGGCTCCATTGTCCATCTCTATAAAGGTAAAGGGATTAGATTGTCCTGTGACAATCACAGGGGTATTTCTTTTTTTAGCCATTGCTGTTAAGATTCTTGTCAGAGTCTTCTCAATAGGCTTCTCCTTCACCCAGAAGACTATCACCTTCCTGAGAGCCAGTGTGGCTTCAGAAAGATAGAGGAACAGTCAATATGGTGTTTGCTGCCCAACAACTCCTGGAAAGATGCCAGGAACAGAAGAGATGTGTGTGTTTGTGTGTGTGTGTGTGTGTGTGTGTGTGTGTACAAGGTCTTTGATACCATCACTTGTGAGGGTTTATTGAAAATTATGTCAAAATTTGGTTGCCCAGAGAATTTCTTCAGTAGTATATGACAACTTCATGATGGCATGCATGCCCATGTTCTGGGTAGTGAAGGATGCTCTTAAGATTTCCTAGATGCCAGTGGAGTGAAACAAGGATGTATCCTTGCTCCCGTGCTTTTTTAGCAAAATATTTTTAGCCATATTATCAAACACCTTCACTGAGGATGAACATGGCCTTAAGATTATTTACCACACTGATGGCAAATTCTTCAACTTGAGAAAGCTACAATTGGAGACTAAAATAAAGGGTGTGCTGGTGCATGATCTTCTGTTTGCTCATGATTACACACTCAATGCAGCCTCTGAAGCTTAGACACAACAAAGTATGGATCGATTCTCCACTTCTTTTGTTAATTTTAGTCTAAAATCAGCCAGCACCACACCATCCATATGTCGAACGATCAATTACAGCAAAATGAGAAGTTTTGAGTACTGTGGACGAGTTCACTCATCTTGGAGTGTTCTTTCCAAGCAAGTACACATTGACAATGAGCTTGACACATACATTGCCAGAACTAGCTCAGTATTTGGGAGACTCCAAAAGAAAGCGTGGGAGAAAAAAGTATTAGACTTACTACCAAACTGAAGATCTAAAGAATCAGTGTTCTGACCTCATTGCTATATACCTGTGAAACGTGGACAGTCTACTACCACCATATCAGGAAACTGAATCTCTTCCATGTAAATTGTCTTGGGAAAATTCTGAAAATCACCTAGCAGGAGAAGATGTCAGACACTGGAGTCGTTTTTTGAGGTAAACTGCCTAGCATTCCAACATTACTACAGAGAGTGCAAATCCAATGGACTGGTCATGTTGTTAGAATGACATAAGTATACTTGCTACAAAGACTATTCTATGGAGAACTGACACAAGATAATACTCACAAGGAGATCAGAAGAAGTAATACTAGGACACCCTGAAGGTCTCTCTTAAGAACTTTGTGCTACATGGGAGACACTTGCACAGGACTAGCTAGCATGGCATGCCCTCATCAGTGAGGGTACTGTGGTCCATGAGAAGGACAGAAATGAAATAGCTTAAAAGAAATTTGATATATGTAAGTTTAGAGAACCCACCCCTGGTGCTCACATGTACTATTTGTGCCTGAGACATGGTAGAACATCCTGAGCTGATATTGGACTGATAATCCAGGGTTGGACACACTGTAATTTGTCTCAAACATAGTGATGTCATTTTGGTCTTCTTCAATAATGAAAGACAAGAACCAAGCAATGTAACTCCTTCAGCACTGAGTAGTTGAGATGCACCATATGGTTTTGGCCCATAAAAAGCATCATAAAAGGATGTTAGATTGTTACCATCCACAGAAAACTGAATTTCATCTTCCTTCTTACTGAGACGAGAATCCTGTTTCACTTGTACTTTTTATGTAATTAAATGCTATTTTCTTAGAAATGGATGAGCTATCCTGCTGATAAATCCTGTGTAGTTCTTTTTTCCATTTAGCAGATTCTGTATTTCTCTATCATTTTCATCCAACCAGTCCTGATGTTTGTAAGTGTTCTGACCCAGATGACCAAATGCAGTGCTATAGACCAAATATCTGAAAGCTGCCCTCTTCATTTCTACTCCTTTTTTGCCAAATTTGTGTTGGCTTACCTTTCCCTCCAAGTAAGCAACAAGTTGTTCCCACTAAGAGAAGTACTCTAATCTCTTGACATCAATTCTTCTAGTGGTAGTCACATTGCCTTGGTGCTACACTGCTAGTTTGGTTGAAGGTGAATGATTAACTTGGAAACGATGAGTCTGTGATCAGTCCAGTACTCTGCACCACACTTTGCCTTTGTCATTCTCATATCTTGTCCTTTCTTCTCCTTACAATCGCATAATCTAATAGATGCCAATGTTTGCTGTGTGTATCCAGGAAGTTTTATTATGTTTGGGTAAATGGAAGACAGAGTTTGTTATGGGAAGATCAGGAGATATGCAAGTCTTTAGTAGTAGGTGATCATGGCTCTCTCCAGTTCCATTCCTCCCAAGGCCTTCTTGCCATATCTGGTAGTCTCAACCTACTCTAGCATTAAAGTTACCCAGAATTATAATCTGATATAGGTTAAAAACACACAATCATGTTACTGTGGACAACACTCCCCTGATTCTGCTTACTTCTCTCAGCATAAGTTCATCTAAGTTTTTTCCAAGTTCTCCTGAAATCTGCTTATAATTCCTTACAAAACAATAGAATTCCATCACATTATTATACCACAATTTGTTTAGCCATTCCCAATTGATGGATTTCTCCTCAATTTCTAATTCACTGCTACTACAAAAAGAACTAATTTAAATATTTTTTTCCTTGTGGGTCTTTTTCCCTTTTTATTATCTCTTTGGGATATATACCTAGTAGAGGTATGATTAGAGCAAAGGGTATACACCATTTTATAGCTCTTTGGGCACAGTTCCAAACTCCTCTCTAGAATTGTTGGATTAGTTCAGAATTCAGCCAACAGTGCATTAGTGTCCCAATTTTCACAATTTCCTCCAACATTTATCATTTTCTTTTTGTGTCATAGTTGCCAATCTTTTAGGTGTGGGGTGGTACCTTGGAGTGGTTTTAACATGCATTTCTTTAATCAATAATGATTTAAAGCATTTTTCATATGATTATAGATTACAGATTCATATTATTATAGATTCTTCATCTGAAAACTTCCTGTTCATATCCTTTGATTATTTATTTATCAACTGGGAAATAACTTGTTTTCTTATAAATTTAATTCAGTTCTATATATATTTCAGAAATGAATACTTTATCAGAAATGCTCTGTGTAAAAATTATTTTCCAGCTTTCTGCTTCCCATTTATTCTTGGTTGCATTGGTTTTTATTTGTGCAAAAACTGTTTAATGTAATGAAAATTATCCATTTTATATTTTATAATATTCTCTATCTGTTGTTTTGTGCTATATGCCTACCCTTTACTTGTCCTGACAGATAAAATATTCCTTGTTCTATTAATTGGTTTATGAACACCCCTTTTTTGTCTAAATCATGCTCCCTTTTTGACCTTATCTTGGTATAGCATGAGACATATTGGTCTCTGCCTAGTTTCTGCCTTACTATTTTCTGGTTTTTCCCAACAGTTTTCTCAAATAGTGAGTTCTTATTCCATGAAATGGAGTCTTTGGGCTTATCAAGCAGTAGATTACTGTTGTCATTTACTACTTTTTTTTTGTTCCTAAAGTGTTACACAGATCCACCATTCCATTCCAATACCAAATAGTTTTGATGAGTACCATTTTTATAAGAGTTTTAGATTTGGTATAGCTAGGTTACCTTATTTTTGCATTTTTTATTAATTCCCTTGATATTCTTGACATCTTATTCTTCCAGCTATATTTTGTTATTATTTTCCCTAGCTCATAAAATAATTTTTGATAGTTTAGTATCACTTAATTAAGTTGATTTTTAGGGAGAATTATCATTTTTATTATATTAGCTTAGCCTACCCTTGAGCAATTGAAATTTTTCCAATTATTTATATAAGACTATTTGTGAAAAAAGTGCACTGTAATTGGGTTCATATAATTCCTGGGTTTGTCTTGACAGGTAGAGTTTTCTAAATATTTTTAATTGTCTACAATTATTTTAAACAGAATTTCTATTTCTATCTCGGCAAGGATTCACTTTGAGAAGATTGCAAATATATCAAAATATGAAAAGACTGTGGTAATGGTCATACAATTGCTTTTAGAATACATAGACTATAGATAATGCCTATCAACAATGATAGAATTAGGAGGCTATGTCTTATTTAATATGGTGTTCTTTCAGTGTATAAAAAATAACCATTAAATTAGTTTAGGAAGAAAATCACAATTTAGATTTTGCTTTATAAAGGATTAAATAAAGCAATATTGTCATGTGTTCAAAAGGTCCCAGATAAGTCCAATAGCCATAAAGGGACAACTATGTGGTGCAGTGGATAGAGAACTGGCCTTGGAGCCAGGAGAATGGGAATTCGAATCTGGTCTCAGGCAAAATCTCTTACTACCTGTGTGACCTTGGACAAATCACTTAAGCTGGACTGTCTCACATCATCTCCAGTCATCCTAATTCATATCCAGTCCACTGGACCAAGATAACTCTGGAGGAGAAAGTGAGGCTGGTGAATTAGAACAGCCCCTTTCACTCAAATCCAATTCCTGTGCTTGTCATGGTGTCACCTATCTGATGTTGTGGTCTTCTTTGAAAATGAAAAACCAAACATTATTATTTTTTGTCATCAACTAAAAAATGTACCATTGAATAAGACAAATATGTATTATTATGGTCTTACTCATGGTATATTCTAAACAAATGTTTCTTATGAATAATCACTGCATTGTATTCCTTTAAAAGAAGAGTATGATTACTGTTTTCATCAGTATGCTGATTTTCCAACTATTAATGGATGTCAGTATCATCCATATAGCCTATAATTTGTTCATGTAATAATATCCACACAGGAAATGTTTATCAAATATCTACCACATGCAAGATAGACTTAGAAATTCTTCATCCATGCATCAAAATGAGCGGCTATGATCAAAGATCTTCATCATTTAATGGTCATTCTTCTGGCTAAAAATGCTCTTCCTACTTAAACATTTAAGAATATTGTAATATGAGGGAAAGGGAAGTAAATAAAATGCATAAGTAAGATATTTCCCCTGCTTTTTCATTGTCTCTTCCAGATGGGTTTCATCTATCTGAAATTCCTCTAGATTCTGAAGATTCTTTTTATTCATCAAAGGCAATATGATGAATTTTACCACCAAAGTCTTTGTGAATTAAATAGAAATTGGTGGAAAAACAATGCAAAATTAGGAAAGAATAAACACTGAAGGAATATTCAACTGAGTTAAATTAAATGACAAGCTTTTTTACAACTGAGAATATATATGCATTTTTTCTGGGCCTCAGTTATTTCATCCTTACAGAGAGATAGTTGAACCAGGTGACTCCCAGCCCTAGAAATATGTGATTCTGTGTTTCAGTGTAAATCATTCTAGAAGCAGTGGGATTTGTCCTGAATTTTAGCTACTTAATTGGATGAAGTTGTACTAACAAACAAGGTGAGAAGAGGAAGTCTATGATCCTGATAAAGATATCAATCAAACAATCAAAAAATATTCATAATGAACCTACTAAATGCAAGGCATCATGCAAAGCACTGGAGATCTAGAGATTAAAATATAGTGTCCCTTTACTCAAGAAGTTTATAATAAATCTAACATGAAAGGTAACACAATACACAAATTATTGTAATGCATTGCAAAGAAGAGGTCTAAAGTACAGTAAAAAGATCATTATTATTAATAGACTGCCTTAATTTTACAAAGTGCTAATATGATACATCATCTCATTTGAGCCTCATAATAACCTGAGGGTCCTACATCTGTTATTACTATTACTATTTTATAAATAAAGAAATCAAGACCAAGAGAGAGGGAGAGGGAGAGGGAGAGAGACCCATTTTATCCATTTTCTAGAGCCCCTGTGCATATTTAGATGCTCAATAATAGTGTATTCACATTTTAAATTAAAAAGGTCATTTTCTTTAGGTTCAAATTATAGAATAGAATGGACTTTTTCCAGTGGATTGTATACTTCAAGTGGGGAAGGGCTGTTTGATTTATATCTTCATACAATCAGTATTTGGCACAAAGTGGGGACTTAATGGGTGCTTTATTTGATAATTTTTGTTTGCTTAATGTGGATTCTGAGTTTTAAAACCAGAGTTTTAATCCTATACATCATTGCCTCTCTAAGTAAATCAGATAATCTTTCTGAATTTGGGTTCATCTTTATTCAAATATGAAAAAAAGAATGAAAAAAATAGTAATTACTCTTCCTGTTTCATATGGTAATTATGAAAATGGAAAAAAGATAACTAATGTTAACAAAGCATTATAGCAAATTTAAGATATAATTATATTATTTCAATTATAAGAATAGATCATCTTCTACAGTGAAAAATTTGGTTATTCAAATCATGAGATTTTTGCATCAAAGGAAATCATTGGGCCTTCTAGAATTAATTCTATGAGAATTTCCCTAAGGATCAGCATTTAACCTTGGAGTTCAGTTTTCTGGTCCTGGATCCACTTGATGATTACAAAATTTTCCCAACACATCATGCCAAATTCACATAGCATTACTTTTTAATTTTGTTTTCCCTGGTGGCCAAGTATATATTTTTTTCCTGTCAGAGCTGAATGTTTTAAAAGCAAATCATTTTGAGTCTGGAAGTCAGAGCCATTCCAATAAAATGTTGAATAGTCCCATTAAGCCAGCCCAATCATTGATTAACTTTTTTGTTCCAGAGCTGGCAAATTGAATCAGTTTCACAAATAAGGTAACAAATTTCATGAGGCCCTTGACTGAGATGTCAGCATACTTACCTTACCAAACCAGAAAAATTTCTGACAAAGAATCTGTGCATTTCTTCTTGACAGTCACAGGCAATTAGGAAAAAATAAGACTTATGAGATTCACTATGCAGTCCTATTAAAAACGGAAAAAGGTACACTTTACTGATGGAACCATGGAAGGTTTTCTGCTAAATCATTTTGTACATTATAAACATCATTTTAAAAATTCTTGACTTATTGCTGCTTCATCCTGATTTATCAGAAATCATTTTCTTAACTGTTGTTGTTAGTACCATATTTTCTTTATTGTTTCCTGTGTTCAATTTTCTTTCCCTACAGTGGAATTTGTTTTGCTGACTCTTAAGGGTTGTTTTGCAAGAATTCGATCTGATCTTTATTTTCCTACACCTACCTCTTCCCTATCCTTCCCTGCCAGAATGACACTCTCTCTGCTTGCCATGCATTTCTTCCTATCGAACTAACTCCTACTAGAAATTATTTTCCTTTTCCTCCATTAGCTTCAACAAGGTCCTTTACTTCATCATTCAGTTTCTTTGAACTTAATTCTACTTCTGCCTTTCTGAAGTCATTGAAAATGTAGGAACACTGAAGTGCTGTCATAACCAGTTCTATGTCCTAACTTTTTTTGAGTATACTCTCTCTTTTCTATAATTAGATTCTTCTCCTGCTCATTCTGTCTGTATTGGGTATTGTGATGGTTTGTTTTTGCTCTTGTCAGAATCTCTCTTTTTCTCAGAAAAGTTTTTCAGTCACTCAGTTAATGGTATTTTTATGTTCTGCTCTTTGTGGTGGTCCACATGGTGATTACTCTATATCTGGTATAATCCGTTATCAAATATTTTAGGCTATTTGTATATTACATTACCTCTTACTTTACCTTCTTTTTCTCATTCCTCCATCTTTATGTTTCATTCAACTACTTTGTCCTCTCTTTTGATTTTGCCTTTATGTATCTCAGTCACCTTGACATGGACATTTGCATTCTTGTCTCCATCTGTCACCACTCTGCTCACCATTGCATATTGCATAGTCTGTTGGTGATTTTTGTTGGATATTTTTAAATTTACTTCCTTGATTATATAAACCATGGACTTCATGACAGTGTTGTGTGGGACTATGTCAATTGGCCTTTCTCAGACTGGCTATTGCTCTGATGAAAGAGGACTTCACTTTTTGCATTGCCAACTCATTATTTTGCTGTCAAAATGTTCCATATCCTTTCCTCCTCCAGTCTATTGTTGTTCTTTTGTGACTGGCGACTGCATAATTAATTACTGGTACATTATGTGACTGTCAAAATTCCTAGCCTGGGTACTTCTTTATGCATTTCATCAAAGTTCCAAAGTTTGGTTGATTTTTCCAGACTGAAGGGACTTACTGACATTGTTCAGACAAAAACTGGTTAGACATTGAGGACTACCCAAGATGATGATGGCCAGAGGCAAAAAGAAGAGATGCCAGAAGTTCAAGTCAGAGAAAAAGACATCAGTCTTTGGCTAAGGGCCCACTGCAAAAAGACATTATTCTGCCATTAAATTGGGTAGTATCTGATTTCCAGGAAGCAGGAGAAATGACCATCCCACTCATATAAGCAGACACATAGACAGTAAGTGACCAAGTCAAGATTTGAACACACATTCCAGAAATTAAAATCCTATACTTTTTTCCATGGCCCATGATATCAACATGAAAGTTGAAGTTTCAAGAATGGTAGCTAAGGGATTAATTGGAGGTAAGATCATGAGCTAATTGCTAAGGGTATTGAGAACATTGGGAGAGAGTATTAGAGGTGAAATAAGCAAGGGGGGAAATAATAGTCTAAAGAAATTACATGCATTTCAAAAGAAGTTATTGAAGATCATTTTAGGAACTTCTACTATATTAGACCTACAACTATTGTAAATAAGAATTACAGACTCCTTTGGAGATATTTAGGATCTCTACTACTTATCTGGCATTGTATCAGATTGGTTTTCCAGTATTCCCTCATGCCTTCTACACCAAAAAACAGTACAACCATTTACCCATTTATCCTTGATTTTTAAAAGTTGAAGCATCCCTCCCTTGGAAAACTGAGTTGTTTTAACTTGAATTGATATAATAAATATTTTGGCCATCTGGTTTTTTAAATTAATTTATTTATTTTAAATTTTACAATTTCCCCCCTAATCTTACTCCCTCCCCCCATAGAAAGCAATCTGTGAGTCTTTATATTATGTCCATGGTATACTCTGATCTAAGTTGAATGTGATGAGAAAAATATCATATCCTTAAGAAAAAAAATGTAAGAGGGAGAAAAATTACATAAAATATCTTTTTTTTTAAAAAAAATTAAAGGTAATAGTCTTTGGTCTTTGTTCAAACTCCACAATTCTTTCTCTGGATACATATGATATTATCCATTGCAGATATCCCCAAATTGTACCTGATTGTTGCACTGATGGAATGAGCAAGTCCATTAAGGTTGATCATCATCCCCATGTTTCTGTTAGGGTGAACAATGTTCTTCTGGTTCTGCTCATCTCGCTCAGCATCAGTTCATGCAAATCCTTCCAGGCTTCCCTGAATTCCCATCCCTCCTGGTTTCTAAGGGAACAATAGTGTTCTATCAAATACATATACCACAGTTTCTTAAACCATTCCTCAACTGATAGACATTCAATTTACAATTCTTTGCCACCACAAACAGGGCTGCTATGAATATTTTTGTACAACTGATGTTTTTACCCTTTTTTCATAATCTCTTCAGCATATGGATACAGTGGTAGTATTGCTGGATCAAAGAGTATGCACATTTTGTTGCCCTTTGGGCATAATTCCAAATTGCTCTCCAGAAAGGTTGGATGAGTCACAGCTCCACCAACAATGCATTAGTGTCCCAGATTTCTGATATCCCTTCCAATATTGATAATTGTCCTTTCTAGTTATATGGGCCAGTCTGAGAGGTATGAGGTGGTACTTCAGAGATGCTTTTATTTGTATTTCTCTATTAAGTAGTGATTTAGAGTAATTTTTCAAATGACTATGGTTCACTTTGATTTCCTCTTCTGTAAATTGCCTTTGCATATCCTTTGATTATTTGTCAATTGAGGAATGGCTTTTTTTTAATTGACTAAGTTTTCTGTATATTTTTAGAAATGAGTCCTTTTTCAGAAGTACCAGTTGTAAAAATTGTTTCCCAATTTACTATGTTTCTTTTGATCTTGGTTACAATGGTTTTGTCTGTGCAAAAGCTTTTTAATTTAATGTAATCAAAATTATCTAGTTTGTTTTAATGATGTTTTCCATCTCTTTCTTAGTCATAAACAACTTCCCTTTCCATAGATCTGACAGGTAAGCTATTCCTTGATCTCCTTGGTTTTTATGTCTAAATCCTGTATCCATTTTGATCTTATCTTGGTATAGGGTGTGAAGTGTTGATCTAATCCAAGTTTCTGCCATACTAAGTTCCAATTTTCCCCAACAGTTTTTTATCAAATAGTTTTTATCCCAATAACTGTACTCTTTGGGTTTATCAACGGTTGATTACTATAATCATTTCCTACTACTCCATCCTCAGTTCCATTGATCCACCACTCTATTTCTTAGCTAATACCAGACAATTTTGGTGATTGATGTTTTTTAATATAATTTTAGATCTGGTAGGGCTAAGAAAACTTCTTTTGCACTTTTTTTCATTAAATTCCTGGAAATTCTTGACTTGATTTTTCCATAGGAATTTACTTATTATTTGTTTCTAACTCATTAAATAACTTTTTTGGAATTTTGATTGGTAGACTACTAAATAAGTAGTTTAATTTTGGTAGAAGTGTCATTTTTATTATATTAGCTCAGCCTATCCATGAGCAGTTAATATTTGCCCATTTATTTAAATCTGATTTTATGTGTGAGAGGTGTTTTGTAATTGTTTTCAAAGAGTTTTTGAGTCTGCTTGACAGGTAGACTCCCAAGTATTTTAGATTACCTGAAGTTACTTTGAATGTAATTTCTCTATTACAGTTCTTTCAGATGTATCTTGCTAGTCATATATAGAAATGTTGAGGATTTAAGAGGGCTTATTTTATATCCTGCAACTTTGCTAAATTTGCTAATTATTTCTAGTAGCTTTTTAGATGACTTTTTGGGATTCTCTAGGTATACCATTGTGACATCTGCAAAGAGTGAGTGTTTTGTACCTTCCTTCCCAATTCTAATTCCTTCAACTTCTTTTTCTTCTCTTATTGCTGAATCTAACATTTCTAATAAAAAATTGAATAGTAGTAGTGATAATTGGCATCCTTGTTTCACTCCTGATCTTATTGGGAATGCCTCTAACCTATGCCTTTCACATATAATGCTTGTTGATGGTTTCAGATAGATAGTGCTTATTATTCTAAGGAAGAATACATTTATTCCTCTACTCTCTAGTATTTTTATTAGGAATGGGTGCTGTATTTTGTCAAAAGCCTTTATAGTATCTTTTGATATAATCATATGATTTCGGATAGGTTTTTTATTGATATAATTAATTATACTATCAGTTTTCCTAATATTGAACCAACACTGAATTCCTGGGATAAATCCTACTTGGTCATAATGTATTGCCCAAGTGATAACATGTTTTAGTCATTTTAGTAAGATTTTATTTAAGATTTTTGTATCTATATTCATTAGGGAGATAGGTGTATAATTTTCTTTCTCTGTTTTTAATCTTCCTGGTTTAGATATCAGCACCATATTGGTGTCATAGAAAGAGTTAGGCAGAGTTCCATCTTATCCTATTTTTCCAAACAGTTTATATAAAATTGGAACAAATTGTTCCTTAAATGTTTAATAGAATTCACGTGTGGATCCATCTGGCTCTGGAGATTTTTTCTTAGGGAGTGCAATAATGGTTTGTTGAATTTCTTTTTCTGAGATAGGGTTATTTAGGTACTTAATTTACTCTTCATTCAACCTGGGCAACTTGTATTTTTGTAAATATACATCAATTTCACTTAGATTATCCAATTTATTGGCATAGAATTGGCAAAATAATCCTGAATTATTACTTTAATTTCCTGCTCGTTGGTGGATAGTTCAACCTTTTCATTTATGATAGTATCAATTTGGTTTTCTTCTTTCTTTTTTAAAATCAAATTAAGCAGATATTTATCAATTTTATTTGTTTTTTCATAAAACTAACACTTGGTTTTATTTATTAATTCAATAATTTCCTTGCTTTTGATTTTATTAATTTCTCCTTTAATTTTTAGAATTTCTAGTTTGGTATTTAATTAGGGGTTTTTAATTTCTTCTTCTTCTTTCTCTAATTCTTTTAGTTGCATGTTTAGTTCATTGATTTCTTCTTTCTTTACTTGATTCATGTAAGCCTTTAAAGTTATAATGTATCCCCTGACAGATGCCTTGGTTGTATCTTTTGGTATGCTGTATCATTATTGTCATTATCTAGGATGAAATAATTAATTCTTTCTATAATTTGTGGTTTGATCCCCTCTTTCTTTAAAATGAGGTTATTTAGCTTCCAATTAGTTTTGGGTCTATATCTCCCTGGCCCAATACTTCATGTGATTTTTATTGCATTATCATCTGAGAAAGATGTATTCACTTTTTCTGCCTTTCTGCAATTGATTAATGGGTTTTTATTGCCCTAGTACATGATCAAGTTTTGTGTAAGTGCCATGTGCTGCAGAAAAATGTATATTTTTTTCAATCCCCATTCAAATTCCTCCATATGTCTATCATGCCTAGGTTTTCTAACAGTTGATTTACCTTCTTAACTTCCTTGTTCATTTTTATACTTAGATTTATCTAAATCTGAGAGTAGGAGATTGATGTCTCCTATCAGTAGAGTTTTTCTGTCTATATCTTACTGTAACTCCTTCTTCTCTAAGAATTTGGATGCTATACCATTTGGTGCATTTATATTTAGTATTGAAATTATTTCATTGCACATGGTACCTTTTAGGAGGATATAGTTTCATTCCTTATCTATTTTAACGATGTCTATTTTTGCAGCTTCTTTGTCTGAGATATGGATTGTTACCCCTGCTTTTTTCACTTCAGCTGAAGCAAAATATATTTTGTTCCAACCTTTTGCTTCAAATGAGTTTTTGGTAAGGATCATATTGTGGATTCTGGTTTTTAATCTCCTCAGTTATTTACTTACATTTTAAGGGAGAGTTCATTCCATTCACATTCAAAATTATAATTACCAACTCTTTACTGCCCTCCATGCTATTTTCTCTCTGTTTTTATTTTTCTGATTTTTCCACTTTATCTATATTCCCCAGTGTTTTGTATCTGAATACCACCACCTTCACTGTGTTTTCCCTCCTATTTCCAACCCCCCTTTCTTTCCCCTTTCCCTTTGCCCCATTTTCCGTCCCTTCCTTCTGTTAGTTCCCCTGTTCTTTCCCCCTCCCCTTTTTCCCTTTTAATACTTGAAAGGTAAGATAAGTTTCTTAACTTAACTGAGTGCATTTATGTTAACTTTAAGCCAAATCTGATGAGAGTAAGATTCAGGCAGTTGTCACCTCCTCTCTTCTTCCCCTCTATTGCAGTAGGTCTTTTTCACCCTATTCAATCTCCTCCATCCTCCCATCTCTTTACTGACTCCCTTTTTAAGGAGGTATTGTTTTTAAATCATTCTATCTGAGTCACAGAAAAGTCATGAGTGTTCATCACTTCTGGCTAAGTATATTCTCTGTAATTGATTTACAGTTCTTGAGAGTTTCATATTATTGGATAGCAGTTTTTTTCTTTAACATTTTTTACCTTTTCTTGTATCGCTTGGGTCTCCTATTTGAAGTCTGAATTTTCTATTAAACTTGGGTCTTTTCATCAGGAAAAGTTGGAAGTCTTTCATTAAATATCCATCTTTTCCCCTGGAAAAGAGGGTTCAGTTTTACCAGATAGTGAATTTTGGCTGCAATCCAAGCTCCCTTGGTTTTGGAATGTTTCATTCTAGGCCCTTCAATCCCTTAAGGTTGATGCAGCTAGGTCCTATGTAAACCTTACTGTGCCTCCTTGGTATCTTAATTGTTTCTTTCTGGCTACTTGCAGGATTTTCTCTTTTATCTGATAGTTCTGGAATTTGGGTACAATATTCCTTGGTGTTTTCATTTTGGGATCCCTGTCTGAAGTGGATTGATGTATTCTTTCAATGATGTTCCATGATGTCAAGACAATTTTCCATCACTAAATCCTGTAATATTAAGTCCAAACTTTTTTTCTTTTCAATATTTTCAGGAAACCCAATGATTCTTAGGTTGTATTTGTTCTATTCTCAAGGTCAGTGGTATTGTAGATTAGGTATTTTACATTTTCTTCTATTGTTTAGATTTTATGGTTTTGTTTAACAGATTCTCATTCTCTCATGACATCATTAGTTTCCACAGACTTCATTCTTTTTTTTTTAGAGAAGAAATTTCTTCATTTACCTTTGGCAACTCCTTTTCCAACTGGTCAATTCTATTTTTGAAAGAGTTATCCATTTGATCAATTGAGGTTTTGAGAGAATTATTTTCTTTTTGAATTCATCCTATTGTATTTTCCAAGGATTTGTTTTCTTATTGCAAGGTGTTAATTTTCTCTCCCAAATTTTCCAATCAATTTTTAAACTCCATCCTGATTTCTTCAAGGAAATCTTTCTGGGCTGGAGTTCAAATCATATTCTCTGAGGTTCTAGATCTCTCTGAGTTAGAGTCTTTAATTCTAGGTAATCTTCTATGGATCCCCCTTTCTGATGACCTTTCTTCATTTTCCGCAGATTTTGTATTGTGGGAGGGGCTGGTTCTTAGAAGTTTGGTGTTAAGATCCCTGGAGGCTTTACTCACTGAGTTTAATAACTCCAAATGGGCAGGCAAGTAGGGGGTGCTGATTGCTTTCTCTGAAGCGTCTGTGACCTTGATTTGAGTCCCTCTCCCTTGGCCTGGAGCAGTTTGGGTTCTGTTGGATTCTTTTATCTTGAGCAATGTGGGTTGTGTCCTGGGGTAAGGTAATTACTCTCCCTATTCAGCTGAGGGAGTTCTGCTGCCCATGCCTGAGACTGGGGGTGGGGGGTCAGGTGGGCTCTTACTGTGTTTATTCTGGGAAGAGGGCTCTCTTGAAGTGAAAGTATGGAGTCTGAGGTCCTCCAGACTAGAGGAACCCAGCAGATTGATGTCTGCAACTTTCTACACTGGAATTCACCTTCAATCCCTGCCAGAGTGACCCAGTCCCACAGTCATTGCCTCTGTGGCTAATGTTAGGTTAGTCTGGTTCTCACCCCATTCTCACTGGATCTCTGCTCTCTGTGCCCAGCTCACCCATAATCCCAGAAGACAAACTTTGAGGCAGATGTTCTCCTAGCTTCTTCTTCTGGGTTTTGTCAATCGAATTTCTGTTAAGAGGTTTTTTCATATTATATATGAAGGAAGGTCAGGAGACGTTAGCATAGTGCTTGGTTTCTTGCCGCCATCTTGACCAGATAGAAGACCTGGCCACCTATTTTGAAGGGCAATTTATATTCCTCTAATCCCCCAGAAAGTTTGGAGGAAACTTCCCCTTCCCCACATCTCTTTTTCCTTTTAATTAATATTTTTCCCAATGACATGTATAGATAATTTTAACAGGGGTGGCTAGGTGGAACAGTGGATAGAGCACTGACCCTGGAGTCATTAGTATCTGAGCTAATATCCGGCCTCAGACACTTAATAATTGCCTAACTGTGTGACCTTGGGCAAGTCACTTAACCCCACTGCCATGCAAAAAAAAAAGATAATTTTAACATTAATTTAAAAAAATGAGTTCCAAAATTTCTTCCTCCCTCCCTAACCATCTTAATCCATAAGATCATAAACACTTTGACATAGTTTGCATATGTGTGATCATATGGTCATATCTTCATTTTTCATAGAAGAAAAAGAAATAAAGGGAAAAAGTATGAAAAAATAAAGTGAAAAATGACATACTTTTATTGGCATGCAAATTTCAACTCTTCCTTCTCTATATGTAAACAGTAGCTTTCCTCATGAGTCTTTTGGAATTTTCTTGGATCATTGTATTGTTGAGAAGAGCTAAATCAATCATAATCAATTATGGAACAGTGGTGCTTTTCCTGTGTACAATGTTATCTGGTTCTTCTTGATTCACTTTGCACCAGTTCATGCAAGTATTTGTAGGTGTTTATTGAAATGTTCTTGCTCATCATTTCTTATAGCACAAATATCACATCTTGCTCAATCATTCTCTGACTGATGGTCATCCCCCTCAATTTCCATTTTTTTTGCAACCACAAAAAGCTTCTATAAATATTTTTGTTCTTGTAAGTTATTTTCCCTTCTCTATGATACTTTTCAGGTACAGACCTAGTAGAGACATAGCTGGACAGTTTGACTCTCCTTTCGGCATAATTTTGAATTGTTCTCCAGAATCCAGGATCAATTTACAACTCTATCAACACTGCATTAGTGTTCCAGTTTTCTCATATCCTCACCAACAGTTATTATTTTCCTTTTCTGTGATATTGTGTGAGGTGATAGCTCATTGTTTTTTAAAGTTACATTTCTCTAATTAACAATAATTTAGAGATTTTTTCATATGATCATAGTTTTAATTTCTTCATCTGATTTGTCTATTCATATTCTTTGACCATTTATCAACAGGGGAACCTTCTCAAATCTCTTGAATATTGTCTACCACCTTGAAGACTTGTAATAGGGTACAATTTTTTCCTTGTATAGTGAAAATTTACTGACAAATCACTTTAGAAAGGAAGGCAAAAAATGAAAGCTACCAAATTTTTCCCTAAAAATTGGTATCGATAGAAAGAAAAGAGCATGAGATCTCTGGATATTTTATGGGAGCTGAATGTTTGCCTACTTCACACTGAGAATAGCATTTTGACATGACCAATATAGATATGAGCTATTATTATGACCCTGAGTATGGGTAGGGGAGCTTGAAGCTATATAAGATTAATTTCAAAAATACATAAATGTTTCAAAGACTAAACCTGCCTATAATGAACTGGGTCTAGGTCTTGATACAAAAGGTCTTGATATACCAGTACTTAAGTAGGAGAGATCTTTAAATTATAATAGTTTTTGCTTGATTAGGTAAACTGTAGGAAGTAGCCTAAAGAAAGGACAATGTGAATGGGACATGGAGTAGTGGGGGGGATTTTAATGAGCATTCAGAATTCAACTAGGTGTCATAGGGATACAGTTTCAGGACTGGAGTCAGAAAGATTCCTTTCTGTGTTCAGATCCGATCTCAGTCACTTACTAGGTGTATGAACCTGGGCTAGACACTTAACCTAGTTTGCCTCTGTTTCCTCATCTATAAAAGGAATTGGAGAAGAAAATGGCAAATTAGTATCTTTGCATGGAAACCCTAACTTGGGCCACAAAGACTTAGACAAGACTGAAATGGAAAATAACAACAACATTCAGTATATAACTAAAAATTAATAAGACAAGTTTTATAATGAAAATAAAACTTGGGCATTCAAAGAAGTATTGGTTCCTTTACAGAAGAACCTTGGAAAATGATAAATGTATGCCAATAATTCAGACCATTTCTCAGAGGTTTTAAAAATTTATGGTTTTGGAATTTCCTTGAGAGTCTACAGTACATTCTTTTGGATATTCCTGATGGTAAAATGTCTTCTTTGAGGATGGAATTAGTTTTAGAAATAATTGAATGCCTTTTAGAAACAAGGCTGTTGAGTTTGTTTGGTGAGTAAAATTAAGAAATGTTATTTTTTTAAAATCACTTTGAAAAAATGCAGTACTGCTTCAAAGATTGACCCATTTTAGTATATTGTACATCCTTCAGTTTAGGAGTTCTTAATCTGAGTTCCATGTACATTTCTTGTTAATATCTTGATAACCTTAGTTCAGTACATTTGGTTGCTTTTGCAGTTCTCCATATTTTATTTTATGGATTTAAAAACATTATTTTGAGAAGGGGTCCATATGCTTTTCCAGATTTCCAAAGAGTTCCATGACATAAAACAGTTTAAGGATTTCTCCTCCTTTAGCTGAGTTTCTTTGGCCAGATCTCCAAGACACCTGGTTGATTGGGTGGGGAAGAAACATAGACTGTAACTATCTTGCATCCTTTGTAGGATTCCTAAAAGGAGGACTTAACCCAGAAATCCTCAATCTTTTGCCCTTTGCTTTCTTAGTCTGTTGTCTTAACCCAAATAATTGCTGAATTCTGAAGAGCAACAGAATTATCACATTGTTTTTGAAATTCGAAGTCTCAAATGCACAAATTGGTTATGACTAGAGACCAAAGTACAAAGACTAGACTAAGGAGCCAGACTCATATGGTCCCTTCACTCTCCCAGACACATGCCTTATTTGCTTCTTTGATGTCAGTGTTGTACTCTTAAGGTCCATTCCTTGAGTTAAATTATTTCTAGCTAATATATGTAGACATAATTTGGACTATGCTTCCATTTATTTCTCTTTAAGAACTTTTTGAAAAGGATTAAAGGTAGAAAAATGGATGCAGCCCTGTGGAGCTGCCCAGCATGAACCACCTAGCCACTGCTCCCTGAGTACTCAGCCCATGGAAGGTAAGGGAGTGGAGTGAGACTGCCAAGGTCTGTCCTCTGACCCAGGGACTTTGGGGCTTTAATCGTATTCTGACTCTGGTCACAGTCTGGGGCCCCAGAGGTGTGAGCTTGTGGCTATTCAACAGAGCTGAATTTGAAGATATAATATATTGTGAAAAATGGAGTCAATAGGTGAAAGGAAAATGTACTGGGAGTAAGAGAAAGGAGAGGTAGAATAGGCTAAGACATTTCATGTACCCTTTGCAATGGTATGGAAGGGGGGAAGATGAGGGAGAATGAGAAAGTCTTCATTCTCATCAGAAATGACTCAGAGAGGAAACAGCATATACACTCAATAGGTTATAGACATATAGAAGAAAAAGGAGAGAAGGGGGACAGGAGGATGGAAAGGGGGAGGAGAGGGAAGATCATAGGATAGGACAGTTAGATATAACACATTTTCTTTTTTACTTTTTGCAAGGTGGTGGGAAGGGGTGACCTGTCCAGGACTACAGGGCTGGGTGGTTGTTGTGCCTCTGGGGAGAGATGTAGGCTTGGGGCCTCTTAGCCCCAGGGCTGATGCTCTGTCTGCTATGCACTCAGCTGTCCCACAACACATTTCTGAAGAGGAACAGAAATATATAATAGAAACAGAAAATATAATAAATGAAAGTGGGGAGGGATGGATGGAGGGAATCACAGTTTGCAGTGTGGAAAAATATGGAAGGAACTTCTATGATGGACTTATGATAAAGAATGTGATCCACCTGAGACAGAGTTGATGATATCATAACACAGAATGAAACACATTTTTCTTCTCTTTCTTTCACTTTATGTCTCATGAGGTTTTATATTTTTATGGGGGGGGTGGGGGATTATGTTTACTCTTAAATAAGAATATTTTAGGAAATAAATTAAATAAAAAAATTTAAAAAGTAATATTTGAGTCTGTGTTTGAGGCTATCAAAAATGTCAGAAATAAAAATCTAATAATCAACTCTCTTTGAGTGGGACACAAAGAATATGATGGAGTCTGATAATTAATAATTTACAAAGTCTCTATGTAAATATATATATCTGTATTCATATATACATATACATATATGAAAATGTTTATGTTGTATGTGGCTTTTTTTAGTTTTTTATTTTATTTAATTAAGGCAATGGGGTTAAGTGACTTACCCAAGGTCACACAACTAGGCAATTATTAAATGCCTGAGGCCAGAATTGAACTCAGGTCCCCCTAACTCCAAGTCTGATGCTCTATCCACTGTGCCACCTAGCTGCCCCCATATATGTATTTTTGTATAATTATTAGCATCAATGAAGGTCTAGGGATGGAATTCTCTTGGAGTAGTGAACTGATTCTTTTGATTAGACCAGAAGGTTCAGGTAAAGAAAAAGTAGAGAGTAAGGCTGAAAATGAAAAACATAGACACATTTCAGGTAGTCTTTGAATGCCAAACTGAGAGGCTTTATTTTTTGAGTGGTAGGAAGCCAGTGAAAACATTAGAAAATGGTTATTTTTAGAAAATAGTATGGCAGGAATAGGAATAGGGAAAGAGTTTGGGCAAGCAATGCATTTAGTCAACTTTTGCAGTAATAATTTGAGCTTGGAAAAGTGCCAGTGAGAATAGAAAAGAAGACAAAAGAGATATTGTGTATGTTAAATTGGTAGAAGATGGTGGTAGACTGACTAAGGCAGGGGTGGTAACTCACCTTCATGTCAACAGTAATTGAAAAGCACATCTGAATTAATAAGAAATCACTGGTGCAACTGGTAAATTAAATATTTTTCCCTCATGGGTTTGCTTTGCATTTTTCCTTTTCATCTTCCCAAATTGTATATTTGCACAGTTAAATATTTTTGAGGAGTAGATAATGAGCTTTATGAAGGTCAGAGACTTGAAAGAAACTCAGAAGTTTACTCTTAATCACTTACTCCTTTCTGTCTTAATCTTTGTAAAGAAGCCTTAAGAAAGGATGATGATGAGGAAAACAAACCTAGACTATTTTTCTCAATGATTTTTAAAAGACTGAAGTTATAATGGACTATCTATTAGAAGGAATGAAGTGATTAACGGGGTAACTCAACCATCAATGGAGATGAAGATATAGGGAACATTAGTCCATTCTTTTGTTTCTCACTCCTACTTTCCTATCCCCATGATGAAATTCACAGTCAGGTGATTTTGATTTCCAAACCTAACTCATTTCCTCAGTTCATTGATAAAGTGATATTATACTGCATATGCTCTTTTTTGAGAGTTCAGTGATGGAGACTTTGTTTAAAAAAGGGCAGCCAAATACATTCTTGAGAAGTTCTCATGATCATATGTCTCTTTCCCTTCTGGTCCATTAACGATTTACCTCATTTTCCTTCATATATTTTCTAGCTGAGCATGTCCAGAGGAGAGGGAACAATTCACTGCAGAGTATTTTCTCCCAAATACTAATCATTTAATCTCTCCTCCTTCTATTCCATTCCAGTATGCCTTAGGAAATTGTCAGTCAGAAAAAGCAATAAATTATGGACAGATCTTAGAAGGAAATTCTCCCCCTGTGAACCTGTTCAGTTTTGACGTTCTGACTGAGTGATATGCCATAGAAGAGATGACCAACTGCTGTGTACTAATGCAAGGAGAAAGCTAGTAAGTGTTTCACACAAATCCATGCTTTTTAAATTCAAGAGTAGCTTTTGTGCAGACCATTAAAAGTTAAAACCTTCTTTCAAATTCTGGCTAATAATTCAAAATAAATGTATCCTTGCTTTCTGAAAGCATGGGACCCCTCTTAGTATAACATTACCCTTTTCCCTCATTTCTTTTCTCAATCTATCTCTAGAGAGTAACTTTGATCTTATCTGCTCTGTGCCCATAAAACCTCCTCTGTAGCTTAGACCCCCAAGCAGGCACCTTCAAAATGCAAACCATAAGAGAGGACAGGTAGAAGAATGAGGATGGTGCATTAAAAACCCTTTTCAACTATAGTAAAAGTAACTCAGAGTAATCATCCTTCTCAGAACAGTTATTAGGAAGAATAAAAATGAAGATTTATAGTCTTCTGCTGTGTCCCTAGCATTATATTTGTCTATGAAAACAGTTGAATTCTCCTGTTAGTCTATTTGGTTAAGTTACACTGACCAAAAGGATTTCCATCATTTTATGTTCTTCGATATAAATTATGTGATAGGATACTACTTAGGCCCCATTATTAACTGAATTGAATCATATGGCATTTTGTACTTTTCTATGACTGTATGACTTTCAAGGGAGAATAATACTGCTGACCAAATGTGGCAACAAAAAATAAATCCAAAAGATGTCACAATATTTCTAAAATGTTACTTTCTAAAAACTTAGGTGATATCTTTTTGCCATTGATTTGCATGTCAAACACTTTTGAACTAGCTAATATGTTTTCAAGTGTGCCAAAATTATGGGATTGTACTGAAATTTTCACTTGTTAGAATTCTTAATGAAGAGTGTTGTGGGTAGTTTTATAAGTCAATGATTTCACATCCTGGAAACAAAAGTTTGAATATAAAGGGATCTGTGAGGTTTTTGGAAGAGGCTAATATCAGTTCAGTTCTAAGCTAATGTACCTGAGTATTCTGTATAACTATCATTCCCACTTTTAGGTTACTCCTATTGGTCATATGTAACTAAGGAATCATAATACAAACCAACAATTTGTCTGTGGTTCCCAGTTAGGAATTATTTAGTTAATTAATTTCTATCAGTGGACTTTTGGAGAAGGTCAAATTAGACTCAGATTTCCAGCAATCATCATCATTTTAGAGACTGAAGAACAAAATTGTCAATTTTTACAATCCGGTTATTGAAAAAATATAAAGAATTGTCTGTCCAGTGGATTAAACAGAATTTGACCAGGACCCAGGTATGTTCCTAATTTGGGATTAACTATCAAAAATTGTCATTCTTTAGTCTATCTACTGACTTGGCATGTTGTTCAAGACCTCTAATCTAATCAGAGAGAAAATTGTCAATTGAAACTTAGTTTCAAGGTTAGCAGCATATTTAGGAGAGAAATAATGGGAGAATGATGTTTCCATTTATCTGTAAAAAAATACAATGCTAAATCTCTAGAATATGAATGTTTTCATAGTGAGGCCATCTTTGAATGAGATAAAAGCTACAGATATATATGCACATGAGTATTAGAATCATAGCTGCCTAGCCAAATAATGCTATGGAAATCGATAATTATAAAAACATAATTCTTCATTCAGGTTACTTTATTCACCTTTCAACCATACAGGACAGCCTTTCTGATTCCTTGTCTATTAGCATAAAATACCTTATATCATATTCATTTTTTAGATACTTTTTCTAGACTTCTATTTGAAAAAAGACTCTTGGTCTTCTCTATACTTTGTGAGTCATCTTTAATAATCTCTTAATCTTGAAGGAACACATTTTTGAAGCTTTGTTCATTTTCAGGATATCCTTCTCAGACTTCAGTCTAATTGGATGCAGGATTCTGCCCCTACTTGCTAAATATTTTTTTGGCTTCTTATCCACTTGGAGGCAGATCTCTGTGCCTCTCTTCTTACCTAGCTCTACAGAGAAGTTTATTTTTTTTAATTTTTTAAATTTATTTTATATTATTACAATAATCTTGCTGTGAGAGTAAACATACCTGCCCTCCCCCCTAAAAATGATGAGAAACCTCAAGAATAGTGAGAGAAAAAATATGTACTTCAGTCTATGTTCAGATTCCAATGGCTTTCTGGGATGAATTGCTTCTAGGATCTCAGGGCAATTTTGCTGTATTATTTCTTGAAAAATGAAGTCTAGGCTCTTTTCCTGGTTGTGACTTTCAGGTAGCCCAATAATTTTTAAATTATCTCTCTGGTTCTGTTTTTGAGGTTGGTTGCTTTCTTAATTAGATATTTCACATTTTCTTCTAATTTTTTTGGCAAAAGTTTTATTTCTTCCTGATTTCTTGCAAAGTCATCATTGGCAAAAGTTTTATTTCTTGATTTCTTGCAATGTCATCAGCATACTTTAGTTCTATTCTGCATTTGAAGGAGCTATTTTTTTTTTTTAGTTTTTGCTAGGCAATTGGGTTAAGTGGCTTGCCTAAGGCCACACAGCTAGGTAATTATTAAGTGTCTGAGGCCAGATATGAACTCAGGTACTCCAGACTCCAGGGCTGGTGCTCTATCCACTGTACCACCTAGCTGCCCCAAGCTATTTTCTTCAGATAGCTTTTTAAATCTCTTTTCCCAGATGACCAATTCTGCTTTTTAAGGAATTCTTCTCATTTGCCTTTTGTGTTGCTTTTTCCATTTGGCCTAAATTGGTTTTTAACATATTTGCTTCAATATTTTTTGTATTTCTTTCACCAAGCTGCTGATTTGGTTTTTATGATTTATCTGCATTGCTCTTATTTCTCCTTCTCTTTCCTCTACTTCCCTTAATTACTTTTCAAAGTCTTTTTTTTTAGCTCATCCATAGCCTGAGTTCATTTTTTATTTCTCTTTGAGGATTTGGGTATACAAACTTTGATTTTGTCATCTTCTGAATCTTCCATGGGACCAAAGTAATTTTCTATGGTCAGATTCTTCCTTTTGTTGCTCATTTCCTCAGCCTATGACTGATTAACCACACTTCCAAAGCTTTGGGGGGGTTTTGGGACTTTCATGATCCTTGCTGCAGGTTTTCGTTTCAGGTCTCCTCTGAGGCCAGCTCTCACTCCCAGCAGAATTCTCCCACCACCCCCTTCAAGCTGTTCCCAGTGACCATGGGCCAGAAGGTCTGAAAATGGCCCCCCTCTGCCATGGACCCAGGTGCCCCCAGGGATCTAGGTACTTGACCTGGCTGCACTCTCATAGTGCCTTTTTTCCAACACCCTGTCCCAGTGAAGCCAGCCTTTCCCACAGAACTTCCAAGTTGTCTTGGACTGGGAAATTTTTATCATTCAGTCTTTCTGTAGGTTCTGCCCCCCCTAATTTTGACTAGAGTCATATTTTGATGCTTTTGGAGTTTGTGGGGAAATGAGTTTCCAGGAATTCCTGCCTTTACATTGCCATCTTGGCTTCACCACCCTGGATGAGTTTTCTTGATTAATTCTCTTTTGTCAGATCATTTGATTTATTTAATCCCTTTACTGGTGGTGACCATCACACACCTGTCTCTTGAGAAATGTTAGATACTGAATCAAACTTCATTAAAAACAGAAAATTTTTACACTGTTGTATTACCAGAGATAAGAAGGGGCAATGACTTAGAGAAAGGAGTAACTGGACTGCTTCAATAACAGAGGCACAGGAGACTCATTAACAGGAAAGCTGATAGCAGCTTCATAGTTCTCTATAATGACTATTGACAGCTAAAATGCAGAGTAGGAATTTTTGACCCCTGGGAAACCACAAAGGATCATAGATGCACTAATATTCTCGGTGTTTTACTTCATTAACATATGGAAATGTATGGAAGTTTTCCATTGATTGGCTGTGATGTCATATTTATCTTCCATTGTCCTAGACTGGAGACACACACACACACACACACACACACACACACACACACACACACAAATGGATTCTGTCAAGGGAAATCTACATATTCTTAAGATACATGGATCACACAGATTTTTATGAAACTCAAGGCAATTTTGACTAATATAAATATTCATATTAAGTGAAAAGGACATATGAAGGAAGATGCCATCCTCATTTATGGAACAAACTGATAAATAGATGTATATTTAAAATAGTTTTAAATGCATGCATGTGTGTGTGTGTCTAATGGTAGCTATCTCTAGAGTGGAAGGAAGGGGAAAAAAGAAAAAAATAGTTGTATGATAACTTTATTATATATTTAAAAAGAATTTCAAGTTGTACATGATAGGTTTGCAGTTTCACATACAATCATCTTTTTTCTATTCTACAATGTTATAGAAATGCTTGTTTATGTTTTTTTAAGTTCAGAATAAAATAAATTATCTTTTTTCAAAAAGAACAAGGCAAGGGGCAGCTAGGTGGCATAGTGGATACAGCACTCGCCCTGGAGTCAAGAGTACCTGGGTTCAAATCTGGTCTCAGACACTTAATAACTAGCTAGCTGTGTGGGCTTGGGCAAGCCACTTAACCCCGTTTGCCTTGCAAAAAAAAAAAGAAACCTAAAAAAAATACAAGGCAAAAAGATACAGGATATGAGAAGAGAAATGTATTGAAAACTAATGGTTGCTGTGTATTTCATATAATATTTCATAGCAACTGTGATTCCATTATCTAAGTTCTCATTCACCAGGCCAGTCCTCAGAACTGGCATTCCAATTAGCCAAGAGATCTCAGAAAGCAATGGAAAGAAATTAATGAATCAAGTTCTTGAGCTTCTTCTTGAGCCTTATAGATGCATTGTAAAGTAGGGCTTCTCATCTTTGTATTTGTACTTCCACATTTGTAAAATGAGATAACTATGAAACAAGGTATAGGGGAAAGAGCAATGAGTTTGGAATTAGAGAATCCAGGTTTAAGTTTGGATTATGCCTCTTATTACCTGTAACCATGAGCAAGTTATCCAACCTAGAAGGACTTCAATTAACTCATTTTTAAAATGAGAAGTTTGGACTAGAATTAGTTTTAAGTTTCTTTCCAGTTCTAAATGTTATAGTACTATAAAAACCCAAAGAAGTATATATAAATAATTTTGAAGTCTTGATTAGAAACCTAAAGGTTTCAATCAAAATTGAGTTTCAAAAAATTAAAAAAAAATTAGAGGACAATGTAGGGTATGGGAAAAACAAATGATATTGAAGGAGAGAACTTGGTTTTATGGAATAAGATCCCCAAATGATAATACTCTTACTAGAAAAAAGTGCATTTCATGACCTTTGGAACGATATATTTGATTTTATAAGGCTGCAGATTATTTATGGTGAAAATAATGCCCAGATAAATCTGTATGAAGTATGGAGAACATTAGACATGGCATAAAATTAAATATCAATTCTATGAAGAAAAAACAATAACAGAGAAGGGATGCCTACTAGAAATCATAGAAGGAAGCAAATGGGAAGGGTAAGAAATAATCTAGAGATCATTATCTCTGCCTCTAGATAACAGAAAACAAAGTAACTGAGATTTTCTGGAGTGGGAATTAAAGCTAACCTCAGGAGTTATCAAGAAGACAGTGGGAGAGGACTTTTGAGAGGAAGAACCAATGTAAAGGATGGTTAAGATGGACAAGATCAGTAGACTGATAATTATGCATCTGGGAGCTGGTTTTTGTTGGTATTTCTTTCACTAGGGCAGGATTTATTTTGCTAAAAAAGAAGTGACTGAAAGTCTGGATTCAAAAGATTACTACTATTGTTTATGTAACCTTGGAAAAATCATTAGGTCTTTTCAGAGTGGACATTTTTCCTTCAAAAAATGAATGAGCTGGCTGAGATAACCTCCAAGGTCCTTTTCTCTCTTAATCTTCTAACCTCTAACAATGTTAGAACACTCAATTTCAGAATGAAATGAGGTTTGAATCTACTGGACTCTTCTGTTAAAATGCACATAAGGCAGCTCAGAATGCTATTTAGTTACCTTATCCTGTTTTCACTTCATGGTCAGGACATTATAGCAATTAACCTTGTAAATGGTTCCAGAGCCTTGGAACCTTCCCCAGCTGAGTGCCCTGAAATACACAGTTCATATTCTTGAAGATTGTGAAAAAGCCAAAGCAAAACAAAACGAAAGCCTAAAACCAAAATGTCTCTAGACATATTCACATTGGAAGATTCCATCTGTCTCCTCTCTGTCTCCTGGCAGACAGCATACTTCATGCAGATATAATTCGAGGCAAGCTGATAGATGTGGAAGTAACTCTAAGTGGATTATAAGTGCAACTTAGATGAGAAGAAAAGAACCTCTGGGACCCAATATTCTTCTAATGCCAATGACTTTCTTATTTTCATCTTGATTCAAAAGTGATTTGGCTAAGGTGACCTTAGCCTACTCTGCACTTAGTACATTGTTATTGATGTTAGTGTTGTTTATTCTCCCCTTCTCTTTCCCCTACAGGTTTTGAGATCCTCAAAGCATCTACCTATATTTCTGTATCTTTGCCGCTGTTTCTCTTTCATCTTCTTCCTTCTTTCATCCTTCTTCATCTCATCCTCCCCTTCCTCCTGCTCTTTAATACTCCACCTTCCACTCTTCCCAGAAAGTCATCATGTATTCCAAATAACATTTTTGAAGACAAAAAAAAGAAGAAAAAAGGCATGTATGTATGTGTGTATCATCTAAACTGTTTATAGGTCATAGGCTTCAAATCATTATCTGAGAAATTTGATATAAAGATTTTTCTTATTTGTTTTTCTTATACTAAGTGCATTAATTTTGTTTTGAACAAGCTTTTCAAGTAATCAATTAGCTATTCTAACTTTTATTATTATATCTGTAACTAATTTTTTAGGAATATCATAAATAAAACAAATATATGATTTATTCCTCTTCTACATTTTTGTAGTATAATCTTTAAAATTAAGGTTGTATAAGAAGTTGGTGTAGGCCTAATTTCTGAGAGGTTGCTTTTCATCTTAAAAAAATAAAATAGGAAGTTCTTCCCTAGGTTTAGTTGCACACTGGTTTGTTTAGCTACATTTTTTTTCTCTTTTCTTATCTGTTCCATTGATCAAACTCTACTTTTTAACTAAAACCTGATTTTTAAAAATTATTGTTTCTTTATAATAGAAGTGCTATTATCTCTTAGTTCTTTTCCATATATATTTTCAAATTCTAGATCTTTCATTGTTTTCAAATGAATTTTGCTATTATTTTATCAAGTTCAATAAAGTGTCCTTTTGATAATTTTTGGCATAGCATTAAAACTTTAACTTTGTTAGTATTGTCATTTTGATTATATTGACTTGACCTAGTCATGAGCACTGAATATTCTCAGAGTCTTAAAGTTGTTTGTTTCTCTAAGTAACACTTAATAAAACACGATAAATTTAAAATGAATGTATTTATAAAGACAGGGAACACCTGCTTTACACTGGCAAAAAAAAATTACTATGTAACTCTACAAAGTGTAATATCTCAACCATCAGATGATTCTTCGAAGTCAAGCTCCATGCATAAATTATGACTGTGTTAATAGGACCTAGAGTCTAGGTTAGATAAGATTTACTAGAGCATAACATAAGCTTTCAGTTGCTAACTCATGTTACAATGTACATGTAGATAGAATTGGCATTGTCTTTATGTTTCATTGGCTTTCTTTTGGTCAAAGGTATGATTACCTACCACAAATATTTATAATTTATCAAATGATATTAGTCCTCATTCCAGTAGGATCCTAAGTTTTCCAAAGCAGCATAACCCCCAAATTAGTATTCACTCATAAATAGAATAAAATAATATTGCTAAAATGAGTCTTTAAAAAGAAGAGTTACCAGATTAAATTGCTGCAGTCTAAGTAGACCACAAATACTATGGTTAGTGTGAACTTTTTCACTCCCTTTTCCCACTTTTCTTCACCTGATTTTTTTTTCCAGGTTCATTTACATTGAGATGTCCACACCCTTCCAATAAAAATCACCTAATCTTGGCCATCAAGTCAAGCATCTGAACTATCCCCATTTATGATTCTCACAATATCTCTCCTTACTTTTTAGATGCCTGCTACCTGAATCTGACTGATTTTACCTGCATTTCCTCTGGAGTTATTTTGATTGTGCTCTACTATACTCAAAATGAAAATTCAAAAGCCTCCAAAGCACCTACTAGTCAATGTCTTCTTCCCTTGATTGTTTTTGTTATCTCTCCCTGTGACAGGACCCAATTTTAGGCCATATCCTCACCTTCTTTTTAATTAGTTTATTCTCACTTTGTTACCCACTGACTTTGTGTCTTGTTCATGTCTTTGAACCACTCTAGTTCTTGGTTGCCTTTTCTACAAAAAAACTCTGGGAGAAATATAATCACAATTGTTTAACAGTTGACTCAGAAAAATATTGTGTATGGTATTTTAAGTTAACCCATTTAACTCATCACTTTGTCTAGACAAAGAACAAAATAATGTCAAGCCCTGATTTGTAGTGTTTGTCAGTTTTTCAGATTTAAATGATCACTTTTGAAAATTTAATTCGACTTTCTGGAGGTGGTTCAGTCTGGCTGCAACAGACCTCGGAACTCAAGCCTTCTTAGGCAAAGTACCACCCTTGACACTGTACTACTATGTCTACAGAATCATAGTTTTTTATTTATAAAGTAGATATTAGATGACCTTTAAATCATCCTCTGGCCCTAAGTTATGATTCTATGATTAAAATAAAATATGGTAGGTAGCTTTTTCCTTCTTCTTAGGAATGTCCTTTCCCCAAAAAACCTTTATTAAATATCAAAAAATAAATTATCCCATTTGGACTATCCTAATCTGCTATAATTTTTAATTTAGGACTACAGTAAAAACTGAGTGGAATCTGGGAAAATAATTAAGGTTATATTTTTCAAGTTATTTACACTTTTACTCAAAGTTTTTCCCCTTCTTTTCCCTCTTTAATGTATATTTGTCATTGCCATAATATAAGTAACAAAAGAAATATAGGTTAGATTAAACTACACTAAAGAAATAAAATGGAGCTTTGAGTTTTTTGGATCTCTTGTCCTTCTGTTGCCATATTTCCAATGGGATTTGTATGGGGTGATTCTACATTACCACTAAAAATAGATTGGCTCTTGAGTATTTGAATATGGGATTCAAGAATGACCTTTTGTTTTTAATTTCTATTCTTTCTAATCCTAAATTATCTTCAGAAAAATAGCCATCACATCCTACTTCTCACCCATTCCCTCTTATCTTCTTAGTCTGACTACCTTTTCCAGTTTTTTGTGTGATCATCATACTATATATGTGATCTTGACCACTTTCATTCTCTTAATTGCCTTCCCCTTGTGTTTCCTTTCTTTTTTTTTTTTTGCAAGGCAAATGGGGTTAAGTGGCTTGCCCAAGGCCACACAGCTAGGTAATTATTAAGTGTCTGAGACTGGATTTGAACTCAGGTACTCCTGACTCCAGGGCTGGTGCTCTATCCACTACACCACCTAGCTGTCCCTGTGTTTTCTTTTGTCCTCTCTGTGTTCTTCCTTTTGTGTTCATCAAGCTCCTTCCTAAAATATGACACCCATAATTATACTTCTTTAATATGGCACCCAGAACTGAATGTAATATTCCAATTGTAGTCTGATCAGATCATAATGCTAGGAAAACAGCATCCTTAGTCTTGAATTGTATGTATATTTTAATATGATTATTAAGATGTTGAAAATATTGAATCAGCTTTTTTGTTTTTATATTGATTTTATTTTTATACAAATGATGTTTTTATACATTATTAAAATATACTTGTTTAAGAGTAAACATAATACCCCTTGCCCCCCCAAAAATATAGATCCTCATGAGCAATAAAGTAAAGAGGAAAAAATTAAAATTAAAATAATCATAATCATAATCATCATCATAATAGGGACAGCTAAGTGGCACACTGGATGGAGCACTGGCCCTGGAATCAGGAGCACCTGAGCCCAAATCTGGCCCCAGACAGCCAAAAATCACCCAGCTGTGAGATCCTGGGCAAGCCACCCCAACCCCACTGCCCTGCAAAAACCAAAAAAAAAGACCCAAAATAAAATAAAATGATAATAATAATAATAATAATAATAATAATAATAAGGATTATGATGATGATAATAGGGGCAGGCAGGTGGCACAGTGGACAGAGCACCAGCCCTGGAGTCAGGAGCACTCAAGTCCAAATCGGACCTCAGACACCCAATGATCATCCAGCTGTGCGACCTGGGGCAAGCCACCCAACTCCATCTGCCCTGCAACACCCTCTCCAAAAAGAAACAATAATAAAATATAAGAATAATAATAATAAATGTGCTTCAGTCTGTCTTTCAACACCACCAGCTCTGCCGCGGGTGGATCACATTCTTTAGGATAAGTTCATCACAAAAGTTACTTCCATAATTTTCCACTATTGCCATTGCTGATTATAACTCCCTGCATTAGTACTTCCCCTCTACCATATCCTACATTTTCCTCTCTCCTTTCACTCTGTCCCTCTTCTTAAATGTACTGTAGGGTAGTTGAGTGGCACAGCAGACTAATCACCTGGCCAAGAGGCCCTGAGCCCACCTACCACCCCTAAGGCCCAGCAACCACTGGGCTCTGTGGTCCCAGACAGGCCATCCAATCCCAGCCCCTTGCAAGAAATAAAAAAGAAAATGTGTTATATCTGACCACTCTCTGCCCCCATGGTCCACGCTCTCCTCCAACACTCACACCCCCCAATCCCCCTGTCCCTCTTCTCTCCTTCTTATTCTAAATGGCTATACCCCATTGAGTATATATGCTGTTTCCTCTCTGAGCCACCTCTGATGAGAGAGTGAAGGTTCCCTCATTCCCCCTCACCTTTCCCCCTTCCATATCATTGCAATAGATTATTGTAATAAAACAATCTTATTATATGAAATATCTTAGCCTATTCTATCTCTCCTTTCTCTTACTCCCATTACATTTCCCTTTTAGTCATTGACTCCATTTTTACAATATATTATATCTTTAAACTCAGCTCTCTCCTGTGCTTCATCCATAAAAGCTCCTCCTACCTGCTCTATTAAATGAGAAGTTTCCTATGAATATTATCAGCATCATTATTCTATGCCAGAATACATGTAGTTCATCATCATTAAGTACCTCATATTTTACCCTTCTCCTCTGCTCTCTATGCTTCACCTGAGTCCTGTATTTGAAGATCAAACCTGATCAGCTATGGCCATTCCAACAGGAACATTTGAAATTCCCTTAGTTCATTGAACGTCCATCTTTTTCCCTGGAAGAGGGCGTTCGGTTTTGCTGGGTAGTTGATTCTCAGTTGCATTCTGAGCTCTTTTATCTTCTAGAATATTATATTCCAAGCCCTACAAGCCTTTAATTCAGTTGCTGCTAAGTCCTGTGTCATCCTGACTGCAGCTCCATGATATTTGAGTTGTGTCCTGGCTGCTTGTAAAATTTTCTCTTTGATTTGGGAGTTCTGGAACTTGCCTATAATTATCCTGGGGGTTGTTTTGTATCAGCTTTTTAAAAGAAAACTTATCTATGTCACTATTTGCTCAAATCAAGTTTATAGTACACTAAAAATCTCCTGAGCAGGTCTTTTTTTTTTAAGATGAACATTGTCTAGCTAGACCGCTTTATCTTTACCTGAATGGATTTTTTAAGCCAAAATGGTAATCTTTTTTTACTAATCTCTGTTCCATCTTCTTAAATTATTAATATGTTGAGATTTTTTGCACCCTAAAAATGTGATCTAATGTATTAAGTATTTTCCCTTCAAGAATGCAGGCTCAACAACAACACTATTTCCCCAGTTTTGGGAAATTTTCAAATTAGACAAATATACCATTTATGCCTTTACTAAGATAATGATAAAAAAAAGTTAAAGATCACAGAGTCAACCAGAAATCCTTGAGGATGGGGTGTTCCATTTGAAATAGAAATAATATACATTTTGAACCTGGTCATTCAATCAGTTCAGAATGTACCTGTCTTTGCTTTCATCTAACTCACAACCCTCCATCTTTCCCATAAGATTGACATGAAATATATTCTCAAATATTTTCTAAGAAGTAAAAATTATATGATAACATTACCCAAATCTTTTAGTTTAGCAGTCAAAAATGAAACGGGGTTAGTCTAGCATCATTTATACTTGATGAAGTTATTCTGGATTATTGTAATCATTTATTTTTCTAGATGTATACTAACAAGTTACCTTAATAATGTTTTGTAGCATTTTGACAGGAAACAGTCAAGCTTGCCAAAGTATAGTTTGCATTATTTTCCCCCTTTCCTCTTTCTAATTATTGGGACAACAAATGTTCTTCTTCATGATTATGGTACTTTTCACATTCTTTATTATTCTTCATATTTCCTTGATAGATCACCTTTGCAAAATTTTGTAGGAAAATGGTCATCTGAGAGCCAAGAAGATGTAGAAAAGGTAGGGACTTACCCGAGCTGTCTTCCAAGCCACTCCAGATACCTTTAAATAATGACACTCACTAAATTCTAGAATGGCAGAACTCACAAAAATATTGAGCAAAAAATTTTGCAGCCCAAGACAACTTGGAAGCTTAGAAAAGGTATGTTGCACTAGGATGAGAGAAGTGTAGTGTGTAGCACAGGCTACCCCAGAGAAAACTCACCCCAGCATTCCAGGAACAGACCACAGGGCAACTTGGTCAGTGGCAGCTGGAGTGCTTTCCAGACCTCTCAGACTAGAGATTGCCAAAGACAACTTGGAAGGTCAACAGAAAAAGTCTGCCCCACCAGGGTGAGGGGGGGAGCACAATTCAGTGCAGGCTTCAGCAGTGCAGCCCCAGCCAGAGTAGTAGTGGCTGCTTCCAGAACTTTCAACCCTGGAACAGTAAGGGTGTCAGAAGGAGATTACAGGGGTTACTTTTCTTTCAAAGAAGCAGAACTCTGTTGCTTTGCCCATACTCAGATCTGGGTCACAGTTTGTTGCCAGTTCCAGGAATAGAAACAGGAGCACAACAGAACTAACTACCACAATGGAACAGGGACACTCCTCACAGTTCCTGGGCAGAGAGTATTTGTGATGACCCATAGACCAGAGCACAGGCCAGGAGAGTAATCATAACCTCTCCCTAAATCATAAGACTGTGGAATAATTGAAAACTTTCATGTCCCTAGATGTATCTCTGAAAATAGCTGCAAAAAAATCTGAAAAGCATGAGATAGTTAATCCTCTACCCTGGAAGCAGAGCCTCACCATAACAAAGACTCAAAATCAAGTCATCACATGAGGAAATGGTTAAACAACAAAATAAAAAGTATCTGGCCATAGATAGTTATTATGGTCATGAGGAAGATCAAAATACACACTCAGAAGAAGAAAACAAAGTCAAAGCTTCTATATCTAAAGCCTCCAAGAAAAGTATGACTTGATCTCAGGTCATAAAAGAGTTCAAAAATAATTTTGAAAATCTACTAAGGGAGGTAGATGGAAAAATTGAGAAGAGACATGAGGGTGAAAAACAAGTCAGCAGCTTGGTGAAAGAGATACAAAAATACTGAAGAAAATAACATCTTACTAGACAGGGTCAAATCAAAAAAGAGGTGCAAAAAGTCAATGAGGATAAGAATGTTTTAAAAAGCAGAACTGGCCAAATTGAAAAGCAGATAAAAAAAATCCCTGAAGTAAATAATTCCTCATAATGTAGAATGGAGCAAACAGAAGCTGATGACTTTGTTATCAAATCAAGAAACAATAAATCAAAAACAAAAGAATGAAAAAAAACTAGAAGAAAATGTGCAACATATCATTGGAAAAATAACTCATCTGGCAAACAGATCAGAGAGAGATAATTTAAAAATTATTGGACTATCTGTAAACCAGGATAAAAAAATATCATCTTTTGAAAAATTATCAATGAAAACTAGCCTGTTATTCTGGAAGCAGAGGGTTAAATAGGGATAAAAAAAATCTACTAATCATATCCCCAAATAAAAATTGTCAGGAATGTTATAAACAAATTACAGAGCTCCCAGATCAAGGGGAATATATTGCAAGTCGGAAAAAAGAAACTATTTCTCATAGAGTCACAGAAAGGATAACACAAGCTTTAGTAATTTCTACATAAAGGATTCATTAGAAATAGAATAGTGTGGAAGGCAAAAGAGCTTGGATTACAACCAAGAGTCAACTACCCAAAAAATTGAGCATACTCTTTCAGGGGAAAATTTAGGACATTTAATGAAATAGGGGACTTCCAAACTTTTATGATGAAATGACCACAGCTGAGCAGAAAATCTGATCTTCAAATACAAGACTCAATTAAAGCATAAAAAAAGATAACCAGGAAAGGAAAAACATAAGGGATTTAATGATGTTGAACAATTTATATTCCTGCATGGGAAGATGATATTGATAAATCATATGAAATTTCTCTTTTATTAGGGTAGGTAGGAGTGTATGTACATACATACATATATATATATATATGCATATATATATGCATATATATATATATAGACAAAGCATAGGTGGAAGTTGGATTTGAAGGGATAATATATTAAAAAGATGAATAATGGATGAGAGAGGAATGTACTGAGAGAAAGAGAAAGGGGGAGGTAGAATGGGGCAAATTATTTGATAGGAAAGGGACAAGAAAAAAAGCTTTTGCAGTGGAGTGGAAGAGGTGATACGGAGTGAGTGAGTCTTACTCTCATCTAAACTGATTCAGGGAGAGGATAAGACACATTTAATAGGGTATAGAAATTTATCTTACTCTAGAGGAAAGTAGGATGGGAAAGGGATGGGAGAAAGGAGGGAGATAATAGAAGGGAGGGAAGATTATAGGAGAGGGTAGTCAGATGCAAAACACTTTTGAGCTGCGACAGAGTGAAAGAAGAGAATAAATGGGGATGGGGCAAATAGGATGGAGGGAAATACAGTCAGCAATAGTAACTGTGGGAAAAAATATTGAAAGAAGTTTCTCTGATAAAGACATCATTTCTCAAACATAGAGAACTGAGTCAAATTGATTTTTATAGTCATCCTGCAATTGATAAAAGATCAAATGGTATGAACAATTTTCAGATAAGGTTATCAATTTTATATGTTTAAAAATACCCTAACTCACTATTGATAGGAGAAATGCAAGTTGGAATAGTTCTGAGGTACTACCCTTTACTTATTGGGTTCACTAATAGTACAAAAAGAGAAGGTGACAAATGTAGGAGGGAATGTAGAGAAAATGAGATATGAAAGAGTTGTGAATTGATTCAACGACTCTGCAGATTTAGGCCCAAAGGGCTATAAAACCACGTCTACCCTTTGACTAAGCAATGCCAACACCAGGTCTATATTCCAGAAGAAATAAAAAAGAAAGGAAATGAACTATATGCATAAGGATATTTATAACAGATCTTCTCTGGTGGCAGGGAACTGGAGATTGAAAGGATGTCCATTGGTTGGGGAATGGCTGAATAAACAGAGCATGTGATTATGATGAAATGCTATTTATTCTGTTATAATAAACAATGAACAGAATGGTCTCAGAAACCTTATATTAGTAGATGCAATAGGAAATGTACTATATACAAAGTAATAGCAATGTTGTAGGATGATCAGTTGTGAATGACTTTTTTCTCAGCAATACTGTGACCCAAGATAACTCTGAAGGACTTATGGTAAAAAAAAATACTATTCATCCCAAATGACTATGTGATAGTGTTTTTTTTCATGGCTATAGAGTTCTAACCTGTATCAAATAACTTGCAATCTCAATGAGGGGTATTGGGATGAGAAGAAAGAAGAAAAATTCAGAGCTCAAGGTTTAAAAGTAAATGTTGAAATTTGTTTTTGCATGTAACCAGGAAATATAAAAGTAAAAAAAAAAAAGAGGAAAAAAAAAGAAAAGATAATGGTCATCTGAGTCTGATGACTTGAATTCAAGAATAGGTGACTTTTATCTTGATATAATTTGATTATTAATTCCTCATTAATTAATTTTATTCTCTTCCACAAGTGAAAAAAATCCTGTGTAGAGAAAACAAGGAAAACAGTAATTGAGCAGCTCTATTTTCTGTGTTGTCCATTGTTATAATCTAACTTACCCTCAAACATTGTTCTGTCCTTTCCTTTATCCTCCTCTTGTGATGTTGCCTTTCACCTTGCCTCTCATTTCATTGCTAAATTCTGTCAATTTCATTTCCATTACAATATCTCTTATTTTGTCTCTCTCCCTTTTTCTCTTCTTTCATTCCTTCTGTTTTTTTGATGATATTCTATAAGCAAGTGGTGCCAAATCCAAATAGAAATGGGGGTCATTTATCAATACATAACAATTCAAGCAAGCTGCATTTTAGCTTCGTTTCAAAATGGGATATTGTAAAATGCTTTATTCTAGTTTTATTTATTTTATTAACTAATTATTTATTAATTACATTTCACTCTGTTTCAGGTACCACTCTGGAATACTATTCAAGTGAGAGTATGGTACCCTGAATAGTGCATTGGTTGCTTCCCCATACCTGAAATGAATTTCCTTTTTAACTTCATGGAATTTTGATGTTGTTTTTGTTACTTAGTCATTTTTTTCAGTGATATCCTATTCTTTGTGATCCTATTTGGGGTTTTCTTGGCAAAGATACTGGTATGGTTTGCCAATTTCTTCTCAGTATATTTTACAGATGAGGAAACCAAGGTAAATAGGGTTAAATGACTTGCCCATGGTCATACAGTTAATTAGAATCCGAGGCTGGGTTTGATTTCAAAAAGAAACATCTTCCTGATTCCAAGTTCAGTTCTCTATCTACTGTACAACCAAATTGCCCCATGTAAATGAGGTCTTCTTGATCCTTCCAGTTGATAGAGATTTTCCTCTCAAGTATACTTTGTATTGATTTTTTTTATTGTAAAAAAAAGAAATTATGGATCTTTGTATGCTTTGTTTTGCCTATTAAAATATAAGGTTCCTGAAAAAAGAGAAACAATTTACTTTTTTTCTTTACATTATCAGTACTTAGGAAAGTGACTGGAATCAAACAGGTGCTTGATAAATGCTTATTTATTGATAATAGCACACATTTTTATAACAATTTCATCAAAGTACCTCAGTGAGGTAGACAGGCAGGAAAAGGATTATGAAAGGGAAAGGAAACAGAAGTATGGTAAATTTTCTGAAATAAAATTTGAACTGAAGAATTTTGACTCCAAATTCAGCATTATTTAAATGTTATCATACCTCCTTGCCTCTCTTACATTGTGCTTGAGGATCATAAAAGGTTTTCATTTACATTATCCCAGCTAATTCTATTGCCAATATTATGGAAGGATGGTAATAGAGAACTTTATAGATCAAGAAACTGACAATGTCTGAGTGATTTTCCATTTTTCCAGACTCCAGATTCTAAAACCAGTACTCTTTCCCCTCTGTTATGCTGCCTCACCAACTGGGAACTAGGATATATTGGGGATAGGAGATATATGCACAGTTCTTCAAAAATTTTGGTTTTATAGTCCCTAAACTATGCTATCCTGAGTGTGTCTCCTTACCTGCAGCATAAGATGAAAACTGTTCCAGTAAGCATATGGAAAGATGGAAATGAAAGACAAAATTTTGTTCTTTTTTCTCCCTGTAATTCTGATCCATTAAATAATTTACAGTGGTAAAGTTGTGTCTGTGATTACCAGGAAAAGAAAGGCATATGGTGCTTTCAGACAATTTGGAAATGACATCCTGTCTCATTCTCTGGAAGAATATGGTCCAAAGTAATGGAAGATGGGGAAGCTGGATCAGGAGCAGCAAAAGGAACAAAGTCATCTCATGAGGCTTTTAGAGATGTCACTGTGTTCAGAGTGTCTGGTAATGAATGGACAGTGGCCAAGGTGAGGCTGCTCTTTCTGTACTGCCATGTTCTGGAATTTCATTGTTTCTTATTTCCTGGAGATGACAATAAAAGAAACAAATAGTCTTTTAAATATAAAATAGACTGACATCTTTCACTTTTGATTTAAAGGTATATCTCCTACTCTACAAAACATCTCTCAAATGACCTCATGTACACTTTTTTCTAGCTGAAACTATAATCATAATTCTAAATAGACATTCATTCCATTGAACAATCATTTCCCCAGCCTACTGGTTACTGAATTCTGAACAGGTGCTTGGGGATATGCAAAGTTTAGACAAAATAAGGTTCTTACCTCCCAGGCATTTTACATTTTAATGTAATGATTTTAACAAGAGAAAGGAATATTTTGATTTTCTGCAGTGGCATCTGAGGGAAATGTAGAATATTTAATAGACATTATAGATTGCAAGTGCAAAAACTGAGGTTATTGAAACTACCTATTGAATCTTGAGCAAACTGAGACCTTGTCAGGTCAGGTGATTTATATTTAGCTATAATTAAACATCATTATTTATTTTAATCGTAAGAAGCCATTTGGTAGCAGAATATAACAACAACAGCACAATTTTCATGTTATTTGTAGAAAGAAGCTAATAAAAGTTCTTCCAAGTTTGGAGATGTGTTTAAATGGAGAAGATAAGAATGATTTATAATCCACCTGTGCATTGATCTTTTACAAATGAACTATCTGAAAGGACTGGAAAATGGTTGTTCTCATAAGTAGGTAAAGTAGGTGAAGATGTTAATCCTGAAGAAAAAAAAATAAGTGTAGATATGATAGCTGTCTTTAACATATGAATCATTTCTCTAGAAGAAGGATTAGTTTAATTTCAGGTAGTCAGATGGCCCAGTGAATAGAGAATGAGCTGTAATCAAGAAAGCCTATCTTAAATCCAACTTCATTTAGATTTGTGATTCTTAGGAAAATGTATGACCCTGGACATGGATTTAACCCATCAGTTTCCTCATCTGAAAACTGAGGGTAATAAGAAGACCTTTATGTTAGTGTTTATGGGGATAAAATGAGATCACAACTAGGAGTTAATGGTGAATTTAAAAAAATATATATATATGTATATTTACATATATATTTATATTTAGCTCTATGTGTATATTTGTAAATATATTTATATGTGTGTGTATGTATGTATGTATGTGTGCATGTATATATTTATACATAGAAAATTACCAGAACTTTCATTTCATTGGTATAGGAACTTGCTTTATACTGCTGCAGATCAGCATCTTCTCTGTAAATATACTTAGAATGTTAAAAGAGGCATGAGAATTAATTGATTTGAGATAGTCACAGACAGTATGGGTCACTCAGTGATAGAATTTGAACCCTGATTTTCTTTACTCCAATTCCAGTATTTTCTTGATTTTTTTAATAAAAAAATAAAATGTTAAAATGACTAGAATAAGGAGCTGCTTAATAAGTTCCAAACCACTCTCTCTTTGTCTCTCTCTCTCTCTCTCTCTCTCTCTCTCTCTCTCTCTCTCTCTCTCTCTCACACACACACACACACGCACACACTTACTTTTTTTTTTAACCCTTACAATAGGGCTTACTATCCTTGAAATGTTTGGTTAATGAGGGTGTATGTATCAATGTTTACAACAGGAATTTAGTGTCCACAGACAACTGAAATTAACTAAAGAATATGTGAGCTCAAAGAAGTCTTTGAAACCATTCAATGCATTCCTTCATATTATTAACATCAAAAAATGAAGCAGAACCCTAAAAGAGTGTCATGACCTTTCCTAAATCATAGGACACAGAACTTGAGTGGTGATATTTGGGGAAGGGAAGGAGAGAAGCATGCTCTGTTATTTATATACATATATTCTTCTTCTGTAGATAAGATTGTAAGTTCCTTGAAGGTAGGTACAGTCTTTTAGCATTGTTTTTATATCCCTAGCACAAACAATATGGTCTTTCATACAGCAGGCTCTCCATTATTTTCAAATTGTTCTATTTAGAATCATTTATTTAGGATAGCAATGAAGGAACCTTAATTCTTCCCTATCACCACCAGTCTCTGAATTTGACCTTCCATAGTTCTGAGAATTACTTGGGGGTGGTGGTAATGACTCAATATGAACTTTGGATTATAGATATAGAGCTAGAAGTTACTTTAAAGACCATTTAGTCCAACCTCTTCATTTTTCAGTTGAAGATTTTTTCCCTTATTCCAGACAAGGAAGCTCTTACCATTGTTTGTGAGTAGTGAGTGTGATTCACAGTTCAAGGTAGCCATCAAACAATTCTCAACAACAAAAAAAAACAACATGAAAACTGCTCATTTTTTCTTTTAATGGCTATACCTTACTAGAAATGTGGGCTTTCAGTGGTGAAGGAGAAATGTAAATCAATTGCCCACACTGATAGTGGCAGTATAAGAGGCCTGGAAACCCCCTGATAATCTCCATCAAACTTTTATATAGAGAGCAAAAATGTAAGGCTAGACACATAGCTATGTTATATGAAGTACAATGATATATAGGTCTCCTATTTAATGGGTATTTAGTCTTTAAAAATCAAGCTTGTCTATAGATGTATTGAAGAAGTCAAGATTAATAATTTTAAAATAAGGGTAAAGAATGAGACTTTAGGCCTTTCAGATCCAGGCCCTTTCTTCCCTTACAAGGTTTTAATATCACCACAGACACTGCATTTATGAGAAATTTAGTCATGAATGGTCACATACCTTAATTCCTTTCTTAGATCTTAGCCTTTAAAAGGAAGAGCTACTAGAGAGAAAGAAGAAAGAAAAGAAAAGATGAGTGACCCGGAGACGGGGAGAGGGAGGGAGAAGGGGGAGGTGGGAGAGGGGGAGGGGAGAGGGGAAGAAGGGGAGAGGGTGAGGGTGAGGGTGAGGGTGGGGGGGGGGGGGGGGAGCTGAGCCTTAAGTCTGATTGGAAAGGGTTGAGTGATACACCTACACTGAGGGTGCCGCCCCTTCCCAATCAGAGGTGAGGCTCCTTTCTACTTCCTCTGCCTCCTGTCTCCTGGGATATTCAGACTCTGCAACTCATCTCCCTAGAAGCCTGAATATCTAGTGAGTCTACAGGGAACCACTATACTGACTCACTAAAGAGATGGCAACAGCCCTAACTATACCCGTATTAATAGAGGCAGTTAAGTTTCCAGTAATACAGTAGTGGAGTCACAGGACATTTCTGCCCCAAATCAAAAGCTGTATGAATGAGAGTATGCAACAGTGGAGGGGCAAGGGTAATGCATCATACAGGTTCTTCTTTAAAAAAAGACATTCTATATGCAGTTCTGCATACTTGAGTCAAATCAAGGTATTCTAAGACCAAGCAGAAGTCAGAGATATGGAATAACAAGAGACAAGAGTTACAATATGGAACACTAAATAGGAACCTTGCTTTTCATCGAGACTGTGACTTTTGTGCTGGTCTTCAAAGGCAAAGTGGAACTCAATTCTCTGTTTCCCATCTTTTTGGTAAAGCAATATAGCTGGAGGAATCCACAAAGATACTACTATAAAGAACTTTAACTATGCTATAATATATCCCCCCATCCTCATGACTATAAAGAGTCACGAGTGCCTTGGAAAATCAGCATCACTAGAATCAAGGTTTACCAAACTATCAATCACAAGTGAGTTCCCCATTTAGAGTTAAAGTTAAAGGTAATTTAAGTCTAGAGTGGTTGTATAGATTGTTGTGAAAGGTGAAGTTCACCTCAGGCAGATGGACTCTAGTTATTGTGTTTGTTCTTCCTTTGTTCTGGAAGATGATCGGGGTAGTATTTTTAAGTATGTGAATTTTATAGTTCCTGAGGGATATATAGGCCCTCCAATGAAGAAGGAAGAGTTCTTTTGCTTATTTATAGGCTCAGATATAAGTTCTTTATATTATGTATGAAGTAATGTCTTTCTTTTAGTGTGATGTAAATCATTAAACTGAATGTTTATATAGTATGTGAATATATTTTGCATTTTCCATAGAGTATTAAACATAAACCAAATTCTGATGTTCCCAAGACAATTCCTAAGAAGGGTCACAGGTAAAAAAATACTCCAAAAACAAAGCATTTAATGGGAAGTCCCCAATTTGAATCTAATTTTTGTGTCCAGAAATTCTATTTTGGGCTTCAAGTTACATCCATCTATCTTTGTAAGTTTATGACAGTTGTAAAATGCTGCCTTTTTTCATGTCAAAACTCCTTTTTCCATTCTTCTCTCAATCGTGATCATACTAATCAGGGGAAAACTCCAATTAGGGGCTAATTGTCTTTAATAAATATCTGTAACACCTGTTCATCTTAGTTTTATTTGAAAGCTTGCCAAAAGTTTAAAGTGATAGTAGGAAGAAGTTTCAGAGAAATGAGCATTTTCTAGGAGCTGGAGACTGAATATAAACTCTCTCAATTTTTTTTTTTGAGGCAAATGGGGTTAAGTGGCTTGCCAAGACCACACAAATAGGTAATTATTAAGTGTCTAAGGCCGATTTGAACTCAGGTACTCCTGACTCCAGGACTGGTGCTCTATCCACTGTGCCACCTAGCAGCCCTATCTCTCAAATTTCTAAGTCAGATTTTTCTCAAATAACTTCTCTTAACTTTTCAATGTATATAGATCTACTTCTTAAGCAAAACTTTAAGCTCTTTAAAGCTAAACACTGTGTCTTTTATTTCTTTTATATTCTCAGTAGTTCAAGGAACATGAGGAACATATCTTGTAAACCTTTCATTGCCTTTATTAATATCTGGTGAAGATAGGGCTTGTCCATTAGGGTAATGAAACCCTAACTATACCAGTATTAATAGAGGCAGTTAAGTTTCCAATGTCCTTTCCTCAGAGTGATGTTAGGAGGTGAGTAGTACAAAAGTCCCATTGTACAGATGAAGAAATTGAGGCTCAGAAAAGTTAAATGATTTATTCATGATCATATAGGTAATAAATATAAATATTATCTACCTCCTGACAGAGATAATTGATTTCACAATAGAGTATATTTTCCTGTTTGATTATCTATATTATATTAATTATATTATATTCATGTATATTTATATTATATATTATATATATATATATAATGTATATTTGTTATAGTGGTTTCTTTTACTCCAGTGTGGGTGGGAGAAAGGGCAAAAGAAAGAGAAAATAAATGTTAATTCAAAAAAGTAATACAAAAACAAAAACAGCAGCAGCAGCAACAAAAGGAAGCCATTACCTGGAAATAGAGAATCATCTCTGCTTTAAAACCATGAAACTAAAAGTAAGTTTCTTCTAAGTAATGCTTTGGCATTATACTCAACAGAACATGCCTCTAGGTTATCGACATTTATTTACTTTTATTTTATACCAATTCTAGGATTAGTGAATATCTTAGCAGAGAGGAGATTAGAAACTAGTTTGAATAGGAAGGACTGCAGATAGTGGGTACATTGAAAAAGAGCAAAAAGTAGTAGTTGACAACCTAAGAAGCATGACGACAGGAAAATGAAATATCTTTTTTTCTTTCTTGATGAAAAAGAAGAAGTCTGTAGGGAATTTATAATATGAAAATTTCCTTTGCCATTGTATAAAAGAATTTAATCTGTAATTATAGCTTCAGAGAGTTATTTGGGATGTTTGAGAAGTATCTTGCCCAGTCCACAGTTAGTGTTGAGGACATTTTTTTGAACTGTGATCTTACTTGAACTAAGGTCTCATAATGCCATTCATTGTTCTATCTATCATACCATGTTGGCTATCATGTAAGGCCTATGCAAGAGTGAAAATAGCTTTAGTGTCATTTTTTTTCTTCTTAGATTCTATTGGGAATAGTTGGCAGATGGAGGACCACATTCAGGAGAGAAACTACACGTGTCATTAAACTCCCAGCATATCAGTGTACAACAAAGCAACATATTATAGCCATAACAAAGATCCTGAGTCATCCAAAAAATTTAATTATGTTCTATATTAATCATTTTAAGACAGGGAAGTGAATAATACATTTTAGAAAGCTTTCTATCAAAAATTATTAAAACAAAATAAATTTTAGCACTGGGAAGAGCAAGGTCCAATTTTCTAGAAAATTCACTTCCCTGAAGCATCTCATTTCCCTGATACTGCTATATAAAGGCAATGTTGCTCTATATACATTTTTTATTTTCTTGGAAATCTGAGGCTGATACATTCACATTCATCCAGTTAAACACTGCTGATAATGTATTGTCACTAGTAAACAGTTTCAGCTATCATTCATCCTTGACTTTGATACTTAATTTACCTGTTTGGCACCATCCTAGCTAGACAATCTATCAGTATAATACCATAGTTGTTAGCAAGAAAATGATATCGTAAGCATGTAGATTTTGGAGAAGAACTGTTCAACTATTAAGTATAAAGTATATAAAATAATCAAGAGCTTTATAAAATACTGAATACACAGTCTCATCCATACATTTTTAGGAGGAAAAAAAATCTTCAAAAGTAGATCCAAGTGACTGAGGAGAAGTTCTCAGAATAAATCATTTCTTGTTCAGTGAAGTTTAAATGAGGTCCCTAAATGAAAGGAGCACCTCTGAATACTAAGCGACCATGTTGTCCTGGTGATTTCATGGAATTGTGCTCTGCTGAAAACCTCTGTGTTATGCATAGGATTTACCCCTTAGCAAGAAATGCATCTTTCTACTCGAGAAACTGCAGACCCCAGTCATGCCTAGATGCCTCTCTAGGGCCACCAAATTGAATTGTAGCATGGATTACTACTTCATTTTGTCTGCCTTGATATTTCTAATGAATTAGTCCCCTCCCTATCCCCATAAACCAATCGACATCAAACACCTATTATTTATCAGACCCTCTGCTAGGTATTGAGGATAGAAATGAAAAAATGAAGTAATCCTTCGATGTTAATTGTTCAGAGACCCAAAATGTTTAGATGATCCATGGTGTAATCTGGAAAACCTATATACCAGAGACATTCAGTTATAATAACCAATGAAAATCTCACAATCATCATCATCATCATCATCAGAAGGTATTGACTGAATGACTAATGCTACAAGGAAATATACTGAGAGACTATTGGTAAACTGTCTTTCCCACCTAATGTCTCTTAACCTGAAACTAGTACTTTCACAAACATTTATAGTATAGATAGATAGATAGGCATTCAAGAGAATCAAGGCAAAGCATGAAGAAGGAAAGGAAAGGAAACAAATATTAAGTACTATCAAGTACCAGGCACTGTGTTAAATACTTAATAAATACTATATAATGAAATAATACATGTTATATATATATATATTAAATAATTAAATTATATATATATAATATAATACAATATAAAAGGATAACCAGGTGCTAAAATCATATGCTAAGAAATAATAATTTTGAGCTGGGGCAGAGACAGCAGACAAGATTAAGTTTATATAGTATATAAATAAATATATATATATATATATATATGTGTGTGTGTGTGTGTGTGTGTGTGTGTGTGTGTGTGTGTGTAGGTTGGGGAATACTAGTTTTTAGAAGTTTATGAGGGGTGGCTAGGTGGCACAGTGGATAAAGCACCAGCCTTTGAGTCAGGAGTACCTGGGTTCAAATTGGTCTCAGACACGTAATAATTACCTAGCTGTGTGGCCTTGGGTAAGCCACTTAATCCCATTTGCCTTGAAAAAACCTAAAAAAAAGAAGTTTATGGAGTCAGGCAGCCCCATGACCATTCTCTATTTCCCATTTTATTTTTAAAAATTTATTTTCACTTATTTTTCTTAATTACATGGAAAAATAATTTCAACATTTTAAAAAATATTTTGAGTTCCAAATATGCTCCCTTCAATGTTAAACCCAAGTGCTTGCTATTTGAGAACTTTCCATTTCACTTAGATGGTGTTGATTTCCTCCAGAAATTATTTTGCATATATTTTTGTATTGACTTATCTGTGTGCATGCTATATGCTCCACTACCTAAATAGAATATAAATTTCTTGAGGGTAGCAGACTAATTTGTGCTTATCTGTAGTCCTAGTTCCTGGTATTGGACCTTGAATATATTTAATAAATAAGTGAATTTTAAAATTTAATTTATTTAATAAATATCCATCTGTCTGTCTGTCTGTCTGTCTGTCTATCTGTCTATCTATCTATCCATCTATCCATCCATCTTATCCACTATTTAAATGACATTTATCCTTAGCTGGGTCCCACCTCTATTCAGCAATCCTTATACCATACTCTTGCCACGTTACTTATGTATAAATACTATCTTCCCCATTAGAATGTAAGCTACTTGAGAGCAAGGAATTCCTTTCTGCCTATATTTGTGCCCTCTTAACAAAAAGCCCTGTAAATAATAAGTGCTTAATAAATGATTGATGACTTATTGAGTCTCTATTTCATTACTAATATCTGGTAATCTCTTTCCAATTATGGCAACAAACTACTATGAGAAAAGTACTATGAATAATGCTGGGGATATGAATATGAAAAACAACATAGTCCTTACTGGAAAGAAACAGTTTCTGATGAGTAGATTGGGATATGTTATGAACACAAGCAAATACAAAAGACAGGATATATGAGTGAATGAGACATTCAAAATGATCTGGAAAAAATTTTGAGAAAGGGCAAATTTCTAGATAGTAGAGATGGAACTTTAATTGAGTCTGAAAGGAAGAAAAGTATTTCGATAGAGTGGGAAAGATGGGAAAGGGCAAGACAAGATAGAAAGGTAGTTAATAGACTTTTTTTGGCTGGTGTGTAGAGTGCATGAAGGGGAATGATGTGAAATAAGTCTGGAAAACTAAGTTAGAGCCTGACTGAAATAAAAATTTTGTCAGTCTAAAGAGTTTACATTTTTTTCCTGTAGATATTAGGGAGTGACTAACCATTTTATTTTATCACATTTTTTAAACAAATGGACTTACATGATCTGATTAATTCAGTGAGAAAATTACATTGGAAACTGGTTGAAAGATAGATAAATTTAGAAAAAGGCAGGAGACAAAAAAATTAAATAGGAAGCTTTTGCAATAATCCAGGTGAAATGTGATGATGGCTCCATGAGTGGAGAGGATAGGGAGGCTGCAAAAGATATGGGATATGATCAGCAAAATGGTATGATGAGGTAAAGGGGAGGGAACAGTCAAAACAATTCCCAAAATTTTGGATATAGGAGTCCAGATGGATAATATTGACATTTTGAGAAAAAGAGAGACTAGGAGACGAGGATGAATTCAGTTTTGGTTATGAAAGTTTAAGTGGGTCAACTAAGTTAAAACATTTTAAAGATTGCTGAAAATACAGGAGTAGAAGTAGAGAAAATTCAGGTCTAGATGCCAGCATCTTGGAATTATCAATCTAGAGACCATAATTGAAGCCATAAGAATGGATAAGATCATCAAAGGAGAAATCCTTATTGAATATGAAATGGCAAAAACAAGGTTTTTGGGGAAAGAATGAAACATTTTAGCAACCATAGGGAACGAAGTTTCTTTTCCTCAAAATATGAGACATACAAATTTTAACATTTGTGAGGTTTCACTTTATAACCATCATATTAGAAGGTAATTGAAAGAAGCTGGAAATATTCAATTTTAGAAGTTACATGAGAAGATAGATATTGATACACTGTTTAATCATTCTGGAAAAAAAATTGAAACAGGCTAAAAAGGTAACAAGCTTCATAGCTTTGACTTAGTGACTCTACCATTAGATTCATATCCCATAATGGTTAATATCTACATAAGTGTCCATATATGTGTGTGTGTGCATATATATATATATATATATTCATAAACAACAGTAATATTTTTGTGGCAGTAAAAAAATCTAAACTAGAAAAAGTGAGAGTATTGATTGATTATAGAATAATTGAACAAATTATGGTAAATTGATATAATGGAATTTTATTTGACTCTAAGAAATAATGGATACAAGGGATTTAAGGGAACTCAGAAGGACATTTGAATTGATAAGGAATGAAGTAAGTGTAACCAAGAGAAATTATATCCAATGAATGCAATAATATAAAGGAAAGTAAAACTAAGACATTAGAATTCATATCAATGTCTTATCTAGTATTGACTCCATAGAATCATTAATGGAATCAATTTACTTTAAATGTTTGTGTTTTTGCTTAATTTTACTTATTTGCCTCTGTTAGAGTCTACTCCTGGACAAAGGACTTTAAATAAGAACTCCACGAACCAGTCATTTCTAAAAATAATATTCTTTTATTTGATATTTTAAAGGAAATCTATAAATATTATGACATTGGCTTAACTCAAAACCTCAAAGGAAATATGAGTCAGGGTTAAAAAGAAAAGGAATAGTATAAGAGAAATCCATCGATTTCTTTCATTTCTTTCATTGACCTGGGGAGGGTCAAGATTGATATTTTCAAATCTGAATAACCCATTGTTCTTCTCAAATTAAAGCTATGCTGTGTCTACCAAAAGGAGTCTACCAATCTTCTAAACACTGAGATAACACAAACACCTTCAGTGCAGAGCTGAGAAGGGGTCAGGGAAGTCCCCTAACTAGCAAAGTCACTGAAGATCTTGGGTAAAATGTTCATTAGGCCATGTCAGAAAGAAGGATATTAATAATGGTCTAGGACTATTTGTTTTTGTGGCAAATCAGTTCAGGTAGCTTGTAAACATGTATTTCGTATGGAAAAGATGCATAGAAGTCTGATGGGTTTCCATCCCCTGAAGTTTCAATACACATTGGGAGACACCAGGCAGCTAGAAAACTAGAAGTTTCCAGCCTAGAAGATTCTAGGCATAGAATGCTGAGATATCATAGAGATTCCAGAAAAATGATGGGAGCAAGGGGGCTACTTGATAAATGAAGAGGACATGAATAGGCAATAAAAAGTCTTTGAATAGAAAATGAGTAAGTCATTAAAAGAGTCTTTTCCAGGTTATCAGAGTCACAGGGGATATATCTATCCAAGGGAGGATTATTAGGAAATTAAAGTGATGTGTGACTTTCTTTTACCTAATTATGGCCATTATATATATATATATATATATATATATATATATATATATATATATATATACACATATATATAATTTATAATAATGTATACGTATGTATGTATACGTATGTATGTATTGGTATATATATATATATATATATATATATATACAAACAATTTATAATAATGTATATGTATGTATGTATTGATTTGATTTAATTTTCTCTGCATCATCACATACAAGCACTAAATTTGTAGGAAGTTTCTCCTTAAGACTAAATTCACCCTTTTTATTACTTCTAGTTATGATTCTTAATTTTACCTTTTTTAGACCAACAAGAATAATGATAAGCATTTTTCAGTGTGAATGCCTTTAATATACTTAAAACATAACTATCACATAACCCCTAAATTTTTTCTTCTCTACTTTAAGCATCCCTGCTTCCTTTAATCAGTCTTCTTATGACAGAATTCATAGGCACAATATCACACTAGTTGCAATGGAAAAAGTAGTCCTTATTTGGATTCAATGGATGTGGGCTTTAATCCTTTGAACTGTCACCACTTTTTTGATCTTAAGAAAGGCAACAAAGGTCTATGAGGCTCAGATTTCTCATCTGTATGATGACATCTGACTAGATGTCTAAATAACTAGTGATCCCTTTCAGTTCTCCATCTCTTCTTAGATAATCCTGAACACTTCATCTCTCCTAATGCATACTGGATCCATGACAAAATTGTGTTCTGCAGTGTCAACTGCTCCATCACTATGTTGAATTAGTGCTTTTCCAATTCTTAATTAATGCACTATCCTACTTAACACACTGGCCTTTCTGAACCTTTTCAGGTCTCCTTAAACCTCCTTCCTCCATCTAGTACACTGAGAACTTAGTTTCATATTTTACTGAAATTTGGGAAGAGTTCCTTATTCTTCCACTGAAGCTCACATTACTATTATCCCCTTGTTATTCTTTTACCTTTCTGATTACTACTTTTGAAAGGTGTGCTTGGATAATTAATTGGTGCCCATTATCACCTTCTTCCAAGTTGTCCCACTAATCAAATAGGTTCTCCACGGTTCTGTTCTACGATCTTTTCTCTTCTCCCTACATACTATTTTGTTTGCTGTTCTCAACTCCTACAGATCCTTTTATGATTTCTGTGATGGTGTTTCTCAAAATTACTTATCTAGTTTTAACCTCTCCTTATCTCCAGACTTCTGTCTCCAAATCTCTATTAAACATCTCCAAATCTATTGTCGGTTAGACATCTTAAACTTAACCCATCGGAGACTGAATTCATTTTCTCCATTTTACTAAGCTTAACCCTCCTCCTAACTTGCCTCTTATTGTCCAAGGCACCAGCATCCTCCAAGTTATCCAAGTTATCATAAAATTTTGTTCATTTTTTCATACCCAAAATTCATTCTTGAAATAGAAACAGAAGTAAAATAAGAGATGAATCTATTCAATTTCTTAGAGTTTGAAGGAAAACAGTAAATGCCAGAAAATCTGAAACATGGTAGTACCAAAGAACATCTCTTTTCACTCATGAGCATGGAGTTATCCTCTCTTTCCTTGATCCACTAGTTCTCTGGGGAGAACAGATATGAGCTGGGCTCTGAAACTTGCCATAGAAACAGGTGTCTCTACTAGACCAACACCTAATGTGGAAAAGAAAGTAAAAAAGCATGTGACAATTAGCATATATTGTCCCACTTTTGGAAAGGGAAATAGGACTTTGACTTGTTTGTTCTGTTCGTTTTGAGTCAACTGGCATGACTCTACTCCCCAGTTTTTGCAGTGGGTGGAGATAGAAGTATTATTAAGCAAATGAACTCTTCTTGGTTGTTTATCTTCTCACATGTGAGTCAAGGAAACTTAAGAAAAGTTGGTGGAGTTTGTCCTGGTATGAAAAAAAATTCATATTCTATGATAAAAATAGCTGATGTTTTGATTTTTACGAGTTTTCTCTTATCTAATTAAATAATTTATTCAACCATGACAATGGAGATTTGCATTACTGAAACAACAAGCTGGGTTGGGAATGAAGAGGAAACTATAGATGGAGGCAGAGCTTTGAGTGGCATGTTATGATTGACATATACTTCTCGATAAGAACTCAAGATATAGCAGTGGGTTGGAATACTGAGTGATTGGCAGTCATATGCCTCAGGGACTTGACTGTTAACAGAACCTAGAGATCTACATTTACACCTATTAAATTCCTAATCAGGATTGATTTTCTTCATTTCTTCAGAATTTCATTCTTGAGAGCTTCCTATCCCTCCCAGGTTGACTTCATTTTGTAGAATATTAGTTCATGGGATTCTATCCATCCCTTTCCATGAAACATTTGAAATCTGTTTTCTGAAATTCCAGGGTGTATGTCAGATTTTTCTTTCTAAAACAATCTCAGTTTAAAATGATACTTCTTCGCCCCTTCTCAAGGTTCCCATCATGTCTGCCCTAACAACCGATTATTTATTGTTTGTGACAATGAGGTCCAAAAGTGTGAAATTATAATTATAATTAGGAAAAGTTAAAGAATTGTTAGCTTCTCTGTTTTGGGTGGAAAGAGTGGGTAGGGGAAAGAGAGAGAGAGCAAGAGCGAGAGAATGGAGAAAGAGAGAAAGGGGGTGAGAGGGAGAGAGAGAGAGAGAGAGAGAGAGAGAGAGAGAATGATTCAGTTGTACCTGGATAATTAAGTGGTGCCCACCATCATTGATTATCATGCCTCCATGGCAGGTTTGTGTTTCTTTAATTCTTCATCTCTTTCTGTTCAGGTGGTTTGTAATATTGTTGCATCTAATTCTGTCTGTATTGGGATATTTTGAATTCCAACACATGATTATACCTTGGTATACAATCCTACTCCATACTCACCTTGAATCCCCACACCCTATCCATTTCCTTTAAATAATTTATGCTACTCTAGAATCATATCATACTTAAGTCTTATTTCAGTGCCTCTGAATGATAGTTTTTTTCCCTTGTGATTTAAAAAAAATTGTAATTTCATCAGTGTAGAGAGATCCTGATAAAAAAAAAAACCCCTACAAATGTTGATCAACCTCTTTGCTGAAAGGCATAATCGTAAAGACTCCCTGGAGCATGGAGATTTTATATGAGTTGCCTAGGGTCATATGTTCTATAGGTCAGAAGAAGGGTTTGAACTGATGTTTTAATGATACCAGTGCCAGCTATTTTTCCATTATAGTGTGATGCTTCTTGGTTGATTCTTACAAGGCCAAATTATATTAGTATTCTAGTATGTATTGCTGTTTACTTTTTCTTGGTGTATTTGTGTGTAAACATTTGAGGAATTTTTTTTTACCGGATCTTTTGTTGTATTTTATCTCCTGATTTGCTGGTTCCATCTTCTTGCTGTCCTTATACATATATGCCAGCTACATTATGGTCATCAGCTTGGTGGGTAAAAATGAGTAATTTCCTCCAACCCCCATCCTCTTCCATTTAAATGTTTCCTACTTATTATAAGCTCACTTCTTTTTAATGATTCCCATTATTTCAGAAACAAATCTCTGTATGTGGCTAACCTAGGACCTGTATATAGAGGCAGATAAGTGGTAGCACCTGACTGCAGTGGGGAGGAAAAGCACATTCTGACAGCAGGGAGCTTCCATTGCATTTGGAAAGGACTTTTTTGAATTTGCAGGTGGTATGTTTCCCAAGGAGACCCATTAATGGAATTTTAGTTTTTTGCTTCATTTTCAGAAAGTAGAGTAAGAATGGAGAAAAGAATTGGAGAAATTAGCAGCTGTAAATCACAGGAATGACCATGCAATTTTTCAAGGATTCATGATTTCATTCCCTTCACTGACATAGATCACAACAATTCTATCCTTCCGATAATCATTTTAGTTGCTGTAGCTGAGCAAACATTTACACTGAGGGGAAAAAGGTAGCAGAAATAGAAGACTAAGAATACATGGTAGAGGGAAGAAGAAGAGAGCAAAAGGAAGCAGTATTTACATTATTTCTCATATCATGAAAAGTGTACAAAGATGGAAGTTTTTGTAGTATACAAAAAGCAAGATACTTTGGAAAATGATAACTTAATGAAGTGAGAAAGAAGACAACAGTATCTGGCACATTTTCTCTCTCTGGGCATTTCAATCTAAAGCTGACAAAGTAATACTAAAGAAAAAAGTTTTAAGGAAATGTTTTATCACCAAAATCATTGGTCTTTGAAGATAGGTATCAGAATGTCAGAATGAATGAGAACCTCTCTGGATAGGGGAAGTACTACTAAGGGTCTCCTGAGGAACTGATATTAGAATGAATTTTATATAACATTTTATAAACTGTCTGGAAAAGGAAGTATAGAATGAAATTTCCATATTTTAAATTGATTATAGCTTCTTTTTCTTATGCCTGAAAATCTGCATGTGTTCAGAATATACATTAGAAAGATGTCATGAGATTATAGAAGTGAACTGAAAAGTGCTGAAGAGTTTCAGTGTGAGCAAATGGAAAACAATATATTTGGGAAGAAAAGACCCAACTATATTAATTAAATTATGACTTTAGCTGTCTATGAGTTTAATAAGGGGAAGAGTTCAGTTAACTACTATAAAGAACATACCTTGAGGAGATTAGTCCAATGTATTATTTTTCTTTCAAATAAGTCACCCCAGCAGTATTATTTAAAAGGGTATAGGTATTAGAAATCATATTGAAAACATTTTCCTTACTTGGTACAAATATCTGTTTCCACATCTGCAATATTATGTGTCTCTAGTTACTATCCTTCTAGAAAAATCCCAGTTAAGTGAAAGGGGAAAGGGTTGAAGTAAATCTTTAAGGTCCTTTCCAGTTACAATCTCGGTCTTAAGATTCCAAGAGAGAACAGCGACTAACACATTAGAGGCTTAGCTATATGAGAAAGACTTAAGAAATTCAGTTTCTTCAATTTGGAAAACCAAAGGCTAACTATGTAAAAATCATGTAGGGTTAAGATTTTAATTCTCAGAAATATTGGATTGAACAAAATTCTTGAAGTCTTAGAGTAGTAGTCAAACCTTAGTTTAATATAATAGGTAGTTAACATAATGGACAGCTAAGTAGTGAAATGGATAGCCCACTGTGTGGAAATCTGGAAAATCTGAGTTCAAATCACTAGTTATAAGATCCTAAGGACATCCCTTCTTCTTTGTCTGCTTCAGTTTTCTCATTGTAAAATGGAAATAATGGAATATAGCTTTCAGGGTTTTCTCAGGAATAAAATGGCATTTATAAAGTGTTTTACAAACCTTAAAATTCTATGCAAATGATAGGTATTAGTAATTTTTCTTATTATTTCTGTCATTTGGCCACAAGACGTGACACAGAGACTCTTTTTTGGGGGGTGAGGCAATGTGGTTAATTGACTGGCCCAAGGTCACACAGCTAGTAAGTATGAGATTGGATTTGAACTCAGGTCTTCCTAACTCCAGGACCAGTGCTGTATCTATTCCACCACTTAGCTAACCCCAGAGCTTCTTTTTGCAAATATAGATAGGTTCATGGAGGGCATAGCTAAATTTTTGAATTTAACGGATAAATAATGGAATATAGAGAGCAAATTTCTGGCAATCTAAAGATATAATATCTGTGACAAGACTATTCAATGGAAGTGAGATTCATTTGTTATGTGTGTAGGACTTGTGCTTCAACACCTTCATCCTGCAATTACTATGCTATTCTCAGAAAGTCAACCTCCTATCTGGAATCAACTATCCACTAGTGACCAGAAAATCCAGTTCAGAGGACCATTTAAAATTAATAATTCTTGACCTAGCCACTTCTCAACTGTCCAGAGAAGTAATTTATAGAGCAATATGCCTGATAATATAAGTCCTGTGAGGTCATACCATATTCATTTTTGGGGGGAAATCCTCTCTACAATGAGGACCAACTTTATCATTTTCCTATACTGTAAATATATGGGTTTCCTTTCAAATCAGTGCTTTAAACACTGGTTCAGGACTACCATGCCTTGTTCTTTATGTTCATGGGAAAATCTGAGTCCATAGTGGGCTCCTTCCAGATTGTGTATGCTGCTTCAAGTCAGGAGATATTCTCTAGAGACATGAATCTGAGCAAGTGATGAGAGACAATAGTCATTTGATGAGAATTAACTTTGGGTTATTCTAGGTAGATTCATGCTTTGGAATAAGAATTTACATCTTGGGATCCATGAACCCAAATTATAAGGAATATGTGGACTTGGTTGGGAAGGATGTTACATCTTTATATCAAGATAATTGGTTTCCTTTGTAATCCCTCTTGCTTCATTGTTTATATTTAAAAATTATTCTCAGCAAGTCCGATGGTTTCATTAGTAGTAGAGAAAGACCTGTAGCACAAAAAAAGAAATTGTTCTTAAAATATGAAAACAAGCTCCCATTTATATCTAGTGAAAGCTACTGAGGGAAACAGTAACAATACAGTTTCTAATTTTTTTTCAGGAAGGCATTGAAATGGACAATTGTACTATTAATTATCCCCGAGGCTCCTTGTCAGAAGTCTTGATAAATCAGTGTTCTTAATTTTCATCTCTTTTTTGTTCATAGATAACAAACAGAATCAATACTTCATAAAAACATTACTACTTAAAGGAGCATGTAGAATACTAAGTATCTACTTATGCTTTAATTAATATTGTTAAACTTTTCCAATTGTCCTATGAACGTATATTTCACAATTCATTTATGAAGGACATTTAAAGAGTGATTTTCAGAATTGACTAGAAATATTTTACCACAATCAGGAAGACAGGAATGGTGATCTTTGGTACAGCTTCAACTGCTCTCCCACTGAGACATCTTGTAAGTAACTAATAAAAGCAGCTGTACACCAAATACTTGGAGTCAGTGTTTTCTTAAAAAGATGTAATTCTGAGATGAGGGAGAAGATAAGTTTTCTTAAGGAGGATGAAGAAGATAAATGACACATCATTTTATCAGAACCATATAATTCTAGTCAGGTTTCATTTCTTGGATATTTTTCCTTAATTATCTCTATGTGTTGATTTTTTTTTCAATGTGTGTGTCTTTGCTGTATGACATAGATAAATGGTTTGTATTATTATTTTCTGGAGCTTTTAGTTATAGCATTCTCCAGATGACTGGATTATGATGACTGTGGCATTGGTAAGTGACAACTGACATCACCTTCTTATTCCTCCATTCTATATTAAATTGAACCGTGAAAGAGGTTATGCAATTGTAAGCATCGGGAGTAATTGGGCCATGACAAATGGAATACATATCAGTAAAATCTGAGAATTCTTCTTTGATAAGAGATAATGTATTTTAGAACTCAATATATATTTGAAATTTGTCTCCTTTCTCAGTTTGACTCTTATTGCTAATTAGGTTATGATCTTGTTGTAGAAATAGTTGATCATTCTGTTTCACAGAAATGTACAGAACTCAATCCTAGTCAGACAGCTCACTAATATTTAGTTCTGGTTATGAAAAGTCTTAGGGAGAGTATAGATGATTAAATAAAGCATTGTATTGAAATATGCCTCAAAATATCACACTCATTTGTAACTGTTGCCTAACAATAAAGTGTTAAAACTGAAGAATTGTTTTCCTCTTCCTCATCTTCTATATTCATTCTGTCATAAAGTCATTGTGATAATTCCTTCTATTGGGAGAAATACCTTGTGAAATTGGGATGTATACCAGTTATTTCCAGGAAGACTGAATCTGGCGAATTGATTGACTTTGGTAGTTCTGTTTTTGCAGAAGAACTAAACTTGATCAGGCAGGTACTCAAGTCTGACAAAACCATGTTGAGGTTATTAGTAACAGGAGATTACAAAATTGCCTTAGAAGGGGCAAGAAAGTTCATAATGGAAATGGAAGAGATTAAAGCCCTCATACTATTTAGCAGAGAGACTGAGCCATAAGTGGACTCTATACTTCCATCTTGGCAAGATAAGGAAACTCCCATCTTAAAATCATAATCATAGAAATCATAATAATTGCTACATATCACTAACCTTTTCTTTCCATTTTCAATCTCTTCCTACTCTAGTATAGGCTCTAATAATTTAATTACCTTATTACTGCAATAGCTTCTTAGCTGACCTCCTTTCCTCTAATTTCACCTGTCAACAGTTTATAATTATATCTGACAGATTAATATTCCAATGTATCTCCTATTCATTATAATACCCTCAGCTTCTTTGCCCGTCTTTTGGGGGATTCATTGATCTGGTCCTTTTCTGATACCACAATGAAAGTTAGTGGGGTGAAATGGAAATTCCTTTGAGGAATATCTTTGAGGCAGCAGATTTGTTCACATTATCATTCTTTAAAGTGATGAGTAAATAATTAGCTATTTTGAACTGCAATTTTCTTTACTCTGAAATGGGAATAATATTTGTGCTACTTTTCCTTACGATATTTTTATGAGGAAAATGCTTAAACAAGGACTCTATGATATAATCACTAATTTAGGCCTTCTACTAAAAATCAGGACCCTTTACTTCTTATCTTATAAGAATACCATGTCCGTTCTGACTTCCTGCCTTCACTAATGCTGTTTCCCTTTTCTGAAATTTTCTCCTCCCCTCAGCTATCAAAATTTTACTGATCTTTTAAAGTCAAGCTTAAGTCCCACCCTCTGCAAGAAGCTTTTGCTAATCATCAAAATCTTGATTTCTTGCCTTCTGATCTTTTACAGTCTTGAGAATCTATACTGCAAAATTTACAACTTAGTGATATACTCAGATAAATGCCATAGTGATTTTTTGTGTATTAATGTTCTTTCCCCAACTACACTGCAAATTCCTGTAGGGGAGGGTTTGTTACACATACTTTTAGAGCCTGATTAGATAGCAAAATGCTGAGTTCCATCAGTATTTATCAATTTCATTATTTATTGGTCAGTTTGCATCTCTCTACTCAATGTCAGAAAGGAAAATCCCAAATCTTTTTTTTTTGAGATCTTAGTCAATCTAATTGGTGTGAAATGGTAACATAGTTGTTTTAATTTTCATTTCCCTAATCAATAATGATTCATAGCAATTTTCATATGACTACATGTAGCTTTAATTGTTTATATTAATATCTTTATTTATCAATTGGGGTATGATTTAGTAATCTAAAAATTTGATTTAGTTCTCTCTATATATTTTAGAAATGAGTCATTCATCAAAAACACTATCTGTGGAAATTGTTTTCCAGCTCTCTGTTTTCGTTCTAATCTTGACTGCACTACTTTTATTGTGTAAAAGTTTTTCTAATTTACTATAGTTAAATCATGCATTATGAAATTTGTAATGTCCTCTATTTTTTGTTTGGTCATAAATTTCTCCCCTTTACACAGATTCAACAGATAGAATATTTCTTGATTGGTCTATGGTATCACCCTTTTCATTTTAGATACTAATAATTGGTTTATGTCTTTCTTTTCTTTTAATCAGATCAACTAAAGGTTTATCTATTTTATTACTTCTTTTCATAAAATCAACTCAGTTTTATTTATTAAATGAATGGGTTTCTAGCTTTCAATTTTATTAATTTCTCCTTTGATATCTCAGAATTTCTAATTTGGTATTTATTGGGGATTTAAAATTTTTTCTTTAAAAACTTTTTTAGTTTCTTGCTAAACTCATCGATCTCCTCTTTCTCTATTTTATTCATATAATCATTTAGAGGTATAAAATTTCTCCCAAAGATTGCTTTGACTCTATGACATAAATGTTGGTATATATTTTCTTGGATGAAATGATTGATTATTTCTATGATCTGTTGTTTGACTCACTCATTCTTTAAAATTAGTTTATTTAGTTTCTAATTAACTTTTGGTTTTGTTTTCCATAGCATTTTATTACATAAAACTTTATTGCATCATTATCTGCAAAGATGCATTCATTATTTTTTCCTTTCTGCATTTGATTATAGTTTTTTATGCCATGTATTGCAGAAAAAAGATATATTCATTTCCTTTACCATTTAATTTTCTTCAGAGGTCCATCATATCTAAGTTTTCTAAGATTCTATTCACTTTCTTAACTTCCTTCTTGTTTATTTTGTGGTTTGAGTTATCTAATCCTGAGAGAGGGAGGTTGAGGTCCCCCTACTATCATGGTTTTGCTATGTCTCCATGTTATTCCTTTGCCTTCTCTTCTAAGAATTTGGATACTGTACCACTTGGTGCATCTGTTTTGCCTATGTTGCCCATTAAGAAGCTATAGTCCCTTCTTTATTCCTTTTAATGAGATCTATTTTTTGCTTTTGCTTTGTCTGAGATCAGGATTGCTACCCGATTTTTTTTTACTTCCTCTGAAGCATAATATATCTTGCTCCCATTTTTTTGCCTTTACATTGTGTATCTCTCTGCTTCAGTTAATTAATTTTGCTTTCTTGATGAGCTGCATTAATTTTCCAGTTGGTTGATATCATTTTTATGAGTTATATTATTTTTCCAGTTGGTCCTTTTTAACTTTTAAAGTAGTTGATTTCTTCAGGCAATTTTTTCATAATTCTCATCCATCTTGTAAACAAAAAATTGTAGGATTCTGGTTTTTAATCCATTCTCTTATCTACTTCTGTTTTATGAAAGAATTCATCTCATTTACATTTACAGTTAAGATTACTAATTCTGTATTCTCTCCCAGCTTTCTTTCCCCATTTATACTTTTCTCTTTCCTTTCTTCTTATTTCTCATCACCAGTATTTTGTTCCTATTCCCCTTTAACTTTTCTTTTAAATTTTAACTTAAACTTTACTTTCACATTTACCTTCATCTTTCCTTTTATCAGGCCCTTCTTCCCCTTTGTTTCCCTTTTCACCCTACTTCCCTATAGTGTAGGATGGATTTTTAAATCCAATTGGGAATGTATATTATTCATTAGATCTCTTGAGAATAGTATTTATTCAGTGTTCACATACTCCCTTCTTTCCCTCTACTATTGCAGGACTTTCTACTTCTTCAACTAGTACCAGTCATCCTCTAATTCCTAGCTTTCTCCTAGTATAATTCTTCTTTTAATATCTTTATTGTTTTAACTATGACTTATACCTACAACCCCTCTGTCAAAATATATTCCTTTTATCTATCCTGATAGAAGTAGCTTTCTAAAAACTTGATTTATAAGCAACAAAGCCTCATAGTCAGTGTCTAAGTATACTCCCCTCTTCTGTCCCATTAGAAATACACTTCTCAAGAATCATAAATAACATCAAATTTTAGTCATTTTATACTACATCCTCTTTTCAAGTATTTTCCATGGATACACAATAATCTGGGGCCAAAATATCATTCGAAGCAAAACCATTTATACCCCCTTCCTCTAAGCACATTCCCTCCAACTGTAGCCAAAGCATCAAGCAGAGAAAAATTTTTTCATGATCTTTT